>NC_061770.1:44730426-45098760 GCF_022458985.1 Mugil cephalus
GAAACACCAAATGAAAATTCTTTTTCTGAGGGCCTTACACCAGTAACAGCACCAACACATAGATCTGGAAAATAGGAAAACTGGGACGGTGTCAGTGCTTAGCCCAGTCAGAGGACAAAACATAAAACATAATTATATAATTTCCCGGAGGGAGACGTCCCGAAGGGATTAATAAAGTCTAAGTCTAAAACCACAGACTCAACCCATCCAATAATTAGGAATGCTCACCAGAGGCTGTACTGACCGCAGTCTGACTGTAGAGGGCAGCATTGGCTTATAAGAAGGCGCCCCTCACGTCTGACGCGCTGATGCAGGAATATACAGGAAGATTTGACTTATCGGTTACCATATTACTGATAGTATTTTAAAGGTTGCAAGTTAGTGTCTACTCTTGGTAGTCAGTAGTTTCATTACTTAACACTAAACTCAGCTTATCGGTTATTAATAGTAACGTTGTTCACAAACAGAGTTGTAGGAGATACAGATAATGGTAATATACAACATAAGATAATATAAAAATAATGTTTAGTAAAATATTTTGGTCCTCATCATAAAAAACATTATTATTGTCTAGTCATCTGTCAGTGTAATCGCCTGACTAGCACTAGTGAGGTTTTGAATAGTAACCACTCCACAGCCAGAATGTTGAAATTAAACCATTTACAGGAAGTGATGCGCAACTGCGGGACTGGATAAAACATCAGGTGCCACTTCTCATCGAACTTTTTACCAGGTTTCACGCAGACAGGAAGCTGTATTTTCCCCCTTTGTGTATCCTTCGCAGAAAGAGGAAGTTTTTCAGTCGCCAGCTAAGCGCGCTCACATGTTGTTGAAGTTCTGCCTGTCACTCAGCGCTGCTCTGTGGGGAAAAGACTCGCCTCTGCTATGGACGTCTACCAGGAGGCCGTGAGCTATCTCGGTTCGCAAAACGTGCCAGGTGAGGGAAAATTCATTTTTGTGGTTGTAGTCGTCCCATCAATTTGTTTGTTTGACGTAGGCAGCATAAACTCTCCTAAACTGCGCTGGTATTACTTGTTTGGCGCATGACAAACTGAGCCAAGAAGACAACTCTAAAGTTTGCATGCACCTTCTGTCTGTTGTAGTGGAAGAGGAGGCAGATGTCCTGGAGGAGGACGTTTTCCAAGATGAGGCAGTGTCCTGTTTCCTCTCACCTCTTCACCCTGAGAGCATAGACTTCCCCGACACCCCAGTGAGTGCTGGCTCCGTACTTTCTTATTCTCTCGTGTGAGCGTCTGAATCAAGCTATTGTTGGGCAGGTGTTTAGGTAAACTCAGCCTTAAAGACTCCACTGCCTCTGGAGCATTTTGTAATGTGTTTATCCCAGGAGCTAGTTGACCAAAACTGGAGCTAAAAGGATTTTACTCTTTTCAATGTCACTTTTATCAGTGTTAAGGTTGCGAAATGTATTTTATTCCACAATATGACATAGATCCTCCACATATGTATTTTTTCTGTCTCTAGTGCATATTCAGTCCGTCAGTGTTTTTATTTTGATTGGCTGCCTGCTTTTATTTGGGTGTATTTTGGAAGGGAACCACACGCAGAACGTGTTCAATTCACTGTACTACAGCTCCTCTTTGAGCTTGCGCTTTAAAAAATGATGCTAAACAGTTCTAATAACTTCCACATGCACCATCTTACTTTAGCTTAGTTGCCTGCCAACACTTCCTAATTACCACAGGCCACAGAACACAACTGAGGCTGATGGGAAAGACATGCCAGGTCATAAACTGGGATATCAGACACGTTTAAAAGATTAATCTGATGACGAGACAGAAGGAAAAGTTCACCACTGTAATTAGTGAGAGGTTACGACTTCAGTATTGTTCTTACCACATTTGATAAAAGTAGCAACATACGGACGAAACCATCAAACAGCGTATGCCAATAAGTCCAAAGACGTGCTCAGTATGTTGTTTTTATAGTGTAGTGAATGCATCAACGTGTCAACGTATTGTTTAAATTATATCTGAGATGTTAATCCTCTTACAGAACATGAGGCCTGGCTCCTGTGTCTTGGATTTCTCATTAAAACTGACTGTGGTTACTTGGTTGCTATTGATTGTTTGTGATTCAGACGTTGTTGACCCCGGAGGAAATGTTGGAGAAGAGGCTTGTGGTCCTGAAAGGCGTCCTGGAGAGTGAGGAGGTTTATCTCAGAGAGCTGGACACCCTGCTGATGGTAACAGAAACGCACACAAAGAAACGTTTTTTTTTTGTTTTACCTTAAATGGTAGAGAAGACGCGTGCTTTTATTGATAATGCTTCTGCTTTGCTATGCAGTCGTAACCACGCTCATAAATGAATTTATTCAGACTTTTTATTTCCCTCCAATTACACATTTTGACAGAGGTACATTTTTCTTCCTGTTTTATGTGTGAGAATGTACAGAATCCACATTTCTGTTTAAAAAGCAGAAGCAGTTCTTCTTATTTTCTGGCTGGGTGTACTAGGTGCTGTTGGTTGCCAGTCTGGCTCATGCTAGCTAGTGCTAGCACCATTGTCTCCAGATAAAACAAGTTTTATATAGCATGCGAACACTTTAAAAGTGTTTGTTAACATTTGGACTGAACCAGGTTAGTTGATCTCAGTCTTTATACCAGGCTAAGCTAACGTTGCAGCTTCAACAAACTTGATAGAAGTTGATATCAAGTTTCTCATTTTAGCAAATAAACCTCCAAGATGTTGAACTATTTTTAATAATCTCATAACTTCAATTTCACTTTATATGATCATCCTACAGATAATTCTCTTGTTACTGTTATAGAAGATGAATTCCAGTAATGAATAATGTGTTAATGTCTTCATAGCTTAGCTTCCATCTATAATGTGGTTAATGTCCTCTTCTCCATTACAGATGACATTTCCCCTTTCATTCTAAATATTAATACAATATTGGTTTGCTTAGCTTCACAGACCAAAAGATAACTAAACTAAATAACTAAAATAACTAAAGGAAACAGTTACATTACCTCTAAAGATAACAAAATCCACATTTAAATCATCATATATTGTTAGTTTAAAAGGCAGCCACATTAAAATTGATTTTATATTTATTAATTTTATTGTGTCTTGTTAGCAATAGCATATGCAGCACAATGTGACTTTAATGTTAGCTAGCACTAACCCCTCAATAAAGCCTTTTATTTTTATTTAATATGGAGAACCTTTTAGAGGTGTCTTTTACCTGAACTGATCCACAACAAACCAGGCTGGCTCATACTTTATGCTAAGCTAAGCTAAACTAAGAACTTGCGCATTGTAGCTGCATATTATTTATTTACAATTTAATAGACATCCTTTTATCTTAGTAAATATGCCTCTAGTTCTCAAAAGAACAGTTTGTTAATGTTTCAGATGATAGTAACACCAAAAAAGTGTCCACAGATGATGCTATTGCTAGTAGCTGGTTAGCTTAGCTTGACAGCAAAACTTTTAACAAGAGGAAGAAGTTACCTTGCCTGAAGTTAAAAAAAAAAAAAAATCATCTATAAATCTCTCTCACCAAAATCAAACCTTGTTTGTTTAAAAAGCGGAAGCATGAAAATGACCTTTGTTATTCATTTATGACTGTTTATACTGGTCTCACCTAGTAACCTGTCAACTCGTGCTAGCGAAGAGATGGTTTGGAAGTTTTCTTTTTTACAAAGAAAACAAGCAAGATGATTTAGAGTTGTTTTTTTTTTGTTTTTTTACCCGAACAAGGCTAGCTGTTCTCACTCTATATGCTAAGCTAAGCTTACCGCTTTTTCATTGTAGCTTCACATGCCTGTGTAGTTTGATTTTATTCACTTTATTTCAGCAAACTTATGGTTCAACTAACTAGTTCAGAGAAGATTCTTTTTTTAATTATTATTTCGGCTCTTAATTAATTAACGCAAAATATTAACACAATGTCCACAGTTAAATTAACATAAACCTTCAAATGAGTTTAAACCCTTAGCTTGATTCTCTCCAAGGGTAACACAATCCACATCCATGTTAGAACAGCTTCTCTTATTTGCTTAAAAAGCAGAAGCACAAAAATTATAGTTCTTCTTATTTTATGGCGGTTTATGCTCAGCTCAGTTGGTAAGCCGTCAAACTATTTTGGGTCGAGGTCTGTTAACAGTGGCAATAAAGTCTATTAAAGGCAGGAAGTAATGGTGCAATAACGCCTGCCTGTGTGCTTTCTTAGCCAATTACTTCTTTATTTTTCGTTTCTTTTCTGTTAGCAGCGATGGCAACCCCCCACCCCCCCCCAATTCCTACAAGTTGACACATTAAAGTAAAAAAGAAATACAGGGATGTGTGAAAATGAAAGGAAAGCTAATTCATTGCTTGGGTTGAGTGGCTATATTTGTCTGTGTTGCTGTAGCTTTGCAGTGAGCGTGTATGTTTCTTCTTCATTCAGACATGCTCACATCAGCTGTGGTTTGCAGGCGCCATAGTTTAGCATGTCCACTTATTCATGTCTCTGTCACTTCACCACAGCCCATTTCTCTTTTTTTAATCCTCATCTCCTACATGAGTTGGCTGTTAAATCTGTTTTTTTTTTTTTTTTGTTGTGTTTTTTTAAATCTTCCTCTGTAGCCCATGAAGGCTCTGCGGGCCTCAGCCGGTACCTCCCAGCCGGTTCTTTCCAGTCAAGAGGTCCAGACTGTTTTCTACCAGGTGCCTGAGATCAGAGATGTGCACCAGAGCTTTTACTCAGGCCTCAAGGCTCGTCTGGATGCTCACAGCCAGCAGACTGAGGGTAGCTCTGTTGAAGAAACAGCAACCACCTACAACGACACTCTGATGGTGGGGGACCTGTTTCTGAAAATTGTAAGTTTACTTTAGCTTTTTTGTTTGTATCCTGTGTCTTATTTCAATTTTAGGAATCCAGAGAGAAAACAGTGGAAAATCTTGAAACATACACAAGGCAGTCATAATACCAACCTTTCTAATATAGAGTAGGTTTCCCTTGTTCCTCCCTTGTGGCTAGTCAGAGAATGGACGCGGTGTTTCCCAGCAGAACACTGAATTGTCATTAGATGGTCAATGTTATTCCCTTCCACAGTCAGTAGTTTTAATGATGTGCCTGATCAGTGTATGCACCTTTTAGTGGGGCCTCGTTGATGCACCAGTTAGCTACTTGTGCTAACCGCAGATGCAGATTAACACAATACGCAATTCTAGGGTTGTTGCGAGGCAAGTCTTAATCTTTCTGTGAGTAACTACAATCTGATTTTATGCTAGACATGTTTAAAAAGCACATGTAGCATGACTCTGTGAACCACTGGACATGATAAGGGTGTTGTGTATCTTAGTACCCCTTTCGCATTGAAAATCCCGACTCGGGTCGACCCGGGTCAACTCGCCTTTGGTGCACTTTCACATCGCCAGAAGTCCTGGGTCGGACCTCCCGCTGTGATAGTTGTGTGCTTGTTTTTTCCTCTCCCATACATCATTGCGTCATCATTATGCATTTAAGCACAGAACATTGAAGGCCGTCGAGTGACAAAATCAGAATTAACAGGCAGATATATCACGGTATTCCTGCTCACATTGAAGCCACGTCAAGCTGAGACAATAAAATCCCGGGTCGATTGCCAGTTCCGAAAAGGGGCCTTACAGTGAGGTGTGTCTGTGGCCTGCAGCTCTTCATCTAACATCTCACTTTGGCTGCTCCTCAGTTGTCATGTTTAGTAGTTAAATGTAAACAGGCTAAAATTTGCCACGGTCTGAGCAGCATTTTACATTTTTTACTCAGGAGTTGTTTGAGACTTAAACCCAGCTAAAAACAGAACATTGTGGTGTTACGCCGACACATGAGATCAGTTTTTTAAGTTACTTCATGTACGATTACTCATATAGCACCCCTAGGGAAGTGTTTTTCACGTTTTTCAAGGTTATCACTGCTAATGGAAATTATAACGTCATCTGCAAAAGTGTAATTTTAAGAGGCTATTTTAAAGAAGTGTTAAAAGTCAGATCATGTTAGAAAGGAAACTATTTTTAGAGACTTTCAGACATTCACAATCCCTCCTACATCCACTCTTTTGCTTTTGCAGGTGAACCAGATTGGTCTGTACGGCGGCTTCATTCAAAACTATGAGCAGGCCGTTGAAGTTGTTAGGAAGTGCACCAGCTCCGACCCTCGCTTCCGAACTCTGGCCGAGGTACCAAAAACCTTCAGTTTCCCAAACAACTGCACAAAAGCATGAGTCATCTCATATAACATGTTAGTTTATCTGTTGCCTCTTCAGAGCATGATGTCTAACAACGGAGCGGACAAAGCTCGGACTAAGTACACATTTGAAGGTATCTACTCTACATATATGTTGTTACTGAATGTATTTTTGTCTCTCTGTGTCTAACATCTCTTGTTTTCTTTACAGCTCTTCTATACAAGCCTTTGGACCGAGTAACCAAGACGACATTAGTGCTGCAAGTGAGGATGAACCCTCATTTACGCTTATTTTGATCTTTCAATTCCCGAAAACCTGCAGTTTTACCATTATTCTTTGCTTGATTTTTTTCTCTTGCATCAATAATTTGACGAATAGTTCAAATAGAGCAATGTGCAACAACTTTCACAGGGAAGGATCTTTTTCTCATGCGTTCTCTGCCTCAGCAGCCTCTCTCTGTGATCTTGTAGGACATCCTGAAGACGACACCAGAGGAGCATGCAGATTACGCAGCGTTACAGGAAGCTCTGAGATTGTCTAGGAGCTTCCTTTCTGGTGTCAATGAGAGTTCACAGTGTAAACGAGAGGTCACACTCAGTCACGGCATGGTGAGTTCCTTGTTGTGCAATATATGTCCGAGATGCACTTGCGGCCATGTTAATTAGCACGCGCGCCAACCCCCTAGCCTGAGAGCATTGCCTTTACAACGTGCCGCATAAGACAATGTTGTCTGTGTCTGTGCGTCCTCACAGAGACGTCAACTGATGCGCGATGGCTTTGTGGTGGATGCGAGTGAAGGGGAACGCAGCCTGCGTCACCTCTTCCTTTACACCGACCTACTGCTGTGCACCAGACTCAAACATGCAGCCAGAGGGTGAGTAAAGCGTGATAGCACCATGGCTTGTGGGAAATGTGGTTTGAGAACCTAACAGCTGCTAACCTGCACGCACAATATGCATCTGCTCGTTCGCAACTGTAGTAGTTAAAACTCCGCAATTCTTGTACTGCCATGAAAGACACATGTTTGTGTTCCTCCCAGGAAGCAGGACCAGTACAGGTTCTGCTGGTATGTGCCTCTCGCTGGTCTCAGACTTCGCTGGGTTGCAGAGCAGGAACGGCCGCATGACATGAACGACCGCTTACACACCTTAAGAACCAAGATGTACATCCTACGGCAGCAGCTACAGCAACACACGGTGTGTGACAGAGAGCATGAAGAGTATGGCCGGTCGTGTTAACACATGAGTGAAACATTAACATTTCTTTGCGTAAAGAAGCGGACCAGGGGCCTGGCTTTGGCAGCTCGCAGCAGGAAGAAACTGGAGCAGATGGAGATGCTGCTGCACACACACTCTCCAGCTTACAGACTGGAGCTGCACAGCCCTAGTGGCAAGGTACACACAAACATGGTCAGTGCGGTTTCGGTATTGGCCGATGACAGACTAACGTCATAGAGCAATGTCTTTGTTTCACTTTAGAGCCACACTCTCGTCTTCTCTTCCCTGTATGAACTAGAGGAATGGAGAGAAGCCATCCACAAACTCACCACAGACAGTAAGTTCACTCAAGATGTGCTCTGATGTACTCAAACTGCAAGAGAAAATGTTGGTGTTAAGCATGCTCATCTGCACACGGATGACATCTTCTCATCTGGCATCGTTAGCGTTTCATCTGATAAAGACTAAAAAAAAAAAGTAGTAAACAAATTCAACTCAGCCGCCGTGATGTGTGTGATGATTTCGCTGTTACTCTTCTGTCAAACAGCTGTACAGCAGTACACTCATTTGCCACTTTATTAGGTACACCTGTTGAATTGCTTGTTAACACAAATAGCTAATCAGCCAATCACATGGCTGCAGTTCAGTGCATTTAGGCATGTAGAGGTGATCAAGACAACTTGCTGTAGTTCAAACCGAGCATCAGAATGAGGAAGAAAGGGACTACTGGGTTTTTTTACGCAAAACCATCTCTAGGGTTTACAGAGAACAGTCTGAAAAAGAGGAAACATCCAGTGAGCAGCAGTTGTGTGGATGAAAATGCCTTGTTAATGTGAGAGGTCAGAGGAGAATGGGCAGACTGGTTGGAGATGATAGAAAGGCAACAGTAACTCAAATAACCACTGGTTACAACCAAGGAATGTAGAACATCATCTCTGAATGGAAGATTGGAAGATTGGAAAAACGTTGCCTGGTCTGACGAATCTCGAATTTAGCTGTGACATTCAGATGGCAGGATCAGAATTTGGCATAAACAACATGAAAGCATGGATCCATCCTGCCGGTTCAGGCTGCTGGTGGTGGTGTAATGATGTGGGGGATATTTTCTTGGGCCCCTTAGTACAAACTGAGCATGGTTTAATTGCCACAGTCTACCTGAGTATTGTTGCTGACCATGTCCATCCCTTTATGACCACAGTGGACCCACAGTGTATCCGTTGTGGCAGTTCTGAAGGCAAAAGGGGGTCCAACCTTTTTCTAGCAAGGTGTACATAATAAAGTGGCTGGTGAGTGTATAATAAGTTCCTAACAGCGTGATTACAGACCAACTTACATCCTCAAAACGTTTGTTTATGCAGAGAAATCTGCTCATTCACATCCCATAATCCGTGACAACTACTAGGATGCTGGTTAGAGATTGATGTTTAAAACAGAAGATGTCAATGACTGAATGTAAACTACTGAGGATATTTACATGTTAAGTGACTACCTGGATATTTGATGTTTAGCAACATAGTAATGTTTCCTTCTCTTGCAGCCTGATTAATACGAACTCGAACCACAGTTTGATGCTTTTTTCCATTTAAGCTCTCAAGCATATTTTCTCACCAAAATACAAAAATCCACCACTGCAGAAGTTAGGTATTTTCATGGCCATTCGGCTAAAGTAGAAGTCATCAGTAGTCGAAAATCAGGGTAGGAATGCACAAATACAAAAACAGGAAACGTCAAGTGAAGTCAAACGAATGTGTACATGTCCTCTGTCCCGTAACAGAACAGCACAGAAGTTATTTGCCTCGTTTCAAAAACAGTTGATGCTGACTTCAGACGCTGTACACATGTGCTAAAATAAACACGTAATCATCCGAGGTGTGGAAATCGACCACTTAGTAGGATGTAAGTGCGTGTGACAGAGCCTGCAGCTGTGTGAGAAGCACACAGAGTGTGCTGGTTTAAGAAACGTCATTCTTTTTTTAGAAGATGCTTTCTTGACAGTCAAAAAAACAAAACAAAAAAAAAACTTGCTTCTACAACAGGGGATCAGATAATCAAGATTTCCAATCTCTAGCTAAGCAGCTACTCTGAGACTAAATCCTCACCACAGTTTTAGATTAGACTAAACATTCACGCGTGCATCTGATAATAGTTGTTTCCATGGTTATGCATGTGACAAATAGAAAGTGCTTGAGTAATGAGTATTAGGGTTTTATCTTTGTAGATAGTGTGAACGTGTGAACTGTTAAAATATTCAGTAGTTAATGAGAAAAAAAGTCCAATTTTTTGTGTCTTTGTTTCCAGTGGACCTCCGTCTGTTATGTTGCAGGTTGTTTTTTTTCCATCATCACCGCGCTGTAATCTGATTGGTTCCTATATTTGTCCCATGTTCTTTGTTCAGACATAGAAACTGTTCCTCCTGACCTGCTAACTCTCACCAGTGCATGTGTGAAACTGAGAATGACACAGCAGCCGCCTCTACACAGCATCGACGCTGGTACGGCCCTCACCCTCTCAGTCCATCCTCACCACACTATCACTTCCTGTGCCTCAGACACGACGCTTTGACTGCGCGAGGCTTCACCTTAATTCCGCTCGCCTCGGCCACAGTCACTACAGAAATCTCTTTTTTCCTTTCACTTCTTTCTGTCTGATTAAGACTTTTTTGTTTTTATTCTCCCCGTCTGCCCGCAGTGGAGGACGACAAGTCTTTATGCGGGACTTTGAGCGTTTCCATCCACTCTGCCGTTGGTCTGCAGCAGCCAGCTTGTACGTTTGTTTCTCTTTAATAATTAGCCACTCCAAAAATGAAAGGTTTGCTCATCGTATATCATAAAGGTAGAAAGCTCATTTACCTTTGTCTCTCTGTCTCAGGTGTGTATGTGTGTATAGAGGTGGATGGCTATGAGTTTTACGACACACAGGCCCAGACGCGGTCTTCAGCCCACAGCCTCAACCCACACTGGGAACAGGTCAGACTCCTTTGAAAAATCAGGTTTATTAACTGTATGTGTAAAAAAAAATCAGCCAGAACATTAAAACCACTGACAGTAGACGTGAATGACTTTGACCATCTTGTGACGATTTAATGTTCTTCTGGGAAACCTTCAGACCTGGCATGTTCCTTAGACATGTACCACCCACCTAGACCAGACCGGACACCCCCACCCCATAGCAATGACACTCCTTGATGGCAGCAGACATCCACAGCAGGATGCAGCCTGACACAGACACACAAAAACTCTTTAGGAACAACTCAAAAAACACGAGGAACAGCACAAGGTGTTGACCTGGCCTCCAACTTCACTAGATCCCAAACCGATCAAGTATCCGTTACATCCTGTCACCAGACACCACAGGACACCCCCAGAAGACCCATGTCCATTCTCTGATGAGTTTTGAAGGCACAAGGGAGACCTACACAATATTAGGAAGGTGGTCATAATGTTACGCCTGAACGGTGCACATAAAGGATATAAGTGACACCATATCCAAAATGTCTTATTGGACGTCTTATAGCTTTGACAGATGCAGTGGGTAAAGGAGTCGGGGTGTAAATGACCTCCTGTCTAGACACAACGTCGGGGTTTGTTTCAACTCCGAGGATTAAAGAGGTCTGCGCCGTTCTCTGGGCGAGCCACGCTTTAAACATTATCAGCAGCAGTAAAAACCCACTGTATATCCAACTGGCAGGACTGAAAGGCTTAGAACGAGACACGAGAAGACTGCAGTCTGCCCTCGTTCAGTGTCTGCGCTAATCACCTCTTCCTCACTTCAAACAGGAGCTGTCTTTCCAGGTGGACGGTGCGCGGAAGATGAAGGTGCTCTGTGTGAGTCAGTCGGACGGACAGGACGACGCTGTGCTGGGGAAGACAACTGTAGGGGTACGAGTACACTGAGGAACTGAGCTTCAGCTTCATTATTAAAATACTCCCTTTCAGGAAGGTTTTCACACTGTCAATGAACGTGAAGTTAAAAAACGTACAAAAATCCATCTCGCTACGAAAGCTGCATGCAGTCATTTTAAACAACAGATTATATAACTACACGTGCCTCGTAGTGACGAACCTACAGACATCCGTTACACAACTTTGTTCCTCACAGAAATGCCGTGATTTCTCAGCGCCGTTACCCAATGTGTTCACTCATAAGTAATTCCCGCTGCAACGCAAAGCTGTTTCCAGCAACTTTGTTTTTTTAAAGTGTTGCCGTGTGACGTAACGAAGGCAGACTTCAACTCTTGCGTCCTGCGAGATAACACGTGTCATAGTATTAGCAATAGAAAAATAACAGTGTGTCACAAATAAAATTACATCAGGCTCTGTCCGGGACAATTAGTAATCACAACAAACAAACAAATAATTTTTACATATTTTCTGTGTTTCCAGCTTGAATCTAAAACTCTAACCAAGCGGTGGAAGAGGCAGACTCTACAGCTCGGCCAGGTGGAGGTGACCCTCTCCCTGAAGTACGGTCCCCACCCTCTGCAACCACCCAGCAACTCAGTCCAACAACCGCCCATCTTCTGTGTCCCCATCGAAACTGTGGCGCAGTAAGTCCCAGCGTTTGTAACCTCATCTGCTTCTGTCTGGAAGATGTCAGACTTTACCGAAACTGAAAGCAGCACTTTGGTCCAGTTTTATTTCCTCGTGTGTCGTGTATGAGTGGCTGGAATAAAGGGAAGCAAAAGTGTTGTAAAGTGAAGCTTGTCTTGTCAGGCAGGAGGGAGTGCTGGTTCCCCATGTGGTGCGATGCTGTGTGGAGGAGGTGGAGAGGAGGGGCATGGACGAGGTGGGCATCTACAGGATCTCAGGGACCTCCAGTGACATCACCGCGCTCAAGGCTGCGTTCAACACCAGTAAGGACACACGCGGAAAGGATTGCTACTTTCAACTAGCGTCAGCACGACAGTCTACAGGCATGCTAGCAGCTAGCAGCTAGCTAACGCCCACAGTGATAAAACTCGGACACATTTTGTCACAAGACCCAAGTATTGATGGGACCATGTGAAGGATCAGGAGGAAATGTTAACTTTAGACATGCTCTACAGGAAGTTAACGCCACCGAAAGCAAACATGTTCCTCCAGGTTGGTTTGAAGGAAAGACCAGGGGTTTCATATGTTGTCGGAACCGGTGGGAACCTTGAAGGTTTGCTGTAAATCCCATCATCCCAGTCAATCATTCACCAGTGTTCACCTCCGCGTTGCCATAAAGGAAGTCAGACTTCATTAGAACATTTGGATTCATCCTCTGAGGACCATGACTCCACTAAATCTCCCCATAAATAATATATACAAAATTGCATGGCAGTCAGTCATCCAAACTGACCTCAAGGTTTCTACCAGGGGTCTTCAGTGTGATTACAATTCATCTTCTGGGGACCACGCAAGGCTCTACTAAATCTCATGGCAGTCCAACACCAAAGAAATATTAAGCTCGTGGTTGCTTTGAAGGAAGTCAGGCATCATTAAGTTTAATCATCTGGGGACCATGAATCTATGTCCAATATTCTATTGACATTTGACTTTGACCTCGAGGCAGCGCTGCAAGGAAAGGACCAACATCATTACCCTCCGAGCACCATACACTTCTGTGCTAAATTATATTGTAATTCATCAGCATCTCCCTCTCAAACAAAGATGTTAACCTCCAGGTTTCCTCAAGGAAGGCAAACCTTTATTAGATGATCCCCAAATTGTCAGCCAAATTGATGATCCCCAATATTGTTTGACCTCCAGGTTGCTCTGAAGGAAGTCATTTCATCGTTAGGGTTCAACCTCTGAGGACCATGACTGGCAGTACTAAAAAACATGTAGTCTATCATCACAACATGCTGACTTCAAGGTCGAGCCTACAGGAAATGACCGGGGTCTCCAAAACCTAGAATTCATCTCAGAAAGCACCAACGTTGTCATCTCTGCTAGCTTCCTCGCTAAAAAGGCGACTGTTCGGCTTAATAAACCAGAAGGCTATAAAAAAACGTAACGAAGACCTAAAAACGCGGCACACTTTTCTATAGAGCTCAGTGTTTTTGTGCAGGTCATGTTGGCTGTTCACACCACAAGCTTGGCTGTTTCTATAATGACTGTGAGAAACTTTGACTCATAGTGGGCACACATACATACACTATGCATTTCCCGTATGGTGCGGTGCACCTAAAGAAGGAAGTGTGGGCCATAATAACATGAGTCTGTTCTGTTCTGACCAGATCTGCGTGAAGCGGTGACCAGGCTGAGGTGTGCAGAAGTGAACGCCGTCTCTGGCGTCCTCAAACTCTACTTCAGAGAGCTTCCTCAATCTCTTGTACCAACCGAGCTGTTTCAGAGTCTGTCAAGAACTCTGGGTGAGACCAACACACAACCAACATGCGACGCTGAGGGGCTTTTTCTTTTGAACACAGTTAGGCTGGTTTGTGTTTTCACTCATTTCCTGTGTGTTGTTGGACACCCACACAGGAAAATAGGTTTTGGGTGAAGACGCAATCTCAGAAATCACTTCTCTTTCATGACGGCGTCTTTAGGGTGTCCTCATAGGAGAAGGAAAGTGAATGTTGTGCTTGTTTGCCTTAAAATCTAACATCATAGATCAAGGATGACAAACTAATACATGACAACACCTAATTGAATTGAACTGATTCCCGTGTAGACATCCAGGACATGAGCTCACGTCTGGCCTCAATGTTGTCCCTCCTGCAATCGTGTCCTGAAGCCAACCGGCAGACCTTCCTCTACCTCCTGCATCACCTCCAACGGTAGGAACCATTAATAACTAAAACAAATAGTGTTTTATTATGTAAAATTTACTGCGTTTTAAGGAAGTCACTGATTTATATTGGTACTGATAATCAGAGTCTGTGTTCCTACGTCCAGTCCTCTGCACTTCATATTTATTCATTTTTTTAATTTCTTATTTTCCAGAGTCTCAGAGAGGCAAGACGTTAACAAGATGTCTCTGCTGAACCTGGCTACAGTGTTTGGTCCCAGCCTCTTACGCCCCCCGGTGGCTGGACTGGGGTACAATGGCCCCACTGTGGACATCTCTCAGGAGGTGGAGGTGCAGGTAAGTCTGAGGACGCGGAGAAAAGGATGTTTACTATATTCATTCTCATTTTGAAGAATAAATAATTATTTTGTCAAAAAAAAAAAAAAAACACTGTTATGAAAGAATTAGTTAAAAGACTAAATATGCAACAAGACTAATGTTATTGTTCGGTTTGAAACATTTTGCCTTTTTGTTTTAAATATCAGTTTCAAATCAAGTCACATGAAATTATTCACAAGCTTTCCAGCAAAATGGTTTAAATGCAAACTATCTTAATGAAACCATTTGAAGCACAAAGTCACTGAAGGGTGAGTTAAGGTATCAGAAATATTAAACTCAAAGTTCAAGCTCTATAATCTACAGCAGACGTCTGTAGATTATAGAGCTTGAACTGTGAATGTGTTCTATGTTAAATTTAGCCTAGTGCCATTTATAAATATACATTATTCATATAATTTTTCATTCAGTATTAAGCTATCCCTTATCCTTTTACTAATATATGTTGGTTTCATGTTAATGTGCATTTAAAGAAATTTAAATTTGTAGGGGGAAATTTAAAAAAAATAAAAAAATGTCTAATCAACCAAAGATTTTGCGACCCCCCTGCAGTACCTCCACGGTCCCCCTAGGGGTCGCGGACCCACTGTCGAAGACCTATAACCTTATCCTATGATCCATAAGAATTTATCCGCTGGGCACCGTGAATGTTCATCAGTATTTCATTCTTAAACACTAATGTTTGAATACCAGTACAGTTCCTCCCCTTGCGACCGCAACTGCCTGTACAAAACCTTCTAGCAAATCATGACATCTATTTAATGCGTCCTGTTGCCTGATATATTACACTGACGAGTATTCACCTGTAAAGGTTGCTTAACGCTCTCCTGCTTCCTTCTGTGTGCGCATGTGTCTGTGTGGGTTCAGGTTCAAGTGGTTTTCTGCTACCTGCAGTGCAACAACCTCCCTGAAGCCCAGATCTCTCTGCCACATGACACAGACACAGAAGATGAGACCACCCACAACTGAGACCACCATAGGAGTCGCGGCTGGCAGGGCGGTGAAATAGCAATTGTAGAAACATCCGAACGCGGACTGTAAGACGAGACGGGTATTTATTAATTAAAATGTTTTGGGGGTTTGTTTTTTGTCATTTATTGTGTAACGTTAAAATTTGTAATTTTTTTGTATGCAATATTTGTATTTTAATGTGGACATTTTTGTTTCATATTGAATAACTGTTAAACATAAACCGTTACGGGCATTTGCGTTTTTGTATAATTATTTTGACTTTTTATTTCAGCCATACAGAGAGAATACAGTTTCTACCTGAAGTCCACTAATCTTTTACATGTAAAAGCTCATTTGAAGCAAATAAAAGCGAAATCTACACTTGACTGTGCGTTGCTCACTGTTCTTTAACAAGTTTAATATACAGCTGATAAAAAAAAAAAAGTCTACACTCCTATTAACACTCCACATGGACCTTTTGTGACTTTAGTGTAAAAACGACGGTAACTGACACATCTGGATCAGAGGGACTCTAAACACAGCCGGCCAGCCTTATTATAGAAACTGTAAAGTCAGACAGTTTTATGTGTGTTGCCGGTCCTCGAGGCGGGTCGTAACATAATCTGTTACAACAAGTCTTTCCTTTTTAATTTAATTTAATTTTTTGGGAAATGTGGCACTGTATGGATCGTTAAAATAAAGCCATGAAGGTCCTAATATTATTTATCTGTGATTGATTGATTTATTTTTTCAATCACAAAACGTCATTTTAACCGAGGTTTATATATCCACTGTAAACAGGGATAGAAGTAGCGTTTATATATTTTATTATCCTGGTAAAATCATTTTATTTTATTAATTCGTTTTTATAATTATTTGAGCCGTCGTCATACCAGCTGAAGCGTCTTAAACTGGTCAAACATTAGATGAACTGGGTGGCACCGACAGCACCGTCAAGTTGAAATGTGGCTGAGGAAAAATCAGGGGTACACATGTTGTAAAAAAGTTCAGGGGTCACCTCCCCGAGCCTGAAATCCAATCGGTCACGGTTCAGGTCCAACTAGACGGAGTTCACCACAAAGTGCACGCCCCCATAAAAGCCGCGCACACACACACACACGTAAACAGCACGCTGGAGGCCCGCGCACACACACGGCCCACGCTCGACCCATCCACGCCGCAGATGGGAGTCTCTTTTCAACCGCACCACCTGGGCAGGCCGGGCTAGTGTTACCTCCAACCTTTTACCCCTAAACCCCCCCTCCCTGGCCTTTTGATCGCTAATCCCGAACCCTGAGTCCGGCTCTCACAGCACTAACAGACCAGAGAGTGTGTGCGGACGCCATAACAACATCCAGAACAAGCCCCCCCTCACCCTCTCCAAAAAAAAAAAAAAAAAAGGAAGAAGAAGAAATGAATCGTGGGATCACCCAGTTGCACCCTGCCTCATAAATCACCTGTCCCCTCTAACGCGGTGGCTGCCAAAATAAGGTTCCGCTTGACGACTACAAAGACAGAACGAGGTTCCCATTGCAGACTACAAAGAGAGAGGGAGCGGAGCAGGGGAAGGCCTGAGACGTCCCAGACATTCGCGGCCCGAACGCGGGGACCAGACGACTGCTCGGCACCTGGGACTGGTGGGAACGTTTTACGGGGAGAAGTCAGGCTGTGGCCATGTGTCTCCTTCAAAAAAAACATCACACGGCGACACATGGAAGCTCGGTGCTACGACTTTGAGTCGTTCGTCGTGAACCTGTTTTGACAGGAACTAATACCACGGCACTTTTTTCTTTTTACTTTAATTTAATATTTAAAGCTCATTTTACTCTGTCGATTAGATGCTTGTCTTTATTTCACTTTGTGTTTTGATTGGCTGGAACCGCTGCCGCCTGTTGTTGCTGTAAACTGCAAACTTACTTAAACTTACTTAAATTTGGCTAAAACCAACAAAAAATTATTCAGCAGATGAATTGTAGTCTCATATTTGCTCTCCTTTTACCCCAGTTTTGGTCTCCACCTCTAAATGATTTATTTATTTTTTATTATTTATTTATTTAAATTTGCTCCTCACTGAATAGCTGTTGGCCTTTATATTTTAATCATGGATTGATTCAAGCCACTACATGTAAGCTCATGTTACACTAATAAAGCACTGAGGATATGGTCTGACAGAACAAATACAGAAGTAGTGGTAGGAGAGAGTAAACCCAGACTAGACCAGATTAACACCACACTGTTGGACCCACAAATTTTACACATTTTTTTAAAGGAGAAGTTTTGACAAATATCTGTTGTTTCTCTATAGCTGTGTTTCCATTACCCCTAGAAATGGGCAAAACCCAAATATTGCAATAAAAAAACTGGTAACAGAAACGCCTACATTATGAAACACCTCTCAAGTAACACCAAAACACTTTTACGCTCTCGTGAGGTGGTTTTTCAGACGTAACGATACAAAAGTTTATTGCAAAAGTGCAATGGTAACATTTTTTCCCCATTTCCTCATCACCGGTGTCACCAGAGATGACTCAGGGGGTCATGTGACCAGTTCATTTGAAGCACTGTATATGCTATAGACAAACTGTGATGTCACCTGAAAATGAAGCATGAAGTGGCCCATGTTAGATGAACTTTACACCACCCACACACTGATATTCCAACGGGTGGTGTCGGACGCTGAGACCTGCCCACCCAACTCTCCTTAATTATGCAGAATTTTAAACCTTAATAAAAAAAAAATCACCCCTGTGCAGTTGTCATGAATAGTGAAATAAACTTTTGAGACCAAAATATTTTTTTGTACGGGGCTGTAAACACAATAACGCTGTAAAGTTGGGCTTTGTAACATGGGGATCTATGGGGATTTGCTCCCTTTTAGAGTCACCCTCAAGTGGCCACTTGATGAACTGCAGATTTTGGGGCTTCGTCAATCAGACCCGGGAGTTGCTGCTTGATTCGACGTCCATCTTCTTCAAAGTCTCACGTGACAAGAATTTCAAAGAATAATGGCATATTGCAAGATGAGATCTTACAAGAGTTAGAGCTTCTAAATGTTCCAGTTTCATTTAATCTGCTCGGACCTTTAGCTACAGATCACTGAACTATTCTCTGACTCCTGCTTTCAGTTTTATTTATTACTGGTGCTTTTTCAAAGTTTCTGAAAGTGAAACCTCTTCAAATACAGAAAACCCATAATGTGGCCATAGTGGCATTTAAAGTCCACTTTAGTCCATTTTTTGTTTTTTGAAGGTATTTTTTTTTTTATTACTATCTTGAGAATTTTACATGTGGCTTAATTCTACTTTTATTTATTTTTTTTTTTTGCCTATGAGTTATAATAACTTTAAACCAGGAAATACTGCTGGTGCACACATGTTTGTAAGGCCATGTTGCAGCCATGTGTGTGTGTGTGTGTGTGTGTGTGTGTCTGTGTGTGTGTGTGTGTGTGTGTGTGTGTGCTGTGCGTCATGCCCGGAGCTGTGCCATGCTTGATTAGTCCTAATCTCGCTGGGAGTCGGGTTGCTGTGTCGGCGGCGTGTCTGTATGGAAGGCATGCAGGCTGCGGATCACAGGGATTGACCCTCTGCCTCTCAGGTTAACAGAAGCCCCGTGTGTTTCTGCGTGCGCCCTGAAAATAGTGAACTTGGACTCCGGCTCTTGGGTGTGAGACAGCAATTCGAAGCGTGCGAGGATGAGCTGTAATTGCTCAGAGTTAAATGTGCGGGGTTTGCGCGAGGGGGAAGAGGCGCAGGAGAAAGATGAGCGCGTGTGTTTCTGTGGCGTCTCGTTGAACTTTGGCTCCGGCTGTGGAGCGGGAAGAGTCACCCCTCGTAAAATGCGCCCTCGGCCGGCTGTAAACATAACTCACAAACACACACTTCTTCCACAGAACAAGTAGAAGAAGAAGAAGAAGAAGTTGGTCTCCTCTGTTTTCTATCTGCCACCAAAACAGTAGGCTTGCCCTCAACCACGCTGCATCACAGAAAGTGTGTTGCCACTTTAACATGGGCAAAGCTGCAGACGATGTGCACCCCCCCTCCCCTCCCAGCAGAGCGAGCCGCGGGCTTAAGTTGTCTGTTAGTGTCTGTGTAAGTGTGTGTGTTTGGGGAGTTTCAGGATCAAACCCCCATGTCGACAGAGGCTGCACTCGGGAGACGACCGCTGACAGGTGCTTCCTGCAAGAACGCAGCAGGTGCTTCACAATCACGCTCGCTCACACACACACACACACACACACACACACACACACACACACACACACACACACACACTGCCACCAAGGCATGATTGTGCATGCGCACACACACACACAAACTGACTTTTTCCTCCCTCACCCCCTTTTCCCCTCTGACACATAAGTTGTGTGATAGTCTCCACGCTAAACTTGACACGTCGAGCTACTCTGCTGATTAGATGCTCGTCTTTATTTGACCACATGAATTCATTCAAATCAGTTTTGACTGGCTGGAAATGTTGCCACCAGTCGTTGTAATATTTATATTTTTCGGCAACAAGCTGAAACCGTGAACTGACCTTCAATCGATTGAAGTGAATTTGCTCTAGAAATCTGTGAAAAAATTTCACTCAGCGGATGAATGACTGAAGTCTGATATTTACTCTTCTTTTACCTCAGTTTTGGTCTCCACCGGCTACCAAAGGGAATATCTGGATCAGCAGCCAAAGTTGCGAACTCTTCACACTTTTTCCGCAGACAACAGCTGCCTGCTGTGAGCTGAATGAGAGCAGTGTGAATCAAAAGCTAAACAATACGTTTGCAGGAGTTAAAACTTAAACAATGAGCTGAAAAAAAAAATCACTTTTTAAAAAAATAGAAAAATTTGCTCGCTTTTTTTAAGAAAAAAATAATAATAATTTGCTCCTTACTGAACATCTTTTGGGTTTCAAGTCATTGTGTATAAGAGTGGCTATATACACAGCTAGCAGCAAATTAGCACCCGGACAAATGACAGTAATTTTTCCTTAAAAAATACATAAATAAATAAAATATTATTTCTATCATATTGGATAGCTGACATTTTGCAGTTTTTTTTTTTTGGTTTGTTTTTAGCAAAATATTTGTAATTCATGCTGGAACTTTAGTGTTGAGTTTAACCATAAATTTCTCTTTGATTATGATTCATGAGTGATTTATGTGATCCTTAATTTATTTTTATTATTTTTTTTGGAGATTTATTTAAATCTGAAAATTTCCTTTACATGTAAACCTTCCTCAAATATGGTAGAAAAAAAAGGTTAAATTAGTGAAGAAAATAAATGATTCATGGTTCTGTAATTGACACTAGAAGCCCAGACTGTATGTTTGGGTTATTGCGTAAAGAATTTGACCACTGGACTTTGTGCTCTGTGTGTTTTGGGGCCCTGATAAGCTGCCAGCTGGTTCCTAGGACATTTGGACCTCATAAGAACAGAAAATCCAGCTCAAAAAGACAAAGTCCCACCCTCCTCGGCGCACTGTATGCTCAGCCCCGCTGCAAAGTCATCATTCACCACGTCTATTTTTCTCCTTTTATTTTCAATCACAAGCTTCAACACAGCAGCACAGCCAATCATTGACACGGGCGCTACCAAAACAACACGGCAGCCCAACAAATAGGAGCCCGTCCATCTGTCCCAACGCACCCCTCCCTTCTCAACACACACCACCGCCACCGTTTCCCCAGGGCTATGACGCCATATCTCCCGAATGGAAACAGAAGTCATGACGACAGGTCGGCCCGATGCTTTTTAGATTCGTATCAGGGCTCCTAACGGCCTGTGTGAGGATTCCTTCACGGTTAGAAAATGAGGCTGAAGTTAGTTTGGTCTCCGTGTCAGCTGTTCAGTGGGGGAACAGATCCTAGATAAAGTCATTTTCTCCAAATAATTGTGCAGTGTGAATCACACCTTGAGTGAAGTGGAGCTTTTGTCCCAACTGAAAATGCAAATGCATTCAAAACCACTTGTGGACATAAAAAAACAGACAAAAAACACAATTATAGGCTCAGATTATTACTGGAAGAATAAGAAAAAGTGTCTCTAATAAAAGAATTTAAGAAATTTGAACTAATTCCTAATTCAAAATTTTTTAATCGAATATTTTTTTCACCATAATTTGAGCCAAATACTTAAAATTGTACGTACAATTAAAAAGTTTAATTTCTTATATTTTCAGCGTTCAATATAAATAAAATAATGTAAATAAACACAAATCAATGATACTGAAAAAATATATTTTAACAAAATCAAAAGGTTTTCTACAGCTAATGTGAGTTTCCTTTAAATAATGAATTAAATAAAAAATAAATGATATTTGAGACAAAATCACTGCATGACATTTCAGTTCAGTCAGACTTTAATTCCCAAAAGGTCCTTTAGTAAAAAATACTAAAACTCAGATATCTATAAGTCACATGGCGCCACTTTTGATGGTGGAAATATTTCCTGCGACTTTTACCGTTTTGTGTTGCTGCAGAATTCAGTGCACGACAGTAACGTTGACCTTTACCCTCCAAACACACACACACACACACACACACACACACACACACACACACACACACACACAGTTACAAGAGGAAACAGGTGTGTGTGTGTGTGTGTGTGTGTGTGTGTGTGTGTGTGTTTGAGGCCGCGGGCACAAATAAACTCTTTGTTTCTCAGAAAGGTTTTAAAAAAAGAAAAAGAAAAGACGTTTTCACTCCCTGTAGTTGTTGTGGTTTTGTCCTAAAATGTGCAGTCTCAGTCTTCACTTGTTTTTTTTTTAGACAGGCCCTTGAGTGGAACACACCAGAGCGGGTGTAGAAGAAGAAGAAGAAGAAGAAGAAGAGGGGGTCGACTCGGTGGGTTTAACTCTGCCGTCTGTGTGAGACATTGTGTTTGCTGCTGTTTGAGTCTCCACTTCCACAGAGTGTGTGTCCACACTCCGGGTCTCAGCGTCTTTCTCAGTCAGCAGGTGAGGGGGTACGTACCCAGACTGGGGCTTCGCGCGCTCCCCGTGGTGTCGGCTATTTGCGGATTTCGCGGGGCAGCGTCCTTTCTTGTCCTGCCCCCGGAAGCCTCTCAGCTTGGGGCTCCAGTGTTCCCGCCACTGGAGGGCCAGAGTGGAGCGGTCCGCCACCAGGCGGCTCTCCTCCGGGCCCCAGCCCCGCTCCCCCTCCTCCGCCCCTATCAGGAGGAACGTCCTGCCCACGTGGAGGGTCGGGCAGCCGCAGCTGAGGTCGCGGTCGGGGACCCAGAGGGACTGCTGGCCCCTGCGGACCCGGGAGTTGGAGCCTGTGCGAAAGACGGTTTGCACGGAGATGGAGAACTGCCACCAGGGACCTGAACGCTCCATCCCTCTCACCTGCACCTTCAGCACTGACAGAGACACACAACGCGTGACTATGCATTTATAATGTGTAGTTTTATCACAGGTTTTCATTCGAGTAAATGACATGCAACATTTTTTTTTTGAAAAAATAATAAATAGACTTGAAACTAACCATAGTCCTTGAGACAATAGGTCTCTAAGTTCATCCTGACTTTAGCCTCAGACGGCTGGCAGTATGACACACACTCCTCCGCTACATGAGAGGGGGAGAGAGGTGAGAATGCATCAAACGAGAAGATATCATTTCATAGCAAGCATATCAGCACATGTCTTTTCCCCTAATTACAATATGGCTGCTTCTATTTGTCATCACAGTATCCTTTGACTAACAGATGATCCCAGCTGCAGCAGGTGGGACGTTCGTCGGGGCCGCCGCTAGGAGGGAGTGGTTAGCTGCTCCACGGACCGTTTAGAGCAGGGGGGGTGGTGGTGGTGGTGGTGGTGGGTGGGGGGGACTCCCACAGCAGCAGCAGCAGCAGCAGCAGCAGCTTCAATTCGAGGCCGTACCGGTTAAAAAATGTGGCCCCGTGGCACGCCTTCAGAGAGGATTTGATATACGATTCCACAGAAGAGCTATAAATCTGAACGCGGTTGCACGAGGTGACATCCACGGGGTGAAGAGGAAACGCACGTTTAGAGAGTGAATTAAAAAAAAAAAAAAAAAAAAAAAAAAACTGGAAGAGAGAGAAATCTAAACAGTCCTCCCGGTTTAAACATGTCCCGAATCCAGACGTCTTAATTTATGACGGCAAGACTCTGCAGGCTGAAAAAAACTCATCCACATAATTTATTTATCAAGCAAAAGATTATATCGAATTTTTTAAACACCGTGGCGTCGCATACCAAAACTATTATTTCCTCGAGTTTCACACGTTCATTATTTGATTTAACACAAATGCGAACAATCCAAAAGAGATTAAGAGATTTATTAAATAGTTTGGCACGGAAAAATATGCGCAAATACACGCACGGTCCAGGGATTTCTACTTTTGTTTAATGAATCAGTGTAGTCTGTGGCGCCAGGTTTACAAGCATAACAATCCTGTTATTAATATATAAACTATCCTTAATAGATATATCAGTCATAGTAACACACATGTATATATATATGTATGTACATATATAATTGTGTTATTAAAAGCAGTGGCGTTTTAAACTGCTGAAAGGTGACCACAGTCAAACAGAGGAGTCGGTATTAAATGTATTTATTGTAAATGTACTCACCTATACTGTACTGAGGTTGGTAGACCGGGGTTGGGGCGACCTCCTGAATCCCTGCAAACATAAACAGTGTTGCAGACAGGTGTCAGGAGCTGATGAACCTCAGGCTACCTTCATGAGCTGTCAGTTTGTTGCAGCTGTGTGTTATATGTGTTATGTTTGAATGCCTCTCGCTACGTTAGGCATGCCCGCGCAGAAGATAAGCAAGTGTCAAAACGGCCGAGTGTGTGGTCCTTTTATGGTCTAGAGACACACTCAAACACAGACACCAGCTTTACTTTTGGGCATTTAATAAGGTCAGACCTTCACTTCTTGTATGGTTTCGTCTCAAACATTAAACAGAGTCGAGTCAAATTCACTCAATAACTCCGTGTGTGTGCGCGTCTGCGACGGTTGAAAGTGAACAACCAGACTGGCTGCACGTACATTACCCAGACCTTCTCGTAAAAAGTGTGTGTGTGTGTGTGTTGCGGTGTCACCGGGCTCACACTCCTAAACATGTCCCCCGTCCGTGTCCTGTCTTCTCTGACACAACTGGGCCAGTGACACCCTACACCCCCCAACCAGCTGACGCCCCCCCCAGCGTTTAAAAGTCAGGAAGATGGTGTGTGTGTGTACTTACAGTATGTGAGGGGTCATGAGGAGGCTACCTGTGTGGGCAAAGCTTAGCATACAATAGGCCTACAGCTTTATGTTTGTTTTCATTTAGCAAAACATGTCATATTGTCAATTATTGGCTAACGACAAGCAGATATACCCCAAATCTCCCTAAACAAATGTGTAGAAATCTGTCTAAATTTTATAATATATAAACTTTTTCTAATCATGAGAATTGTTTTTTTTGTTTGTTCTTCAACATGTATAAAACTGATGTGTTCAATTCATTTATTTAACTAACTTAAATGCATCTTAAGTAGAAAGGCTAACGTTAGCTAACGTTAGCCTAAGTAGAGGTTTAGCTAGTTTGCTATAGTTGTTGTTTCAGTCAGTTATGTGACCTAACTATTTACAAAAACAACACAGATTGATTCATTAGCACACAATGACGTAATCAAGTGAATGGGGATATTTGGTTTAGTTTTTTTTTTTTTTTTTTTTGCAAAGACTAGTTGTTTCACCAGCTAGCTTGATGTAGCCAGATGTAAATCAGCATTTGTAGCGGCAGTTAAGAGGCTACACATAAGTAGCCTTTGTAGGGAAGGAGTGAACTTCCTGGTACTTGAAGTAATGGACAGGAAGGTTTCATATGAACTTGAGTTTAGGATGACTGCTGCCTGACTGTCTGTCTGATGAGGGAAGAGAGAGGAGAGGAAGAGACGAGGTGTTGGAGATGGGGGGTGGAGAGGTGCTATACATAGCCTGAGATAGTCTGGCAGTAAAAACAAACACGGTTTTCTTTCACTCACTCCTTTCGCTGGGAGAGTTATGAGTCTGGGCCCTGTGATGGGGGCGTTTTGAGCCGTGCGACAGGTGTGAAGCTCCCTGCTGCTGGCTCCCTATGCCACCTGATTGGGACTCAAACAGCGACAGTGCCTGTGTAGTTGTCGGCACTCGCGCGATTAGCCCGAGATGTGCGCGTGGATTAGCGCTCACGGCTGATGTTTGGTGCTAGCCAGGCGCAGAGATATGAGTGGCAACAATCCTCTTGATCTGAGGCTGATCCCAGATCAGAGGGAGATGAGGTTTCCTCGTAGCAGCCGGCTCATGTTAACGCTGCTGTGGAAACCGTCTCTAGGGATGATGAAAAGGAGACACGCCGGGTAATTGGGCTAAATTAGTCTGGAGAGCCGCGGCCCCTTTTATGCCCAACTAGTATTTGATAAAGGCTTAAAGGATTTAATGAGATGGTTTAATCCATTTAGGCCACGAGCAAATGAGTTTGAAGGAGAAATTAAAGGAGTCACTTTGTCAGGACTGACAGCAAACTATTAAAAGCCAGTTGGTGACACGCATCAAATGCAGAAAGAACATATTCAATTAAGTTTAGGCTCATTATTGTCTTCCAAACTAAACAGAAAAAGAGTGTTATATTTAGAAAGCTGTTGCCTCTGTTAGCCAACCAAAAACAACAAATATTCAGGATTTCATTCCCTCCATAATGTTTGGTTCAGGCAAAGAAGGCTTGTTGGGTCATCAATAAGCCAACATTTCACACACTGTAGTCGTCCATCTGTAACGGGGGCAGACTTACGTATGCAGGGTCTCACAGGAGACCTCCCCTGTTTGTATCCTGGAGCACAGCGGTTACACCTGAGGCCGGTCACTCCGTCTCGACACAGACACTGACCCGAGGTCTGGTTACACCAGCCACCCACTGCTCCCAAAGGATGGCACTGACACGCTGGGGAAGGAAACGACAAGATTAGAGATGTGGAGCGTACGGGTTCGGGCGGCATAATTATTAAACATGCTGATTGGGGGCTTGGAGTGTTGGGTGAAACGAGTTGGAGCGTTGACAACTTTCTGTTCTTACAAGAGTAACATTTTTGTGTTCTGTTCATTTGACGTGGAAACATTCAGGGTTGGAAATAGGCTAGAGGGTACAGAGTGTCCCTTTATATGACGATGGGGCTTTAGTACATTTTAGTACATTTATTAGCTAACCGTTTTCTTTTCATGCATCCAGTAAATATGGTGCAACATACTTATTCATTCAAACTCTTAAAATTGACAAGCTTCAATATATTTTTGGCTCAGTTTTGTTCTCCACCAGCCCCTGAAGAAAATATTTGGACATTTATCAAACAAATGTTGTAGCATGTTCGTAGTTATAGGCTACACAGATGCTAATAAAAGCAGCTACAGAGAGTCAAAGTAAATATGCCGACCATAAAACCAAAACAATGAGCTAATGAGCTGGATTTAAAGCGATCTCTCGCCATCTCCTCCAGATGTGACTCGATTAAATGAAGCTCAAGATAATTCGGGGAGAAAGATCCAAATGGAAGGAAGGCAGACGGGACAAGATTCCACGTATTTTTGTCTCACTTTTGTTTCATCTAGTTCCACCATAAGAAATACCTGCATATTCATCTGTTGTTCATAATTTATTGCTTTCACTGATACCACAGAAAGAGTGAGCCAAAATAAGCAGAGCGGCAAGATCCAAACAATGATCAATGCTCGCTTGTCTTTGAGCAGATCTCTCATCGTCTCGTCAAAATGTGACAAGGTTGAAGCGTGTTCGATATTTTAGGGAAAAAATGTGTAACGCTATGTGTCAAAAACAGACAGGACAAAATGAAGGGATTAAGGAGGCCATCCGTCAGTGACAGGACGAAGGTTTAATCCTGAATGACAGCAGGAATCTGTCCTCAAGGAGCGTCCTTGGGAAAGACAAAGACCTTTTCTAATACCAGGGAGTCTATTTTGCAGCAGTCCTGATGCGTAAACAAAGACAAATTCCTTCACGAGGGTGTTAGCAAAGTGTCACAACACAGCAAAGAATCATCGTCCCTGCTGCTTTTAGAGAGGACGAACGAGCTTCACCCAGACGAACCTGCGTCTTAATTCATTTATTTTCTCTTTTATTTCCTTCTGTAGTGTCGGCAAAGCTGTATAATGATTACTCCCTGGATTTGCCATGGTTTACGCTGCGAAGCTTTTTATTTAGTGCAGCCATCACGGGATAAGACCCACTGAGAGTAGACAGATAGAGAGAGGAAGCCACACTTCAACAGTTCTGTTCACACTCGAATAGTGTTTACACCAATCCTTACATTGAGTCCAAACAACCTGACTGGAGAAAATGAGTAATTACGTCACCAGTGGCCTCCAGATGGGTACTCAGTGAAACATGGCGACAATAAATTTAAACTAAGATACGGTGCAGCTTATGGGGTTTGCTCTTGTTTCATGCATAAAAAGTGATAAAATATGAGGATGTTTGATCCCAGCTCTTTCTCTTTTTCATCCCTCCGAGAGCCCATTAGCTTTGGCTATGTTGGGCCGGTGGTCAAGCTGAGCATACCAGAGTGTCACAGTCATGCAGGACATGTGACCAGTCAAAGGTCAGGGGTCACGGCGGATGCCAGCCGGCGGTAACGACGGAGATGCAGGTGGCGGCTCGGTGGGAGGGTGTTTTTTTTTTTTTTTTGTGCGCGTCGCTAACAGGAATAGCTGCCCGCTCTCACAATGTAACCACCCCATAAACACTTCTGCGCGCTCGCACAGAGACAGAGCGGCCACGCAAACGCACACACAGACATAAACACTGTCGCACACGCCGCCACTTCGCTTTTCATCTTCCAGGAATGTACAGTTAGTCAAAAGGTACCTGTCAGGCACTTCCTGTCTCCCCTCGACCCTGTCCCTCATCACACACACACACACACACACACACACAGACACACACATCCAGTGACTGACGCTGGCAGGCCTTGCGATGGTTGATCGGCTTGCTGTGGTCGCGGGTGTAACCGTTCTGGCAGTACTGGCAGTGGCGCCCAGCCGTGTGGTGGCGACACTTCTGACACACGCCTCCGCTGCGGCGGCCCGACTGTTGAAACACCTCCATGCTGAAGCGGCATTTGTTAGAATGGCCGTTACACTCGCAGGCTGGAGAGAGAGGGGGGAAAAAAACACAATGAACACCAACAAAGAAGATGATGTGATGTTTTGGATAGGTTCAGATTCAAACTAAACATCCCAACACTCATATAGCATATACATGTATTAGCCGACATTATTAAACGGTCAAATTTAAAGGATATTATCACAATGCTTTTATGCATTCTGTCATAAAAATATGAATACCGGCTGACATATTGGTCTGGATTGCCTCAAGAAAACAGTATCGGTCATTTGATATGTGAAAATATTCACGTGAATGATAAAAACAGATGTGAGGCTCGTTCTGTTTCAAAGTCTGGGTCAGAGTGTCTAAATCAATCCGTCAAAATCAGGAATTCAGTGCGATTAACTCTTTAATATAGTTATCGTACATTATAGCTGCAAAGTTTTGTTATTAACTGCTCAATAAAAGATAAAATAAAGACTGTATGTCACATTTACACATTTTCCCTATATCAAATACCTTCAGCCTCCCATATTTATGTTGTATTTTGTAGTGTCTGTATTGTATTGTAGGTCCTTGTTTTTTGTTAAGTGAAGGGGACTGTATCTGCGTGAGTCATTTTTAACACGGTTCCCGGATGCAGGACTCACCGACACACGGGTTCGGCTGAGTGGGTGTCGCTCGATGCCACGGTCTGTCAAAGTAGAAATCCTCACACACGTCGCAGTCAGGCCCCGCCGTGTGGTGCTCGCACACGCACACCGCGCGCCCCGCGTCGTCACGGCGACACTTGGAGGCGTGTCCGTTGCATTTGCACCTGCCCCCGACCTGTACGTCCGACAGAGCTATGGGGGCTCGGGCAGGAGAGAGAAAAGCGGAGGGCTGGGTCATGTGTAGATTCCTGGCGCTTTGTCTCGCGTTGTGATTATTGTTCCTCCTCTTCCTCAGTTCCTGCCCTCTGTTGCTCTTGCCCCGTCCCTCAACTGTCCAAAGGCAACCTCCGCTGGGACAAGGCAGCCACTGATTGCTCTCCTTCTTGCGACCTCGCCCTCTGCCTTTACCGCCTTTCTTGGGAGAAGCAAGCGTCCCCACGTTGAAGCCGTCCCCTCCTTCTTTGCTGGTCACATTGTGGCCGTCTTCGTCTTGACCCGACCCTTTGTACTGACCTTTCCTGCTCTGCTTGTCAACTTTCTCCCCTTTGTTCCTCCCCCTCACCTCCGAGCTCTTTGACTTCCTGTCAAAAAATGCCAGTGTATTTTCTGTGTTTATCTTGTCCACCTGTTCGTTAGCGTGGCCCCTGTGGCCCGGTCTCCACCTCGCGACCCCAGTCCGTCCCGGTCTGACGTCGTGTGCCCCGTCGAGCCATTGTGTTTCTTCCGTCTTGTCCACCTTGATGTCTTTGGACACCTGGTGGAAAACCACACGGATGTCCGTGGCCGTCACCCAGTCCTGGAGGGTGGGGCTGTAGTCAAAGTCAGGAGATGATGGCCTTCCGTCCAGGGTTGAGAAGGCCAGCACCACGCCGCCCCGTTGCTTCTGCAGGGGACGGGGGTCTGAGCACAGGGGCTCCGTCTCCTGGTGTCTTGTTCGCGCCACGGTCTGCGAGGGCAGCCTGAAGTTCCCGAGGCAGTCGCTGGAGTAGTGCTGCATTGGCCTCCAGGTTCGCCCATGGTCCATGGACTTGAGTATGGAGATGGAGATGGGGTCCGACGGCTCGCCTTGGTGGCAAAACTGCAAACTTATGTAGGTGATCTCAAAGCGGCGGCCCAGTGGTAGCGTGAGGACCCAGTCCCCGGCGTCGGCACCGGCGCTGGCCATCCAGCAGGTGAGGTTGTGAGGGTTGTGGAGGTCCGTCAAGGCCGTGATGTTGCCGTCATTGTCGGCCCCTTGTAGCGAGTGGGTAGCATTGACGGGAATCCCGTAGGCAGCGTTGATGAACTCTGACAGGCAGTGCCGCGGACGCCCATCTGGATGGTAGCAGGGGTCGTGAGGTGAAGTCCAGCTCAACGGGGTGTGGGAAAGGGGGGAGGAGATTGGGGAAGAAGGCAGGAGAAAGAGGGGTAGAAGAAAAACAGGAAAGAGAGAAGTGGAGGGGGGAGGGGAGAAGGGTAGGAACATCATGTCATCGAGCCTGCGGAAGAAAAAAAAGTCAATTTTTAAGAGAAAACCATGGGAGCTAGATCATAAAAGAAAAAAAAAACGTAAACTGATTGATTTATATGATGCGCTTATGAAGCCGAGGACGGAAATCCAAGATAGACCACCTGTGCCTTTATTGAAAACACATGATACCAGCTAAATGCATCACTTCTACTGTGCCTTATTGGCTTTTGGTAGAGGCCAGTAAAGATCTCATCCCGTAAAAATGTAATCTCCGATCTTCACAGTAGTGTCAGCCACCGGTTTAAACCCATGACCTTGTCAACCTTTAAGAACATATCCGTCTTAAAACTCCCGTCGTCCCACGAGAAGAGAGCGCGAGTGTGGGTGAGGAAGGCCGCGCACCCAGCGGGTCTGTCTGAAATGACAAAAAACATGCCCGACAGCTGGGGCTAAACCCTGAGCTGGACCACATCCATCACGTTTATTGCACTCTTTTCAAATCATTTTCGCGTTGGTCAGTGCTGCAGGGCGGGCGAGGGGGCCTGAGCATGAGCAGCGCGGAGCGTCGCCACGCGGAACAGGCAGTATGAGAAAAACCGACGGAAAGGAAAGCGGGGAAGGGAAGGAAGAGGAGCTGGAGATTAGCGCTTAGGATGCTAGGAAATGATTTATAGATCGAAATGTGTGTTCGCCTTGAGCCCCTGCTTGGGGTACTTCCGTGTACAGACAAGCACAGACTTGTGCAGGTCGGCGCTGAGAACAAATCCCTTCCCGTCACTTGGAACTGGTGATGAGCGTAATTTATCCCTCTATCAAGATTTGATACAGGAAAGTGTTTTGGCATGTGGACAAAACGAACAATGCATCCACTTTCTCCGGATCCAGTGATTTATTGTTTTTAACTGCTCACACGGAGCCCACAAGCACATTTTCGATGGGGCACTTTCTTGCAAAGGCAGATAAATTCCGCCCCGTTTGAAAATTCCTGCGTCTTTCCTTCATAACTGTCACTTCCTCATCAGTAACTACGCTCCTTGAGCATTTTCAAGCAACGTTCCCCAGGCCCTTGCGTCTCCCCGTCCATCTATCACCTGCCCCCTTCATTCTGTTCTGGGAATATTCTTAACTGCTGTGAGATTGATGATGTCCTAACAAGCGTTTGACACTGACAGCAAAGTCAGCAGGGCTGCATAAACCAAACCCGTAGGAGAGGACGGGGCCGAGAGTCTCCGCGGCCTCGTCATCCCGCTCAATTAGCCAACGACCGAAATATGAGGCTTCCCTCAGGGACCACACAGCTCTGAAGGGGCCTGCCGTGCAGAGGCCATGGGACTCTGTCTAACGCCTCAGACAAACTGCCGCGTTCCTGCCCTGCGAAAGCAAAGACATGCTAGAAAGTGAACCAACGTAGGGGAAAACCGGGCTCAGCAGGAGTCTATGTTTTGCGGCGTTGCCACGGGAAATGCTACGAGCGGCGAGAGCGGTGATGAGTGGTCTGACTGTGACCCCGGTTCCACCGAGCCACATTCCTTGGGCCCTGAATGCCTCGGTTGGCCATTCCTGACGTGTCGAGACATGCCCCGTGGGAACCTGAACGCACTGATAGAAAGGAAGACTTATAAGTTGATCGGGTGATTAATTAGGTCTCCGGTTTCATGTGGTGTCAATATCCTGGTTGCGGTAGAAGGAAGGATGTAAAGGTTATTCAGAGGAGAGTCGAGATTAATTCCAAAGAATTCACCCTGGACGGGGAATTATGAGAGTAGGCGGGCGGGGGCTTCGCAATTGGGGCGGGTGAAAACAGAGCAGAGGAGAAAGGGGGAGGTTGTTTAACATTCCCATGACACGCACTTGCTCTTGTCTTTGTCACATTACATGACTAATTAAACATTGGCCCATTACAAGCACTTTGATAAATGGATGCCCATCTGAGAGAGGCCCCTGAGGTTTTTAATGCGCCCCTCTAGGCCAAACTCGGACTCTCCTCTTCTGAAGCCAGATCATCTGTCTGGCACCACCAATGTAACCCACAGGATACGGTTTCATCGTTTTGTTTTTTTTTCTTTCAATAAATTCACAAACGTAGGAAGAAGACGCCGATGACGAGCCGAACGTCCTATTAATGTGTCGCCTGATGAGAATAACATGCGACATGTTTTATGTTGACTCACGTCGGCTACAGAACAGAAAGAGACCTCGGTTTAACGTCAGACTAAAGTCTGAAACGCAAACAATGACCGGCTACAACGCAAAGTCATATTAAAGACTCTATGTGTAACCGAGAAAGTTTTGAAATAACTTGGCAGCAGTCCGCCTTCCAAAAAGCTTATACAGCCAAATAGTGGTATGATGAGATCAACATCTCCGGCGGGTGATCTTTAGAAGCAGCTATGCTTGGCTGGCAAGGGGCTGGAAAAATACTTGCTGACAACCTGGGGGCATGTTTACAGCATAGTCGTTGCAGGAGAGAGCGAGGAGAGCGGCGATCGTGTTCGTGCTCTGCGTCCCCCGTTCATTTCCCAGCGTGATTCTTCTGGACTTCATTCTGCTGAAGTGGGTGGGTGGGTGGGTGGGGGGGGACTTGGAAAAGCCAACATATCCGGAGCAGAAGGCTGACGTGACGGGAATTTGTGCTTGTTTTACTGGCAGTTATTTGTACAGCGATCACCAGAAATATCTTTTCATAGCAAAATTGTCTAAATTAGCTGCAAAAATAAAATAAGTTGTGTAGGTACTCGAGTCAAGATACAGAAATTTTCTCGTTTCTCTGTGTTTACTTTTTCTGCAAATGCATATTTTGGTGATATGTTCGTTACTTCTTGTATTGCATTTCTGTCGTGTTAATAATGGGACAGGGAAATGTAATCATAGTAGGTGATAGAGGACATAATGGGAAGAATTCTTAGCGTTTTGGCTGATAACTTGAATATTTTCGAGTTTAAATTCCTATCCAAATTAAACTATGACGCTGGTTCTCTTTTTCTACCTGTTAAAGCGCCTTCGAGCTCTGGGCCTGTCTCGAGTCTGGAGCGGCTCTGCCGAGCAGATGAGCTGAATTTGGACTGTCTCACACACTTTAACATTCCTCGTCATGGGCAGCAGCTCCGGGCCAGCCAGACGGACTTAGTTGTGACCAGTTTAAAAAGACCAAATTGCGGTTTGCGGAAAATAAACACTCGCCCGTGAGGTTGAACGAGGAGAAAGGTTTATATCCGGCTGATAGTCTCTGGGAAGATTTCCCAGGCCTCTACAGTGCCGCTCTGCTCCAAGACACGGAGCCTTTAAATAAAGATGATCAATTATATAAGCTCTCTCTTATGGCCTACATGTTTGAAGCTGAACCAAAGCACCTGTTGGTGCATGTTACCGAACTGACACCTTTGTTAATTTGCAATTGTCCTCAGCCGTCAGAAATACAACACTGGACTCGGGGCGAGAAGAGAAAGGCTGTGCATGCGGTCTGTATTCCCAAACTGCATTCCTGCCTGCACAGTTGAAGCCCATGTGTGTGTTATTCCACACGGAGCAGATTCCAGGAGTTCTGTTTTAAGTGTAATAATCTAATTTTAGTGGAGTAGGTCGGGGTGGGCTTGGGAGGGGGGGTTGGAAGCGTCAGACAGCACAAAATGGATTATCACTGCCTGTATCTTTAGCTAAAGGCCTCTGTCCTTCACGTTTGCGCCTCCAACAAACTGCCAATCCGACGAATGTGCGGGGCCCCCCCGGGGGCCAACCGCACCTCCGCTCGGGAAGGTACCTCCACCTCTGCACGGACCCGAGAGCCTTGCTCGGGGTTTTGAATAAAAAAACACATGTTACCCACTTGATGCGTAAAGGCGAGTTTCCTGTCAAATCTCCCCCTTTACAGCCTCACACAAGTTGGCAAGCTCCAGCTTCACATGAAGATATTGAAAAACAGATGGAAATGAAATCATCGTGATGTTGCAGTCAGGCCAAAGACAACTCAGGGCATGATGGAGAAAAAAAACACAAAAAAAACTGTGCAACCCTGCATCAATTAAATCAACACAATGTAATACAGCGCTTAAAAATGGGAAAACACAACAGAAACCCTTCAGGGTTGAGCACCACAACAAATAAAACGCACCCACGAGTTGTGTCAGTTAATTTATTATGAGAAACGGGTTTAGAAAGATTAGAAAAACAAATGCTCAGCTTGGTTTAATTAAGTTTCACAACCGCAGTAGTACATTAAAGGCCAGAGCTTTGGAGAGATTTTAGGAAAACTAATCAACGCGCCTTAAAAGGCAAACATCCCGCAGACACACTCAGGATGCGTTCACAACCCCAGTCCTGTGACTAATGAGTCACTCGCCACGGTTCATTTGAGGTAAATGTTTATCATATTTAGGTCTGATTTCTTTGGCAAGAGCTGAGAGGGAGGCCGCAGACTAATTGCGTCAGTTGCGCACGGTTAATTGCACTTGTTCTGCAGAAATTGGCCGCAGTCAATTAGCTTTATCTCACAGAGAGGAACGACAATATTTACACAAGGAGGGTATCACGGTCTGATCAGGAAACCCTAGTCCGATTTTTGATGCCGATAATTGGTCTCGTATGTGTTTGGCCTTTTAAGATAAATGATACAATCAAAGCTGGGGAGTGGGTCGCGTTCATGTGGTTTTATATTTTATCTTTAATTTGATTCTTGACTGAAAGGCGAAAACAAAAAACTACAAGCTTAGAACTATATAAATATAAATAAAAAAAAAAGAGCGACGTTTTCACCCAAAAGGTAGAAGTTAAAGTGGAAATAAAAAAGCTCTCATCATGTCATTAAATTAATATTTATTTTAAATAAAATGATCAACTTCTTTTTTTATAACGCACAACAAAAGTCAGACAATATATTATTAATTAATTTCCTTCGCATGGTGTCAGTTCATCCACCAGATTCGCGTTAAATTAAAAACATAAAATAAATAAGACTGAAAGTTGCATCTCAGCTGATTTTTTAATGGATTTCAGTAAATATATCCAAACGAATAAAATACGTGACTCGTTATATATACATATATTTAACCAAGTAATTCTAAATATGATTTTTGTGCCATCTTTAAAGAATATATTGTCAATATCTTTTTATAAATTTGTGCCTCATTTCGTCTTCAATTACGGTGACAGCAAATAATCAGGACTCGCTGCTCATTCGCTGCTGCTCCTGAACGCGCCTCCAGCACAGATAAAGTTCACAGACACGGACGAAAAAAAAAAAAAAAAAAAAATCAATCACGGCAGCTCACCATGTGCGTCAAAGTGATTCTCCGTCTCCCGGGTTCTTCTGCACCCCCCGCGGTCGCTCCCGATCATTAAGAGGAGCGCAGCAAGTGTCCGGACATCCAGCTCGTCTGCAGAGGAGCGGAGCAGAAGGCAGAGGCTGCCGAGAGGGGGCAACACGCCGGGTACTGAAGGAGGGAGAAGAGAAGGAGGGGTGCAAATTAACGGGATCAGCTGGGAGGTGTCTCTCCTAATAGAAAGTGAGCTGAGCCAAGAGCTCCCACCTCCAGAGGAATCACATCCTGGTTGACGCACGGCGCGCCTCTGCCAAAATGTACCCATAAAACTCAGGTCCAAACCTTTGGTCGGTCTTAAACGGAGTCTGAGGACGCATAACAGCACACAGTTCCGTTTTTTTTTTTTTTGTTGTTGATTTCAGATTTGGATAAGGGTTTGGAAAGTCTCATGTTGAGAACCGCTGCTTTTGTAATTTAATTAATCTTTGGTTAAAACACGAGCGGTGAATAATACGCATTTCTTGTAAAAGTTCATGTTTGCACCGGTAAATATTGGCATAAATCTGCTATTTAAGAATCAGATAAGTACAGAAAAATAACATTTTACTGCGTTTAGAAATACTAAGTGCAGCTGTTCAAATTACACGACAGAAACTGAAATAAAGCAAAATGTAACTTATGCAAATTGTTGACAGTTACGTTTCATTTCTCTCAATAGGGACTTTTTTTTTAATATAAAATATGTTTGATTTCTGATTAAAACAACAACAACAACAAAAACATTTGTGTGTGGACAGATTTACCTTTTTATGGTAGGAGGTGGAGCTGTGGCCAAAGAGAAACTGTTTTTTGTTCTAAGATGAAGCATAAATCTATTTCACTGACATATTTTGTTACAGTTCCACATGTTGCCCAGTACTGTATGCAACAGGGAGTATCTGAGTTTCATACACAGCTTTGAGCATTTTATTTTTACATTTACTGTAGGTTTTACTCTACAGTGCTACATTTATTTGACTATAATAGTTAATCATTACATTGGAGAGTAAAATTGTACATGCAAAATATGATATTAATTTCCAGATTAAACACATTGACAGGATCTAAAACTAATTAAACTCCACAGCTACAGCATTAAGCATTAATAATTTACAGGTTCAGCACGAGAAGTACTTTTAATAGATACATATTTCTGTAGTTTAGAGTGTTTTTTAAAATGTGGTATTTCAGTGTTTACCTATGTGACTGTATCTTTATCTAACTTTCAAGACAAACTGGTTGATATGCTCAAATGTGGCATCTCCTCTCATACGCATATATATATATATATATATATATATATATATATATATATATATATATATTACATATTACAAGAAACCCATAACTATAACATTTTATTGTTTGTTAAGAGCTTTTTTTAAATACCGTGCAGATCCTCCACTTTCAGCTTTATTACCACTGGCGGGCAAATTGAGGACACAGAGGAAACTGCAGTAGTCTTATCTCATATAGCACGGGGAAAGATCTCACTTTCCAGTTTGCTCCAATTACCCCTCAGCGGAGCAGGAAAAATGGCTGAAGTTAATTGGCTGCAGTGGATCGTTCTCAGATGTGAAGCAAAACTGATACAGATGGAAATATTAGAAAGAGAATCAGGGCGGAGGGAGGGAAGACGCTTGATTGGAGAGGAGGAAAGTTTCCCAGAGAAAGACATAAAACTGATTGATGACTCCCCCGGAGGAATGTTTCCCCAGGTGTGCTCTGTGTGTGTTTGAGTGTGTGTAGTTACAGTGCACTTAAGAAATGCTATCTTTGGATGCGGGACAAGTGCAATAAAGTAAATTGAGGGGTGGAATGGCACGTTTATGCATCAATATTGCGATTTGGCAGCGTAAATACGAAGACACAAGAGAATTCAGTGAGCTGATCTGGAGGTGAAGGTTAAATTGGTGCCTTTTAATGAAAGAAAAACACTAATTGATAACAGAAATCATCCCAGCAATGATATAAGAAAAAAATGTTTAACTACTAAATAAAACTCTTAAGGAGCTCTTTGACAGGTGCTTTGCACTGCCAAACTTCTCAGCCTGCAGCGAGAAATGTGCTAAGATACTCCTGATACAATAAACAAAACACCACAAAGGTATAATTATAAGATTCTACATTAACTCTCCATGACAGAATAGGAGCACATTTCACAATACATGCTCGGACTGATGGATTAGATTTATTACAACACTGCACTATACTTTGGTTTAATGATCTGCTGGGTGTGAAGCTGAAACATATAGGAATTATATTAGCATCGCTGTCTAATGAAATTTTCTCAATTACTCATATGGTCACAGGTATAATTTGGTACAAGTGGGATCCTTTAAAATGATTGTCATACATTTATGCAGTGGCCCAAAAATATAATTATCACTCTAAAGGTAAAAAAAAAATTACTACAACAGACAAGGGAAATATCAACAAAACCTCCTCATCTACTCAGCATCATCGACTCTAAAAAAAAAAAAAAAATATCGATGTAGTGGGAAATACTGAGATTAATACTGAGATTTAAATCAATACACACTTTTAAGATAGATGTGTATAACTAATGAGTTAAAGGTGACACTAAATTAATTTGATCTAAAATAAATATAATATGTACATTTTTAGACTCATAGCAAAGGAACAGTAAAGTTAACACAAATGGCGTACCTCAAGGATCCGTATTGGATCCCCTACAGTTTAGTTTATATGCTGTCTTGCAATTGTGCAATTGCAATTGTATGCTGCTGATGTGTTATATACACATCAGTAAAAAACAGCTGAAAGGGGAAAAAAAAAAAATAAATACATAACTCATTTTGAATACTTGTAACAATTGGTGTATTTTTTTGACTAAGCTAATAATGAAACCAATTATTTTTCTCTTTGGGTGAGAATATTTGTACAACTATCATAAACGTTTAGATAATTGTTGTAATTCTGCACACAAATATTGATTTAAAAGTGATAAAAGATTATGACTTTATATATAATAGATTTGACTTAGAAACTGATTAATTAAGTCTGATATGATGAATTAATTATTTATAAGGGAAAAGCTCCAGTCAGTGAACTCGAGTATTAGTTTTAGTAAATTAAGGTTAAAAAGCTAATTCATTATGATTGCAGGATGTACCAAATGTTCTGCCACTTACAAATTTTACAGACAGTTTTTCACATCTACTGATATTACAGACTAATATATTTGCACTACTGCTCATAATACTGATTACTGTATTTGTATTATTACTCATACTACAAATTCCCTTATTTGCATTACCGCTATTACCACATATCACTCTTACACTTACTAATATTTTCACTTGGTTTTATGCAATACTCTGCATATTATACTGTAATTTAAACAAGGCTAAAACAACAAGTATTTGTAATCTCCATAACCACTTTTACACATAGCTAGTCTATTGCTGTGTATTTTAATTAATTTTGATTGTGCTGTGATGGGTAATGCTATGAAACTTTGTGCTGTGTACATTTGTTATACATATGAATGACAATAAGTCTATGTCTACGTCTATGATTATCTATTTGTTTTTGGTGCGCTATGTTTGTTCTGTGGCTCCCTAACAGCGGCATCATCTGGAAATTAGACTTTATCGGTGAGAATAAACTCATTAATTTCATCAGAATAATTCAGTTTCACTTTGGATGGAGGCGCAGAGGCTGTAAGAAGATCCTCTGGTAACGTGGAGCTGTATCTCACATGTCTCGTCTGTTGCACGGCTCAACCCCCTTCATCTGCGCGGATCTTCAGGGAGATCATGTTCACTCGCCTCTGACCTCCCCTACGACACGTACAGCAGAGTGAAAAGGAAGGAAACCGCGGGGAAACTTTTGACGTGAACCATAACAGAATTCTCAACTCCATCTGAGGACTAGTCTTACGCATAGTGATTTTTAGTTGTTATGAAGCAACAAGAAAAATGGCATCAATAAAATAATTGTCATTAAACTGTTTGGCTTAAAAAAAAAAAAAAAACATAGCTGGCACAAAGAGCAAAATGGAATATTTTCCTTGTTGCCGTGTTTCCAAATGCAATGTTTTTTGTTTTTCCAACCTCTCCCCTCAGTTCGTCTTTGGCACGGCGGCTGACAGGTGCTGGCTCGGTGATGGGGAGCAGATTGTTGTTCTGCGAGGAGGGAAAACTCAACAATAAACCACAAGTCAACCTACTGAGTTCAAGGATCAACAGTCAGGAGGGAAGACTGGAATGGTTTTGCTTCTGCTTGTGATGAAATAACAATGGTTCCTCCTCAAAGGGGAACGGTTCGGTGACGGATAGCTTTCAGAGTGCAAGGCCAGGAGCCCAGACCTTCCTCCAGCATCTATCAGGTCAACTATTCATCACTGTGGGACGTCCTGCAGGGCCTACCGTGCTCTGTGCAGTGGCTGTTGGTGCATGTCAAACATCTGTCTAGCCCTCCTTCGTTTTTAGTCCAATCGTGGACGTGGAGGGCAAACTGCGCCACAAAATACTCAAAAATAAGTTTTGGTTTCACTTAAAAAGGACGTAAGTAAAGAACATCCAAGAATCTTCCTGTTTGTGTGTAAAAAGTTCAGTTTGCGTATATCAAGAATTTACAAAATTTACAAACTATAAGTAAAAACTAGAAATTTATATGTTTTTTAAACTTCTACCTTATTGGAAAAATGTTTCAAATCCATTTTTGTGTTAAAGTTAAATAAGAAACCAAACTGAGAGGATGCGGGAAACACATTATTAAACACTGAATGAACCATGTGTGTAATAGGATGAAAATGCAGCGTATATTTTTATAATGGTGCCTATAGCGGGAGTCGTATCACCAAAAGGAGATTCCTTATAATACATTCAGAAAGAGTGATTTTGACAAATGCAGATATTTAAAACCCTGCTGTGAAAAGGTTGTGAAACAAAACCTCTCTACAGTACACACTGAGCTAATTGGATGGGGGTGACTGTAATATCAACAAGAACAGTTTTCTATGAGTCGAGCAGCTGAAAGAAAACTGTTTTTTTTTAATCACACTATATTTGATATAATAACAAATGGAAACCATTCATATATTAAGTGTTAGGTTTAGAGTTAAAAGTAGTTTTATCGCTAGTGGATTAAATGATAATACTTGATATTTCTAATGCGTCTCCTGAAAGGGTCAAAAACTCCATCAGTTTTTATATTAAGAACTATTAAAATTAGATTTTTAAACCTTTATTATTATTAATAATAATAATATATTCTATTACAGATACTTGTGATTTCCACTGGTTTCAGACTTCCAAGGGAGAAATAAGACTGGACCCAAAGTTTTCTCCCTGTGCAGCTCTGAAAGAAAAGCAACATCACAATTAATGTTCATTTCAACCTGTAGTTGTACTTTACCTTCTGAGTGTCCTGTGGTGTCTGGAAAAAGAATTTTATTAGTGGGGGACTTCGGGCCCTATGGGTTGAGGGGAGGGGCCTCTGTGGATCATCCCACAGATACTTGATCAGTTTGGGATCTAGTGAATTTGGAGGCCAGGTCAACACTTCGTGTTGTTCTTCATGTTTTTGCGTCGTTCCTAAACCGTTTTGTGTGTGTCTGTGTCAGGCTGCATCCTGTTGCCATTAAGGGGTGTCATTACTATGGGGTAGGAGGCTGCCTAGTCTAGTCTTATCACACGATGGTCAATGTTATTCACTTCTCCTTTCAGTGGTCATAATGATATGCCTGATCGGTGTGTACATATAATAATACTAAATGCAGCTCAGGAAGCACCATTTTGTCTGTGCCGACTGTTGCTCCTTGGCACCGTCTTGTGGCCGAACGTGGAGCTGCTGCTGCTGCTGTGAGCTACCTCACAACTCTCACAGACGTTGTCGTCTCCATCCACTGATCTCCACCTGAAAAGAGGAAACACGTTTACATCATGTGTGTTACAGCACATCTGGTCTAACCTAAAACGGAAACACTGACCTTCCATTTATAAAAGAACAGGCCTTTTTCAGTGGGTCCGTCTTTGACACTGGCACAGCCTCCAGGTGACACATGGCGTAGATCTACAGGACACAGGAGGACACGTATTGAGGCCTTTGTCAGTACAGATATTCATAGGTGTGGATCTGGTTGCTGACAGTGTGTCTGTCGTCCTGGTGGAAGAGGAAAGGCTCAAGCTGTATCTGGAGGAAATTGCTCTGGGCTCGAGGCAGGAAACGAGAGCTGGAGCCGCTCAGCTGGGAGTCTGTGAAACATCTGCAACGAACAAATTAATCCTTATCAGACCGGACCTCTTCCTCCAGCTTTTATTAGCGTGTTAAAATAATGGGAAAGATTTATGGCAGCAATGTGTCCAAAGGAAGTCCACTTCATTTGGAGAATTAACAACAGTGGACATTAAAGACACAGGACTCACCCCTGGTGGTCTATGAAGAGATATCTGGGGTTAGAGTTCACACCAGGGCTCAGAGTGGCCACACAGCTGTGGACGTACAGACGAAGAGGAAGGTGACGATGGTTTACAGAGGCTTCGATGTTCACCATTTCACCCAGGAAGTAGACAGAGGACTTTCTCTCGGTGCTCCAGTCACCTGATGAGTGATGCGATGCAGATTTAAATATGTATGTTTTCCTGCCATTATGACATCTCACTGAAATAAACCATACTTGACAGTATTTTATGATGAATAACCTCCCTTCTTAGACTGAGTCTCACTGGAAGGACCCTTGGATTAAGGCTGTTACATACAGAAGTTTATTCTTGCAGCTTTAGTGTGAAGTAGCAGCCTGACAGCTCAATAAAACCATGTGTCTGAAAAACTGAGTTGTAACTGGAGGAAGTCATCTTATGATAATGTAAACAAAATTCTTTCCTCCCGCCAAATAACCTTTCTGTGAGTTAATCTTGCAGCCATCTTCCTCAACTCAGCTGCCACTGACCTCTAGTGGAACTTTGTGTTTATTACATCACCACCGCATCTTGACAACAGTTTAATAGAATAGGTGTCTGTATTTATTTATTATAAGTATAGAACGGGTGTCATACTGTTGGATTATTCATACACAACACACACACACACACACACACACACACACACACACATATATATATATATATATATATATATATATATATATATATATATATATATATATATATATATATATATATATATAAAGTGTGGAGGTGAAAAGATGAGGTCATAATGTAATGGACTGAAACCAACCCACCTGTCATGAGCCTGAGGTGGAAGTCAAGGGTGAGATGAGCTGACGGGACCGAGACTAGGGGGCTCCACGTCGGCCTCAGTGCTCTGCTGCTCACGATGTACCTCCTGCAAGCAGGAAAATGACTTTAGGCCGACAACTGTAACAACCAGTCCCATCAGATGATAAAAATTTATCATATCTTTGCCGTCTCGAAAAGGAAAAACAATGCACGTTTTCTCGATTTTGTTACTTTAACTTTGTGGGGTTGTGCGTGTGCAGCTACTATTTATTCCTATAAATTACTGTGTCCGTGCAAATGCACCTGCTGTATTCACACTGCACAGGAATGGCTGCTGCCTCCACTTGAGACGTGTCCCCGGGAGACGATGGAGGAGGCGAGTACAGCAGCAGGTTACTGAGCAGCACGCTGCTCTCTGTAAACTGAAGGAACCAGCAGGGGGCGGCATTACTCAACTGTGATCCAGCTTTACTTCTGACACACCAGGGTTTATACAGGAATCCTAGTGTTAAATTTACTACCTTTTACTACCTCTATAGTAGTTTTGTTTTTTACTGCCAAACCTTTTTTTAGAGGAGGGCGTGGATGTGCAGTACTGATCCATGCATGATGATTGTCCACCTCTCACCAAAGACCAAAGGTCATCCCGCTTAGTTTAAGGTATGAGTGTGATGCTGACTATGACATCACACCCATCATAAATATTACAAATCTGTTTTCAGAAGAGTGTGTATATGGTGGTGGAATTGTTATGGGAAGGTACATGGGACATGCTGTGCTGACTGTAAAACAATTAACAATTTCCCTGTGAAGCACTAACATCTATCTATGTATCTGACCTGCAAGATAATATTTTATATCAGAACTGAGATCGATACTCCCAGTTCTATCCATCAGTCCATATGATTAACCAATAAAAGCTCAGACCGTGAGCATCACACAACTAAATACTACAATATGTTAATGTAAATTCTCACACAACGCTGTAGTAACGCTGTAGCTGTTAGCAGACAACAGGCTAATCGGTTAGCATACTGTTCATACGGTACCACACACGGCAAATAGAAAACTAAACTAAAATATAAACGAAAACACCACTACAGCTAAACGCCAGCTAACACGGTATTAGCATGTTAAGTTAGCCCTGCGGTTAGCTCCTCTCTCCACCACGTTAACATGCTAGTCCAGTTTTATTCTGCCATCCTGGCTGTAGGTGTGTGTACGTCGGTGCGGAGCTCCATCCATAGTAAAACCGACAGTGGAGGAGAAGGTAAAGCACTTTACATTTCTATCATGATGTGGTGAAAGAAATCTACCACCAAAATGTGTCAAGTCCAGTCAAATTGTGTATGTTACCTTTTACTAAATTTCAATGGCCTTAATTTATAACCTTTACTGTCCTGTGGATACTCTGCACACAAAAGACCTGGGTGAATTTACATGAACAAACTGTATACACACATTTTTTTTTCTTTCTCTCTATATGATAAAGAGGCTCACCAACCGTCACTTTGTTCCCACAACCAGACAGTGGAGCTTTGATGACGTACTCTCCTTTTCCAGACACCTTGGCAGCGCAGTGATCTTGAGCAGCTCTGACGGGGCCAAGCCTCAGTTGCGTGGGCTCTGCAGGCCCAAACAAAAGAGCTTTCATCACAATCTCAATGCCGTCTTCGTGACATTTCAACGCAAAGGTCTTGACTTTGTCTTCTCCGGCTGAAGTCATTATTCCAGCGTGATTCCTAAAGTGGGAGTCGGGTTTGTCGGGCTGGTCCTGCCTGTTAGCTTCAAGGGCGGCCAAGTCAGAGTAAGACAGAAAGAGAGGTTTGCTTTGGTAAGTGTGGCACTCAACTGTCACTAATGCAGACACAATATACTGATAAAACATGACAAAAACATAAATAGGAGACATCGTTTGAGTTCACCACAGCTTCGACTGTCACTGAGCCCAGAGGAGCTCACCTGAGATTAATCAACCCTGATTAGTGAGCAACAGCAACATTTTCTGGAAGAGTAAAACCTGATAATCCAGCAGTGTTACAAAAAATGTATTTTATTAAACATAAATATTCAAGCATATTGCATTCAGAGGAAAAAATATATGTGCTTCTATATTGGCATAGGGAGAGATGTAACAGGTCGCACAAGTTAACACTGAAACTGACGGACGCCGTACAAACATGTAAAAGTGTTGATTTGTATAAAGAGTCATATCCACAACACAGCTTTCAAGGATAAGTGATACTGGCTAAAAAACCTCATGACCAACATATTTATGTCCAGCTTCCATCCATAGATGTTAAGTTTGGCTGAGGTTTAGTGTCTATTCATTTATTGTTTTTAAAGGTTTTCCTTAAAATTCCCCAGCATCATGAGTCTTTGTCACGTCCTCCTCTTCTTTGCCGCTCGTTCCCTCCGCGGCCGCTCCTTTGTTCCCCATGTCTCCTTTCCACACCTCCTGTAGACATTCTGAGGGAAGGAGAGAAAATCAGAAACATGAGCAGAAAGTTTCATCCACGTAGCTTCTCCTTTGCAGAGGCCCGAGACGCCTCCGTTAACGGTTAAGCAGTTGTGTGATTCTCTTGACATGGTGTAATACTCCGGGCTATTTTGAGAGTGATTTCATTATCTTTAATCTAGCTTCATTACTTCATTATTTAGATGTACATTCAAATTTATTTTGGTCGGACGTAAGTAAATGGCATCATGGGAAAGTTGTGTAGTGCAGTCTGCTCCCAAACGTCCAAAATAAATACGTTGGGAGTAATTGATCTGAGAAGAAGGGATTAGTATCCGGACTCAAACATGCTCTTTTATTTATCTTGGCCATCTGGTGTGTTATTCTGTCAATATTCTGTTTTTATCTGGCATTTATTTTCTCATATTAATCAAAGAAAGTTGAAACTATGCACACCATTTTTTTAAATCCTGAGAAATCCTATCATGGTCTGAGAATACAAAATCTGCAAAAGACCCAAAATATACCTCAAAATATTTCATTTACCAAGATATAAAAAAAATCTCTGCAATACGGATGCTGAAAAAGGTTAAAAAAAAAATGCATTTTTGTTTGAGTCAGGATCTTCTCAAACAAGCCAAACATTGACATTTCAGCTCCTGTGCTCTCAACTGAAGATCTATAAACCGGTTTTAACCACGAGTGACTGACAGCAGGACCCTCTCTCTCCTCTATTCGTCTCCTACCGAGCTCCGATGTCTTGAGGATGTGGTTCTCGCAGAGGAAGTTCTCCAGCCTCTGGTCCTGATGATGGAAGTACCAGTCCTCCACCACCTCCTCGTACTGCTCCAGCATCGTCTCGCACTGAACAGACACAGGAACACACACGAGCTGTTAATTAGGCGCTCAAACGCAGACAATATTATGTAGTATAAAAAAAGCTGTATTTCTGTTTGTTGTTTTATTGCAGCTGCGACACAATGTCTGACTTTTTGTAAAACATTTAAAAACCCTTTTAACAGGTTAAGCAAACATTTCAGATGCCTCTAACAAGCAACACACTGGAGTTCTTCTCGAGAGATCCCAAGCTGCATTCAGGCCGGTTGAGATGTAAAATCCCTCGAGTTAATTCTGGCTCTTCCCCAGGTTTCTCTTCCAGCTGATCTCACCAGAGGCCTCTTTAGATGCAAAGAAGCAGCAGCTTCACTCGGAGCTCCTCACATAATCAACCTCTACAGCTGAGACTTGACATCCCAAAAGAGGAGACTCTTTTCAGCTGCTTGTATTCATGCTGCAGTTCTTCTGCCACTAAGATCCAGGTAAGCGGAGACAAAGATACACATATCTCAAATCGTGAAGTTTAAGTGCTTATTGTTTCTTGTCTCCTCTCGTACACAAAATCGCATCAAAGCTTGTTTCCTCCCACCTGTTTCTTCATGTCCGACACCTCCACAGAGGGTTCCTCCCACAGCTCAAACGGCAGGCCCAGGTCCACTTTAACTCCCTTGTGGACCAGGTTCTTCAGGGTCGTCATGGTTTGACTGGTGCCCTGCGGTCACACAATTTACCCAGCTGTCAGTCGCTGCAGAATCACTCACAGGTACATTTGCCTTATTGTGAGTAAACTAATCAGTAAATCTGATTATGTGAAGAGTGACCCCTCTTAGAGAGCAGACAGATTACCTTGGCATATCGGAGGCTGCCGGGCCTCTCTGCATGAACACTGTACTGCAGAATTCGCTCACATATGTTGTCTATCGCCTCAGTCAGTCGAGTTTCACTGAAATCAAACATAAGGTTTAACTGGAGGCTCCACACACTCAGTTTACAGGACGTGAAAAATAGCACTCAGCCTATGAGGTCAATGTCTCTGCATACGTTTTGATTTAACTTCACTTACGACGTGTTGTATTTGATTTTTCTTCTTCTCTTGCCTGTGTCCAGCACATCTCCGACCTCCAGGACTTCTTTGGAGCGACCGGTTTTCTCCAAAGCGTCCTGCAGCTCCACTGTCAGAAACTTACACACTGACAAAATAAGAAGGAAAAAAAAACAAATACCTTAAAAGATTGTTCTTCTATTCACGAAGGTCGACATTCATGAAGGCGAACATTTTTGTAAACAAACGTCACACTCGTGTGCTCCTGTGCTAAAAGAGTAAGAGCATTACAGCCAGCTAATCTCGCTTTCTCGTGCTACCTTCACATCTATTTGGCAGCCTTTCGTCTTCTTCTGCCGTAACAAAGTTACAGGCGTAAAATAAAACCCAAATAAAAACTTTCATCGCAACCGCCAGCTTCAAAACTTTAAATTAGTAAAAGTGTCGTGTTAGGTCCGCCACATCGGCATCTTCTGGCGACGTCTAGCAACTGCGCATGCGTTGGGCAAGGAAACAGACGTGACTAACGGATGTATGATTTTTCGATGTCAGGGTGGATAGTTGATAGAAGACACAAACCACGCCACAAAAATGGAAGCACGTCTTTTGTTATTTTAGTTTTACTAGGGCTTAGTAGGTCCTTAATCACAGTCCACATCATTTGTTATACTTTTAAATGATTAATTAAAAAAAAATGCTTTAAAATAATTGTGCTAATTTCTGCAGCAAAGGCTCATACTTTACGCTGTGAAGCAGAAATATTATTTTTCCACTTTATAGCTCCCCATAGTCTGTATATTTAGTGTACATACCCACACACATGCAAACACACAGCCTGGCCAAAAAAAGTCACCACCTGGATTTAAATAAGCAAATAGGTACAAGTCTCCAATTGGATAATTACTGCATGGGCAATTATCTTTCAGCTGACAAGTTATTTAACCCTAACCAAAAAAAAAAAAAAAATATATAGGTTAGCTTGTTTGATAAGGGTACTTTTAAATGGCCGTCCTATCATTATTAAAGTTATGAATTACATGTATTACATGCATCTAGCCAATATGAATAGAAAAGTCCTACATGCAATTTTATTTATGCAAAATACATCTATTATCAAAGTTAAGTTTCATAGACACTTAGGTAAATTAAAAATGAGACACTTGAATATTCGGATTAAATACTTAATACTTAAGTTAACTAAAGGAGGTATATACACCTATATATATATATATAGCACCTACAAGAAATTCCATGTTTCATCACAGAGAGATGATTTTAAGTTTAAATCGGGCTTGTTAGATGTTTTGCCAACAATAGTAATACACTATGAATACTATGCCTCAGAAGTCCTTCCTTTTATCTTACAAAAGTGTACATCTGCAAGATTTGAGGCATTCATCAATACACAGGATAAGATGTTACAATCCCTTGTGCCATCCAGGCCTGGGAGTCCAGGTGGGAGTAATGGACCACTACAAGTACCTGAGAGTCTACATAAACAACAGTGATGCTGTGTACAAGAAGAGCCCAAGTAGACTCTATGTTCTGAGGAAGCGCAGGTCTTTTAAAGTGTGCAGCAAGTTACGAGAGTCTTCCTGCCAGTGTGTTGTAGTGAGTGCCCTGTACTTTGCTGTGATTTGCAGGGGAGAATAGTACCACTAAAAAATACATTAGTAGGATCAATAAACTCATCCGAAGGGCTGGACATGTGATTGACTGGTGATTTGGAGGCGTTTGTCTCAGTGAAGGACAAGACACTGGATAAACTGCTCTCCATTATGGAAAAATCTATCCCATCCACTTCAGCAAACATTGGAGGAGCAGAGGAGCTCATTCTCCAGCAGAATGATTCAGCTCCACTGCCACAGTGAACACTGCAGAACTTATTTTGTTCCCTATTCTATCCAGCTGTGTAACAGCTCATCTTTTTGTAAAAATTAAGCTACTATGACCAAGAAATTTGCCTTGTGAATCATTAAAGTCTGTCTAAGCCTAAGTCTACTGGGAGCTCCATACAAGGCCTTAATACACTTTAGCAGCATGGGACACTGAGCCATTTTCTGATAGATTAATTAATCATCCTTTCTAGCTTTTCCACCTTCAGCAGAGGAACCTCATACAAACACCATAACCTTAGCCCTGACTGGTCTATGCTTGAAATGCCTTGAATCATTTCCTGCCTCAGACCTTCAAACTCAAACCACAAAATCACTAAGACTTGCATCATACCATCTTGCCACACTTTCACTGGCTCTAGCACAGTGGACACCACCTCATCGTTTATCTACCTCTTATCTACTACCTTTCCTTTAACAACTGAAATACTCCTACATTTACTTGGCTTCACTTTCATCATAGCCCACTGCAGGTTGCTGTTTAACTTATCCAGCAGTCTGCATGTACATGTAGCAGTTGACGTTGCAGTTGTCATGTCGTCCATGTAGGCCTTAATTGGGGGGAGATGAAGCCCTCCCAGCAGCTTTTCTCTACAACCCATTTTGATGCACTTATTATCACCTCTATTGCCATTGTAAAAACTAGTGGAGAGTGTGTACACCCTGCCATGATGCCTACCTCCAACTGCTGCCATGCTGTAGTGTGCTCTGCTGTTGTAAAGTAGAGCTGTATATCTGAAAAATAGGGTCTGACTAAACCTTTTATACTACCTGGGGTTCTAAAGAAGTCAAATGTTTCCCATAGCAGACTGTGAGGTACTGATCCAAAAGCACTGGCCAAGTCTAGAGATACAACATGTAAGTCTCTCTTCTCTTGCTTTACAAACTGAATTTGGTGCCAAATCATGCTGATGTGCTCTAAACATCCAGAAAAGCTACGGATTCCAGCCTTTTGCACAGACATATCAATCAAGCCATTTTCCTCTAAGTAACTGGACAACATCTGTGCCACAACATTAAGCAGACTGATCAGTCTAAACTGATTTATCTCTTAAGAATCCTATCCCTCTCTTTGGGAATAAAAATCCCCCCTGCTCTGCACCATACCTGGGGAATAACCTGTTTCATCCATGCAACCTTCATCAACTTCCAAAGAAATCTCAGTACATCTGGTGCACTCTTATACAGCCAATAAGGGACATCATTAGGTCCCAGGCCTGAAGAGGCTCTTGCATTCCTCACCACTTCCTGAACCTCTTTCCAGCTTGGTGGGCTGTTATTGCACTGACTACCTATCTCCCCAACTGGTGGAATACCAGAGGGGAGTACCAATTTTCTAAACCTTTCCTTATCTTTATGTGCCTCCTCAAAGTACTCCAAACTTCCTGTTTCTTTACCATCATACTGCCATTCTTCTCCTTACCATACCTTATCTTACCAATCTCCTTATCATAAATAATATGAGAGTGAATGGTCCTGTAGATGGTCAGGCTCAATGATTTGAGGAATGTTACAAAATTAGCTCATTATTCGGCAGTGAAGCGGTTAAAATAGAAGGCGCTTGGCTCTCAGTTTCTCAGGTGTCATGAGCAGCACACTCTACAGCAACAGATACTCTGGGAGTCCGCGAGGGAGGAGAGTAAGGAAGAGGAGAAGACACTGAAAAGATAAGGCAGAAAAAGAGGAATCATAGGCAGACTAGACCATGTTACAGCGAAAGGAAAGGAAATGAGACACGAGGAGGGGGAGAGGGAGGAGAAGAAAGAATGCAAACTAAATAGAGGAGCGGAGCAGCCGTAAGTGATATGCACACACACGCTCATTCATATGCACACACTCCCTAAAAAACACATTTGTTGATGTTCTCCAGCAGCAGAGCAGTTCACACACAGGTGTCGGAGGATAAAGTGTTCATCTAAAGTGTCTGAAACTCAAGAGTAACTGCAGTAACCGTAGAGTTTACTGCTGAGAAGCCTTCCACGGCTATAGCTGTGTGTTATGTCACCTGTTGTGGTGACTGTCAGTCTATTGTCTGTTTGCAGGAAGATAAAATTACACGAGCACACACTCATGCATGAGCTCCCGAGACCTGTTACATATACCAGCGCTCAGATGATACACGGTCACCAGAGATGGTGTCATGAAACTGGGGGTTCGCTCACATCAAGCTTCATGTTTTTCGTCTAGGTCCAGTGAAATAATTGAGTTAAGTATGTGGTGGGAAAGAACCGAACACTCCAGACGGATTCAGACGAAAGAAGAAGACTGACCTGTATTGGACGTGGTCAGCCGGTTTCTTACCGCTGACTTTGAGAAGAAGAGGAAAGAGTGAACCCTCGCTCCGTGTATTTCAAGAGACCATGAATGTAGGCATCCAAAAAAGGGGGATTTCCTAAATGACAAGTGGAGGACACAGTTCTGAAAACAGTGGATAAAGTTTCATCGAAAGTACAGAAGAAAGACGTGTGATTGAAAGGTAAAATACCGGACCTGCAGTTTACATTTGCAACACATGCTACACATCAAAGATCTATCATGATCTGATCTCAAATGGTTCAGTGTTCATGTTTTTACTTAAAAAAATTAATAAATATTATATTATATGATGTTTTCCTCCTCTGGAAAGTGAGTTGAGTAAATTGAAAAAAGATGAAAAACAAAATCATTTAAATCTTTAGAATGTTAGCGTAGCACAGAAGGAAAAAAAAAATGTGTGTACGACTAAATTTCTAAATCGGAATTTGAATAGCTGAACAAATTTTCTTGTCTTGCAAAAACCCATGAATCTCTCACCATGGCAGAAGCTTGTTGCAGACATGTCTACATATATTTGTCTACTTTACAAGTTTACATAATATTTTTTATTTTTTTTTTACTAAAATTTGGTGCAGCTGCAAAAGGGTGGTTTTAACACTTACAGATATTTTTGTTTGCATATTCACACATTTGTCAGCACATTTTGTTTGTGGTAGATTTGGCTTCTGATATGGTAGATATAGACAAAGACAGCTTCATGGAACCACACACACATCTAGAAGTGATAGAGACAAACTGATTATCAAATCGAGCAAAATAAGCTGCATACATGCATACAAAGAGTCTAAACCGGCTGCAGCAAGATGCGTTCAATGTGTTTACTTCACACGTTTTCCTTCCGTTCGTGCCTCTCTCTGCATAAATGTGACAAAATCAAAGCCTCGCTGACGATCGATAACACTGACCTGCGCGGCATCTGCAAGCACAAGCAAGTAGTTTTCCCCTCAGTGCAGCGAGCCCCTGACCTGACCCCACCGTGCCACCCGACAAACACCAACACACATGTTGTTGCACCTGGTGTACTCTCGCTGACACCCAATCACGCCACTTCACACACGTCAGTTGATGCTCACATCACACTGCTGACTCAGGCAGCCAAGCAGTTCATATCTCTGATGGCCAAAACAGCACCGTTACCGTACTGCTGCCCTCAACCTGCCCTCCCGACACTCACACACTGACCCTGCAGGACCTCCAGCCACCTCTGCCAGGTATGTGACCCTTCAGATGATCCCCCACTAACAACGTCCTGTTCTTGCCAGACACCACAAGACACCCTCAGAAGGCCCATGTCCATTCTCTGACGACTCAGAACGGTCTTGAAGGCACAAGGGAGACCTACACAATATAAGGAAGGTGGTTATAATGTTATGCCTGACTGGTGTATACAGCATTTTTTTATAGCAGCTAGCTTGGATTGTTTTGTGAAAGAAAGTGAGTCTGGAACTCCGACTTTGGGAACCGATTATGCTTCGGCAGAGACCTGCACAGGACGGGAATGGAATTTGTTCACTACAAACTGGTTGTGATTGGTAGTGCGACGTCACATATTGAAATCCCCATATCAGAAGACTAACTGACAACTGCATAATCATGAGTAGCGTGATCTCTGAGGGTCGAGGCACTGTCCTTTTGTAAAAGACGCCCAACATGTTGGCATTGCAATTTATCTGAGAAGATGAAGTGCATAAAAAAATCATATTGTCCATCAGCCAATACAGTTTATGCCTGTAGCTTTATATCTTTACAGTTTGTCTCTGTAGTTTTCTTGTGAAAGACAAACATCTGTGTTTCAAGCTCTGTTATAAGCTACAGCTTTTAAAAGTGAACACCCTGATAATTCAACATTTAATTAGCAGAAGCCCCTGCAGCATTGATTACTGCAGATATGAAATTAAAGTCCTCTGAACACGCCGTGTGTGTAACTCGACTCTCCTTCACCCGAGCCTGGCTCCAGTTTCTCTACAGCGTTTTACAGCGCTTTGACTCATCCGCTCATTTCCCTTTTCCATGAGAGTCATTCATCGTCTCGTTTCTCTCTCAGGCTCAATCACAATGCCGGGACGGGTGGTTGACTTCCAGGGACAGAGCTTTTACAAGCTGAGGCGGGCCTGCCTGCGTCGAGGTGCGCTCTTCAAGGACCCAGAGTTCCCCGCCACCGAGCAGTCGCTCTTTTACAAGAGGGAGCCCCCGCCGGGACTGACCTGGAAGAGGCCGAGGGTAAGTTTTCTTTTTTTTTCATTACATTATTTTCCAAGAGCAAACAACTGCAAATGGTCTCCTTCATCTAAATCAGGTGTGTGCCTCAACACTTCAACAGATTGGGTTAATTAAAGCACTCTCTTTTAAAGGAGAGGGTGAAACCTTAGACCTCAAGGAGAGAGGTGCTGATGGACCGCTATATTGGTGTGATTGTGTGTGTGTTACAGTCGAGTTTAGAAATAGCCCAGATGTTTTTAGCTCAGTGTTGTGATGGGTGTGGCAGTGTATGTTTGCGTTGGCCACACTGCGCTCAGCGGCTTAAAATAAAAGCAGTGAAATCTGAGATTAAAGTCAAGGTCAAAAATGATTTTCCAGTTTATATGGACGGAAAGGTTGTTTAAAGATACAAGGACATATTAGGAAATGATTTGTCATTTAACAATTGAGTCCACTTGTATTTGAAAATCTTGAGCTTAATTTTCTGTACTTTGGCACCACCTATGGCAATGAATGGTAACTGCAGGTGTGTTAAATCCTGAGACTTTCATACAGTTACACTGTATATCAGTCAGCGCCATTGCCAATATATACTGAGTCGATAGATATTTATTGACACGAGAAGCTTCTAAATTGCTACTTTACTTTTAGGGTATTTTTTTTGGTTAGTATTCTGTGTTTGGAAGATTATATGAAACAATTTATAAAATTAGACATGCCAGGTTACAACTGTGTTAATCTTCTGTAGACTCAAGACTCTCTGGGGATTTCCCGTCCGTTCAGCGCTATTAATGTGAAACCCTGCTGGCGATCAATTTTCTGATTCAGAGCTGATTAGACAGGGCTAATGGTATTGTGTTCCTAATGCCTCACTCAAGTGTTTTAAGTGTGTATCAACAGGGAGTCAGGTAGGTGACACCTGTCGCCTCACTCACACACTGACACACACACATATTAAAACTCACTCCAGCTTCCCATTTACTATCCTAACTGTCCATTTCACAACCTCGGTAGCCTCGTGTGCACTTGTTATGAACATAATATCGTAGAGAAGGTTGATTTGCTGTCTAGAGTTACAGCTGAGGAGGTTATGACCAATGAGCGGGTATCTCTCAGCATGTGTGTGTATGTTCGCCAGCACTTCTACAGTTACCTGGCCCTGGCCAAACTGAGATCAGCGAGTCCACACGGACAGGATCTGTCTCCTCTGACACTGAATCAGCTCGCAGGCTTCATAAAACGTTGATGATACTAACTGCTGCCGTCGTTAATGGCAGAGTTGGTTCCACAGTACTCCGAGTGTATTTATCACCCTCAGATGTCATCTGTGTTTGAGCATCTTGCATCTTCTCGTCGTTTTGGCACCAGGTACTACATGTAGAGATAAAAACAGATGAATCTTCCATGACAAACCCATAGTTTTCCTGAAGAGTGGTTTTGAAGCTCATCGTGGGTGGCATTGGTTGTCCATGTTTAACAGTGCCTGACTTCTACCTCCCATAAATTTAAAAATGGGGAAAGAGTTGGAAAGAGGAACGAGGGAAAGGGATCATAATTTTAAGCACTGATATACTTTAAATAGTTACACATAAAGTTCAGTTTTGCAACACTGATGTCTATGGGGATCTATCACTTTTTGAGGAAACCTGTTGTGGTCATTTTTTAAGACCCAAACATTGATGCTTGTGATAAACTCAACATTCACTACTCTAGTGAATATCACCACTTTCATATTTCCCTCCAAATGAATGTATGCGTTGTTCAGTGTCTGTTTGATTCATTAAAAAAGGCGGTGAAAAGATTCTGATATCACTCCAGGAGATATGTAAAGATCCTCGAATGTTTGTCGACGGCATCAGCACTCGTGACCTGCACCAAGGCAGTCTGGGTAACTGCTGGATGGTGGCGGCCATTTCCTGCCTCGCGTCTGAGCCGTCACTGTGGAAGAAGGTTGTGTATCTAGTTCTCACCGTCTCTTTTTTTTATCACTTTATTTCTGTACCTCCATCCTTCATGGCCTTATCTTCTCCTCAGGTCATCCCTGACCATGTGGATCAGGAGTGGAACCCAAAGCGACCAGATCTGTATGCGGGAATCTTCCATTTCCGTTTCTGGCGCCTCGGCCGATGGATGGATGTTGTTGTTGACGACCGTCTGCCGGTCAGCGGGGACGGAGCGTTGCTTTTCTGCCGCTCGGCCACGCCAAGAGAGTTTTGGAGCGCGCTGCTGGAGAAGGCCTACGCCAAGTGAGTGGAAGTAGGAAATACTGGTTCACATCCATGGTGGCAGGAAGAGCATGTCAATATATCTTGAAAGATATAACATCAGGTAGGAGAAGGAGGTTTGTTAATCCCAACAATTGCCACTCTTACTGCTACTTATGGCAATACTATTGAGGCCTCCCATACTCTTTCTAGTCCTAATTAAAGGCTCCAAAACGATATCTTATTCAAGAGCCCCTGGCATCCCTCCATCGCCATTGTTAGCCCCGTTTGAGAGCACCAGGACCTTCTTGCCTCCTAAAGATCGAGTTTACTCTTAGTCACCCTTTTGTAATCTAGCACTCTAACATATGAATGTACGCCTCAGGACTTAGGGTCTTGTCAGACAGTCAGAATGGAAGGCTTTGAAGTGTCTCGACAATACTACAACTGACTTTTGCCAGCCTTTTAATTGACACATTTAAACATAATCTAAAGACAATATTTTATATCCTAAAGTTGGTTAATTTGCCAAAACCACAATCCGTCACTTCCCAACACTTTAGATGGAAAGCAAATATGTTAGGAACACAGCATAAGCTTCCAAAACCCGGTCGGGATTCTTTGAGACACAGACACAGCTCTCCCCAGTGTTTGCCATTTAATACAGTGACAGCCAGGGAACGTACCATAGCAACTGATTAGCCATGAGGCCCCCCAACAACCATCAATATGACCTCATTGGTTGTTAGGAAAGCAGCTAATTACTGCTCAGCATTCTCTTCCACCCACTCAGAATCTATCAGCCACCTCATATCTGCCTGGCAACGAAGGAACAAGCAGAAAAACCTGCTATCAGTCATTTACAAGATGTCAATAATCAACCACCTCTACAGGACATGGAAACATGGAAGACCACAAATTGGTCCTTCACTCAATTAGTCCCACTCTTACGTTTTAGGCTGAATGGTTGCTACGAGGCCTTGGAGGGAGGAAACACTGCGGAGGCTCTGATCGACTTCACAGGCGGCGTTTCTGAGCCTCTGAATCTAGATCATGAGGCCCTCAGCGTACACAGTGACCAGAGGAGGGCCTTCTTCCAGAGATTAGCTAAGGTCCACGAATGCAAATCCCTCATTACCTGCTCTATACGAGTAAGCTATTCATCTCAAAACTCAGTCTTTTATATGTTAACTATAAAGTGAAAATGATCTCAGTGTATTTCACGTATTTCTCAGCCAGCTGAGGGGGAGACAGTGGAGTCTGTATTGGACTGTGGACTTGTCCGGGGACACGCCTACGGGATCACAGCGGTGAGGAAGGTGAGGCTGTTGGAGAAGCTGCTGAAGCCGGATGGGGCGTCCCGACTCTTTATGGTGCGCATGAGGAACCCATGGGGGACCACGGATTGGACGGGCGCCTGGAGTCAGAGGTGAACCCCTTGCGTCGACTCCTGCCACATATCTGACTGCTGAGTACATTTTGCAGGAGCTCTGGGGATAAAGCCTCTGCTGACATTTAACAGTGTGGTTTACAACATTTTACGATGCCACTGCAACTTTTCCGGACAATTTGTGACATTTTACAATAGTTTTAAAAGTTGCTTTACAAGAGGACATCTGCACTTTACATTATGAAATTCTGAGAATCTCTGAAAATGGCCAAAATGGACCAATAAATGTTCCAGAAGTTGAAATACTTCAGTCCTTTCTAAAGTCAATCCCAAGCGTTGAACCTTAAAGGTCTTCTTTTTGTCGTTGTGCACTCCCTGCAGGTCAGAGCAGTGGCAACAACTGAGTCGAACAGAGAGGGAGAAGATGGGACTCATTGTTCGTGACGTTGGAGAGTTCTGGTACATCCGTTATTTATTGTCTGAATTTTTCACCATGTATATCTCTCATACAAAAACCAGGTAAATATAGGCTGAATTCTTCTCCCTTAGGATGGACTTCGAGGATTTCTGCCACTACTTCACAGATGTGGTAGTGTGCCGCCTGGTGGAGAGGACTCTGCTCTGGCCGAGCTCTCACTGGAGAGAAGTGCATTGTTACGGAGAATGGGCTCCAGCTCCTTCTACATCTGGACCACCTCCACCCACGGTGCTTCAGAATAACTGCGGACTCACCCCGGGTAAGAACAACACCAAATCTGGAGGGCTCAAACAACGGGGGAACCGAAAAGAGGCTCAACTACGGGAGAGTCGTCAGGAGGGAGGAAAAAGACGAAGGCGTGATGCAGATAAGACTAGAAATAATGTCACAAAGGAGTCCGATGGTGGTGGAGAGGTGACTGGAGCTTGGGAGGAACACATGGACAAAAGGAGTCGATGCGGAGGATGCATCAACCACAGGGACACTTTTCTGCACAATCCACAGGTAAACCTAAACTGTAAATTAAATAAGCTCTAGATTATTGAAAGCTAACATGCCCTTTCTTTCTTAGTTCATCTTTGAGGTGCAAGGCAAAGAGGAGGAGGTGCTGATTTGTCTGCAGCAGGAGGACAGGAGGATGTGGAAGAAAAATGGAGGAGGAGAAAATCTGCCCATTGGCTTTGAGGTGCTGAAGGTGAGCACGGAGAAGAAATGTGACCATCTCTTGAGCTTTCACAAAAGTTCAAAGATCATTTTGTTTCCAGGTGGAAGTGAACCGCTGCTCAAGGGTGCAGTGTGTGGTGGAGCAGGCGGCCAGCTCCGTCTACATGGACTCCCGCAGTGTGACACTAAGAGGAACCCTGGCTCCAGGTCGGTACGTGGTGCTGCCAACCACCTTCCTGCCAGGCGCCACCGGACGCTTCTTGCTACGTCTCTTCTCCCATTCTCCTGTCAGACTCAGGTGGGTTAAAGGTGTTGATGTGCAGCTGACACATTATCTGTAAAATGTGTTTTGGTGGTATAGATTCAGGGTTTGATGGAAAGTCCTGAGCGGCAACGTGTAAAGTCAACAAAACTTTAGTTCTGTGATGTTTTTTTTTTTTAATTTCTTCTCCACCCCTTCATGGCCTATGTCAGTGTGATGTTACGACGTTAGCTGGAGGCAAAATAGTGGGAAGCTTGAGGCAAACACTGAAAACGTCGTCTTACTGTATTTTTTGGTGTCAAAACCGAAAAATCAAAAACGCTAACTTGTAGTTTTATCACATACCAGCCAGTGCCAGTTATAGATAGTTTGGTTTGACTTTGGTGATTAAAAGAAAGAACTGGAGAGACAACAACGGGAACATTTCATATTAGATAAGATTAATATGTTATGCACCGTCAGTTTCAGCCTGGAAAATGTTATGGTTTAAGTTAATCCTTATTTGGGGGATTCTTGTTACATTTTAATGCTGATGCTAATGCTAACCGCTAGGTAACACAACATCAGTTGCGTGTTTCAGGGGTGTCCAAGCAGAAGTTGCATTTGCTATGTCTCTACAGTGGTTCCACTTACTTCTTGTAAGTTTGTCGGAGAGCCTTCACTTGATAAAGACGGACCAGACTTTGTCCTCCTTTGGTCAAATCGTCCATCCAGTGAGTGAGAGTGTAGGGGTCAGTGAATATAGCCCCATCAGTCAACTTTTTATATTCTCTAGAATGTTAATTTTCCTCATCTATTCTTGTCAAAACCGTCCATTGAAATATGCTAACTGCCACTTACAGACTATAGTGTTTGAGATGTTTTGCCTCCAGCTAAGCCCCGCCCCTCAACATACATCACACTATTTACAAACTGTGAAGGGCTCTATAGTCAGTAATTTATTCCAAACGTAATAACTTATAAACTGTGTGAAATAAAAACAATAAACATGTAAGATAAGAGAAGCAGTTTTGAAGCTCAGTCTTGTGTCTCTGGGTGCCGCCATCTTGCTGGGTGCCTAACTCCACCAACTCACCAGCTACTTCAAAACTAGCCAAAGAAGTGGAGCATGATTGCAGCTGATGTCAGTGGGTGACAACAATTCAAGCATCCATCAAACAAAATTAGGCACAACCTTAAACTACAAGACTGTGCATTATATACACTTCTTAAAAATATACCAAAATATACATTCTTCAATGTAATGTTCTCTGGGTTTAGTCTCTTTCTTTCTTTCTTTCTTTCTTTCCATGAAGGGAGCTGAAGGAGGACTTGCCATCTCCTTCTGTGCTCCAGTGTTTTCTACCTCAGCCCACAGTGGTGACCACAGTCCATCTCCGCCGGGCGTCAGGACTCAGTCCTCCCAAGCAGACAGGTGGCCCAACACAACTTCAGTTTTTTAGCAGCTTCCCTACTAATTAGGACGCACTACATTTTGTTAAACCTTTTCAATGTTTCACGGCACCTTTGTGCTTACATCTACTTCCTCTCTTCCTCTTTCTCTTTACTCCATGTTGGATGTTGATCCACAGCTCCAGATGTTTATGCTGTGGTGCGATGTGAGAACGACACCATCAGGACGCGAGTGTTTAAGGAGGAGGGAAGCCCCGAATTCAACCTCAGGACCATCTTCTACAGGAGATACCCCGACACGCACATCTCTGTCGAGGTCAGACACGTACAGCGCACACACCCAGACAGACGAAACACAAACACGCCCTAATGCGACCCCTGTGTATGTGCAGTTATGGAGCAGAGGTTTGCTGTGGGACTCGCTGCTCGGCGAGGCTCGGCTCCAGACGGGGGCGCCCGAGAGGAGCCGGAGCCACGTGGTGGATCTGCGAGGGGGACAGTCGCAGTCGAAATTCAGAGGCTGCGTCTACGTGGAGACGTCGTCCAGCGACTGCCTCACGGACTTGTGACAGCGTCCCTCTGGTTGCCATGGTAACCAGGGAAGATGCTGGATGTGCAGAGAACAGCTAACGTTAGCAAGTCAAAAACTTTAAGGACAGTAACACTGTGTTAAGCTAAAGATATTAAACACAATAAAGGTGCTTTGATGCATTTATCACCTACATGTGTTCTGTGTATTTAAAATAGAAATAAATCCAGTTTCTGTTTAAAATTTAAAAGATGTTTTGAGATGATCTGCTGGTCAGACATAAAGATTGGCATCCTTGACTTCAGCAGTTCAGCAACCAACAAAAAGTTGCTGCCAAAATTTTCTGTGTGTGTGTGTTTTATTTTATTATAATTTAATAAAATGTATTATACTGATCGTCATTTCTTTTGCTGATGAAATCCCATTTGCATTTTCGTATGATTAAATGATGAACATCGTGTGCATGTCTTCCTTTTTATTGTCAGGAAGTATCGCTTGGTTTAATTTAAAGAGTTCAAACCAACTCAAAGAACAAATCTTAGCAATCTTCAGAGGACGGTACATTTCACTGTAACAGTTCCTCTTGTTTATTTCTTCCGCCTTGAGGCGGCTGCATATCTGAGGAGAACGAGTTCCTGATACAGTATTTTTACATTTGCATTTCCACATGGTTTAACTGACGGCTGACACCATCAGTAAAAATGACCTGAGCTCCTGAATGCAAAACTACAAACTGCAGATAAAACGCTAGAGCTCATTAAATGATTATCTGTTCTCATTTGGCAGCATTTGTTTATCAGGACGCTGTTATGTGTGTGAGTGCTGGCTTTTAAACATGATGGACCTAACCTGCAATTGAACGTGGAAAACACATGTTCCACATTTTTAATTGCTAGATGGATGTTTATAAGGCATACTCTGGAAACCATGATATGCCATAAGCTCTTTCTCACTTTCTATCTGCAGTCTTTTGCATTTAATAGCCACTATCTTCCTACATTTCTCTCGTTTTTACTCGCTCTACATAAAGAAATGATGTGGTATATTTGCTGGAAACATTTCCGCACAAGCATTTTCTGTCATTTTGACATAATATCACGAACCTTTGGTGATTAAATCCTATCCAGACCACATTATAATACTACAAAAGTGAGTAAACACGGTTGACATGCTTTTACCTCGGTGGATTTTAGCTTTCAGCTTCTTGTACTTGTAGTCAGATTCAATTTTAAGACGGAACAGGTAAAAGAGACGATTGCGTCCGAGGAAGCAGGTGACTGCGTAAAAGCGCCTCCTCTTGTGATTCCGTGCGTCCCCAGAGGTGGAGTCTGGTATCGGAACGACAAGGCGCGGCTGTCAGAGAGGCGCAGCAGCAGTGAACAGGACGGAGGTAAGTGTCTGAGATTTTCAAAATATCGGCGTCTGCAGCGAAGATCGACTCAGATCACTGATCGGAGACTTCGTTGAGCGCTGTCTTTCGAGCCTGAGCCCATCGTCGGACAGCGGCTGTAACAGCGGCTGCGTTAATGGGGCGTGCGCAACAACTTTCTCAAACTTCTAAGTATATTAGGGCGAGTCCACGGTTTAACGTTGTCGGTTCTGGTTGGACTTCATTTATCCTGCAGGTTTAAGCACGTTGTGTTTGCGAAAGTGAAGGGGTTGAGGTTTCCTGCGTGAGAGTCGTCGCATTTAAGTCCCATTTAAAATGTGAGAGAAAAAAAAAAAAAAACGCCTCAGGTTCACATGTTTGTTGCTGCCATTCCAGGGAATTCGGGCAAACTGGCTTCATGCGGAGAATACAGTCAAACGTCAAGGCTGTAATTCAGACGAGCCCGGATTCTATTCACTATTGTGTATGCCTTTTACTTAGTGTCTATGAAGTAGCAGAAATGGCATGAAATAACTCCACTGAATACGCTTTCAAAAGTCACATGACATTGTGTCTTACTCCATAGTGGCAAATTACCTAATTACTTACAGGGAAAATCAGCTGACCTTCTGAAATTGTGCTTGACCATGCTTGACAAAGGCTTTTATGTTGTAAAAGCACGTCATTGCGGTTGTTTCAGTTTTTATTTTGCTTCGACAAAAAGGGAAAACCAGAACAAAACCTGTGTTACAGGTTGCTGTTGAAGAAGATTCATGAGGCTTACGGTGTCCAGTGAGAACCAAGTCCTCCATCCAATTTGCAGTATGGGAAATGTAGGATCCAGAGGTTTCTGGAGCTCGGCTCGTACCGGCGACCAGAATTCAGGATTTCTGAAACTCTTCTTCTTAGATTTCCACTGTTCTTGCTTTTGTCCGTCTCTTGTGAGTCTCGCAAGCTTCATGGAAGCGACATGCTATATTTGTGGACTGACCTTTAAAAAGTGTAAGTGTAACATGTTCTACACGTGTTCTACGCATCAAAACATCTGCACACAACGTGCAGAAATGAGCGAACCCAACATACCTAATTAATTGTGAGAATTTGTTCTTTTGCATCAGTGATGATTAGTAATTTTAGGTTTCGGGACTCGTGGTTGCACAAAATTAGCAAATTGAACGTGTTAGTTTGGGTGTATTTATTATTGTTTGGGACATTTACAGATTCAAGGTTTAGCTGTTAATCAATAAAAAAGTTGTTAGGTTGTTGTGGTGACAGTTTGGAGAAGTGTAGAGCCACTATTTAAGGTTTGTTTAGATATATGACTGTAAGGAATTTTTTAAGGTCTGAAAAACGTGTCAAAAAACCCTGAAGATAGAGTTTACTATCAAATAAAACAAAGGAGGCAAATGTTTAGCATTCAAATATTGATTCATTGTTATCGTATGAGAAATTGAATTCTTCTTGTTCTCTTGCTGATAAAAAACACTTTGCACACTTTCTTTGTGCTGTTTTCAAATAAGGTAAACCCGATTATCCTGAGCTTCAGTCACATGTGTGATCATGGCAAACGCTGGCCTTCTTCAGAACATCCGCGAGACTCCTCCACCCTCAGCACCGGCACTAGGTGAGATCTATCCAGCCAGTGGTTTGATGTCGCACATCCTATGAAAAAAGAAAAGAGTTTCTATAATCATATCTCTTGCAGGATGTTCAAAGCTGCTTGTCTGCATCCTGCCGTCTGCTCAGATAGCTCTTGGTGAGTCACAGATAACGCTCGCCTTAATGAATGTTCACGCGTGTTTCCTCCAGGTGGTTTCACTTGTCTGTCTGTGTCTGCGTCCACCAGGGGTGATACATCTACACGACTGTCCTCGGCAGCGCTTAATCCCCATCTACCTGATAGTGGTGGGAGTCTTTAGTCTGGTGCTGACGCTGCTCTCCTGCCTGCCCTGCGCCCAGGAGAAAAAAGATGGCCCGCCCAACCGTCTGAGCACCATCTGCACCATCTGGAACTCGCTGACATCTTTCTTCCTCTTCTGCTGGTTCATTGCTGGTGAGATGATAGAGCACTGGGCGGGCGAATGATGGCAGAGAAAAGGAGACAATTGTGGAAACAAAACCTAGTTTACACCAATCAAGCATAACATTATGACCAAACAGTTCTGAGTCATGAGAGGATGAACATGGTCATTGTTGGTGGGGGGCTTTGGGTCCAGTGGTGGAGAGGAGGGGCATCTGTGGACCAGACTTGTTCCAGAGCATCCCACATATTCAAAAGGTGTTTAAAAAGGCAACTGGACTCGTAGAGTTTTTGAAAACATTTCGCCGCTCATCTGAGTAGCTTCTTCAGTTCTAAGGGACTGGTGGGAAGTTTAGGTTTAAATAGGAAACTGATTGGAAACTTGCTTCACTTGTTTTATGTAAGAACCGGAAACTGGTGCCACTAACTGCCACTGACAGCTGGATGCTTACTGTATCATTAAGGAGTAAACCACTTTACCTAAAGGGGCTGTCTGGTCTAGGTGGGAGCGACATGTCTCCCCAGTAACATCCATATGAATGAACACCAGGTCCAAAGGTTTCCCAGCAGTGTTATTCACGTCTCCTGTCAGTGGTCATAATGTTATGCCTGATGGGTGTATATTAAACCATATCCAGTGGGAAAGACGTATCTGGTGACATCAGTTACATTCTATTCGTTTATTCATTCGCTGCAATAGCTTGAGACGAATAAACTGGCGACCGAGTACGTTGAGGCGGCAACAAAAGTCCAACTTCACTTCATGTGATGTTGCTATCCCGAAAATAACCGACTTCCCAGAGGACATGCTGCCCTCCCTGCACATTGTCCATTATATTTATTGCAGCAGATAGTAACTCTTATAAAACAGGCTCCCATTTGGAGCTTCTCCAAGTTGTTACTTGTCTGACTGCACCCATTAGCTTAAAGAGGAGTTTTGGAGCTGTAATGAGCTGCTTTTCCAGTTCCACGCGTGAATACGGTCCACATGGTACGGGGAAATATGCTGCAGAAGGCTGGCAAAGACGCTTCGGATGACTTTAAGCTCGTCGACATAGACGTTAACCCTGCTGGATTTAAAATACTTTAAATATGGTGTCAAGAACTACTGACACATTCATTTTTTTAAGGCCATCTTCTCACAAGCAACCATCATTTGTATCGCCATCAGAGCTTATTATGAGCTTGTATTATTGTAGCTAAGTTAAGTTATATAACCCATTTCAACTCATTTGTCAGCAAAAATCTGACAACCCACAACCCCATACATCCGTGCAACAGGGAACTAATGAGCTAGCTAGCTCAGCTGTTGTCAAAACATCAGGCCACTTAAAAAAATAAAAAAAGTATGTATGAAGCAATCACCACAAACCTCTTTGGTTTAATTACAAAAATTGTCAAGAAACAGAAACAAGGTAGCAGCCATGTGTGTAATAGAGGAGACCCATTGTACTAGGATTGTAGGGAAGACCATGTCTGTTTATTAAAAGCACGGTCGTAAATGGCTTTTTGTTGTGTGTGTGTTTTAGGTAACGTTTGGATCTATTCTATTTATAAGCCCAACTTCAACAGGAACACAACAGATGTGAACCCGTACTGTGACAAGACGCTGTACCTGTTCGCCTTCTGGACCACCACCTTGGTCTACATAATCCCGTGTGTGTGCCTGTTTATTGGCTGCTGCGTCCTCCTCCTGTGCAGGCGTTCCAACCCGGAAGACCAAGTCTAGAGCCTGTCTGGAAACAAAAAGGGCCGAGGAGCGAGGACGCCACTAATTGGGCTGCACGCGGCACGAGTTGTTTTGGTTGCATTTGTAAAGCAACCACTTTTCTTTCGTGCTTGAACGATGAGAAATATGATTCTAATGATATATATGATACTAAAGATAGTTTTGCAGCCTTGGTAGATACATGCTCTGCTCTTTGCAAACAGGATGCTGTCAATTTTACACTGATTATATATAATGTATGCAAGTGTTTTCTCATTAATGAGCATTTTCTACCTCTTCACAAGCTGCAAAAAGCTGTATTCTGTTTGTTGAACTCTAGCTACCATTCATTTTTACTAGATATATTGTTTACATGCTGAGACACTAATTGGACTCAGTGGACGAAATGTTTTTAATTTAATATTCGTTGACAATCACTGGAAAACAAAGACTCTAATATATTTAGTCCACATCTTCCATGTAATAACTTTCATCAGACACTGGTCTTTTAGACATCATAAAACTATAAAACTGTCTCCACTGTGCAACATTTAATCACTAAACTGCATCAGAATGAGTTTTACTGCTGTAAAATGTGCACAGATCACTTCCTCCGTACCATGATTAATTTTTATAGCAGGACCTTGTCACTGTAACCTCCCAAACTATAGCCTACATTGGTGTGAGATGTTTATACTTGTGCTCTCGTCAGTTTGACTCACTCTGTAAAAAAACGCCTCCCAAACGCTAGTTGGTGCTGTGTCTTTTTTGCCGGTCGGGTTAATTTTTGTTTCTTTTTCCTGCTTCACTGTCGACTATGGCGACTGAAACTTTCGCACACGAGTCGTAGAAATGTTTGAGTCTTTGAGCCTCCTCAGTTAACCTTTGTTCGATGTGGTCCGTCTTTATTGATTCAAAACTTAATGAAATAGATTAGAAATTTGAGATGTGGAAGCAGCCAGAAATAATAGAGCGGAAACACGCCAGTGTCTGCACTGTTGCCGTGGCTACGGCGTAAAATTGACCACCTATTATGCAATTCAGTATTTTATGAAAACCCTACGCACAATGCATTTTTATCAAGATATCTAAATCAGAATATGATATTATCACAATTCTTTGGTCACGAAACTATGTTACCACGATACTTACGCGATGCATCTCAATAACTAGTCAGGATATGATATCAACTAACAGTAGTGTAATAGTATAATACTGCCATGCTATCTAAGTCACTATATGCTATTATCACAATATTACTGCAATACTTAAGTCACAATAAATTATTTTTACTGTTCTTAAGTTACTATACAATTTTATCATAATAGTTACGATACAACACAACAAGGGCAATTTTACACATTTTGTCCTGTGTGATAACACTTTTAATTTATTACCTTTTTTTCAGCTGTAAATTATGTACACAAAGTGCAATGAAGTCAAAATCTTTATCTAATATGTCCCTTAATTTTTATTGTTGCCGAGTGGGATTGTTGAGCACACAGCCCGACCAACATGCACGCCATAAAACATAAACGTCATGTCATGTGCCTGATAAACTTCAGTTTGCATTGCAGTCCAGTCCGGCTTCACTGGATGCAAATGTGTGGGAAATACTGCACTGTTCCTATTATCTACCATGACCCGGACCCACCTACCATTCACCTAGCCTTCTTTCACAGCTCTGACCCAGTAAACTCAGTATGTTAGTCTCTTTTCCTTCAGTCTTTACCACACTGTGTTTTGTGTAGTTGCAGTCCAAAACCAGTTCTTGTTCCCAGCTCTGTTAGAGTGATGTATGTCAGTATAAGCAATGAAAAATCTGATAGAAAATTTAAGTATAAAGCAAAGACAAATATATATATATCTAAAAAGAAAATCAAACTCATACTGCTGTCACAAGATTAAATTTTAATCAGATTAATCACAGGGTTGCTGTGGATTCATTTCGATTAATCTCGATTAAATGTCATGCCATTTTTAATCTATATTAATCGCGTTTCATTTTGCATGAGCAAACAGACTCAAGGAAGAAGGGCACATGAGCACTCAACGTGTTCATTACTCATCTTCAAAAGTTTCAGCAAAACAACTTAAAACAACTTTTTTCTGAGTGTGTGTTTTTTTTAAACATTGTCCACGTTAAGGTGGCCCTGTTCCTTCTCTTTCAGCAGCTGACAAGACAAACTAACTTGTTGACATTGTCAAGACGAAAGCCGATCACTTCTTATTTACGATGTTGACAGTTAACAGTCTCTCGCAGGAACAGTGGTGACAGGAGTGGCCAGATATTTTCAAACCAGCATTGTCAGCTTGTCTTTATCTTGGTTTGCCTCAAGCTGGGTGACGCATTAGCTCAAGTGTTGGCAGAATCCCTGACTAACGTGTGCTTGGTGTTAATGTGATCTTTTAACATGGAAGTGCTTCGGTGAAAAGAAAGGGTTTTTTTGTTTTTTTTGTACTCAAATTTCCCATGGAGAGGGCCAACGTGCTGTCAAGTGTCTTCCATCTTCATTGGTTGGTTCTGCTAGTCGTCTAGCCATCAAATTTTGGTACTTGTCAGTGTCGCTCAAATTCATTAACGTGTCCATTTTCCTGCTTCTAACACATGAACTAGGAATGTGAGGCAATCTGTGTTATTCACTTCACCTGTGAGCCCTCATGTTACGTGTCATGGCCGAACAGTGCGTTATCTCCATATCTGAAAACTTACAAGAAGGCCCACATTTTAAATGCAAGCCGCATGACTCAACTTTTTTGGTATGAAGCGTTTCCTTGCAAGTGAGTTATAAAAAAAGACTTTCTTTGAGCAGATCAACTTGTTGGGCTCTGGGCACACACAGAAAGGACAAAATGTGCATGTATTATGATGATTAAGCACGAGAATCTGTTGACTTCCTATTTGCAGTAGTTACATCACATTCTAAAAGTCAGCTGATGATGCACTCATAATGTGACACATGATCCAGATCCGCTGTGGTCCCCTGAGAGCTGTCAGTTCTACGGCAGGATCTGGAGCCAATAACCTGCTGTTGCTTTACAAACCACTAGATGTCCTACTAATGCCTCTACATGAAGCACCCCTTTACAAGGTAAGGGAGCTGCAATCCTTTGTCTTGAAATCATTTAAGACCGCAAATCATCCTCTAGTAAGCCTATGTCACGGCTTATTGTCAATAAATCAACGCTGACATTGCCAGCAAACCAGAAGCTGGTTTATTTGAGTTATATTTAGAGGCCTGCAGAAAAATTCCAGCAGTTCTCAAGCAAACAGTAAAGATTAGTTTCAGAAAGAAATGAGCCATTGTTCCAGATACAGATTTTCATAAAGGCATCTTTATTTTGAATCAGCCAATTAAAAGGTGCCCTTGGCATCTTTTTGCCACCCAGCTACAAAACAACAGCATCAGGTTTCCTCTGGCGCCACCATGAGGTTGTTATGTTAGGTTTTGTGCTGTGTGACCTTCACTTTGCAGAACAGGAGGAGTCATCTGAAATAATGTGCTTCACCTGGGCAGGTTGGGTCTATGTAATCAGGCTTAGCCATCAAGACACCACGTACAGGCAACAGATGGCTTTGAATATCAATTCAATTCTATTTGATTAATATTATAAATAGGATTTAAAAAAAAAATAATTTATTGAAAAGTCATCAAGTGCAATCATCTGCTCAAAAATGTCGTCCTCCTCAGTTGTCTTTTTACAGCTAGATGGTGAATAAGCATTTAACTCAAAGCTCTGCGGTGCTGGAATATCACCACAAAGACATAAGTTTCCCATGTCATTCATTTATTATTTATTTATGGACTACGGCTGAAACGATAATGTTTAAAGTTATGAATATTTCCTAATTTTTTGGATTTGGATCGGTATCACGGTGGACATATCAGTATGTCCACCGATAGCCCTCACTGTCTTCCATCCGACAACTTCCACCCCTCACCTACATGTGCACCTGACCCTAATTAATAATAAATGAGCCTCTTTCCCTTCACCTTGTGTTTAATTTTCTTTAACCAACCACTTTGAAAATCAGCGAAATCAGTTTTTAAATTGACTTAGAAATGTCAGGGTGACTGACCCGGTGTTGAATTATACTTTTACCCATGATTACCTGTTATTAGCCTGTGCCAATCCCGTCCATCAGACTTTTTGACCAGAAATCTGTGTGTAGCTCAACTAGTAAAATACCATAAATCCAAACTAACACATTAGCTCAACTAGTAAAATACCATAAATCCAAACTAACACATTTTATAGAAACAACAATCTATAACTATCAAATCCAAATGATTCAATTATAAATTTTGGAAAATATTAATCAATGTGTGTTTGATGTATATATATTATTAAAATCATTACTGGCTCAGTGCTGCAGCTTTGTGCAGCAGGAACAGAAATGCGTAGCACTTGAGACTCACAGCTCTGCTGCCATTTTCAGCCAGTGATCTCAGTGAAACTGCAAAAACAAAGAGGCCAAGTAAACCAGGGAATAAAACGTAGCATTTACACATGTAGCAGTGCAACAAAAATATATAGGACGGGGTGGCCAGTTATTGTTATTGTATGTTTGTGCATGCACAAAAATGTGCATATTTCATATAAAGTTTGCATTGTTTTGCATTTTCACTATGAGAAAAGGTAAAGGTGCCTCATCTGTCTCATGCAAACTGAATTACAGTATATATAATAACATGTGGTGTATGTATTGCAATTCAGAAATACTCCATTTGTAATTAAGTCTTGTTGTGTGTAACTGTTACATTTTATTTATTTATTTTAAAAAAAGAGTGTCCCCAATGGAGACTCCAGTTGAGGCAGATCTGTCCACAGCGGATTATTCTTCAACAATCTTTTTTTTTTCAGTCAGTCCTCTGCTTTTATCCCAACAAGAAAGAAATAATCAGATCAACTATTTACATGATTATTAGGTACTAACAAATTCCATTTGCAAAGATTATAAAATGTTTACACCACTGCTGAAATAAAGTCAGTATCTTCTTAATGATGTATAGTACTAATGTTCACGAAAACACAAATGACTCACAGAAACATCTATGAGTCACTTTGGAAGTGAAGAATGAATTCCTCTTGTTTTCATTGTTTTAAGTTGTAAAAAGCAAAGAATTGTTAATATTGATGCCTGTGCAACATGTAAATGGCAGCAAATGCTTGTTGGTATTGCATTTTTGCCCTTTTTACCCGGTTTTAGATACTAGATAGAAGATACTAATATATACCCCAACAAACCTGTTTATTATGCATCTTATAACACAGAAATATTATTTAATAATATAATTTACATACAAAACAAAAAAATGGAATAGTTAATGTTGCGTTTCTGCTTTTCGCAACCATACCATAATATGTAAAACAAAATGTGCTTGATATTGTTTGAGGTTTTTACCCTTTATGTAAAGGTAATTATTGTGATTGGAGGATTAGGTTCATATATCAGCATGATTTGCGAGCAAGGGTGGCCAGTGTTTTGCTGTGAACGGGCTGGTAGAGGAGAGTGAAGCTGGAGGGGCTCAGGTGGCCGTTGCCCTGTGCGTCGACTTTTCCCATCAGCACGTAGTTCCGGCCTGGACAGACGGAGAAAAAAAGTACACCAGAATACATCAAATATAAGGTCATTTTCATTTGTTGGATAATTTGAAAAGCCAAGTATCATCTGAAAATCCAGATACCGTCTTTTATTTTTGGACCATTTAAGTAATATTTATCTACTATGATTACAAAAAAAAATAAATAAAAAATGACAAAGGAACTATAACTTGCATAACAATATGTTCAGTTAATAGATTTGTAGTCAGACGCTTTGCTCTTGTGTTTTCTTACCCACCGTTCTGCTGGGATACATTAGTTAAATATAGACTCACATCATCTGCATACACAGACACTTTGTCAGACACACAAGTCAGACACACAAATTGAATATAAAAGGCCAAAAGATCCTTATAGAGTTTTGTTTCCATTATGCTCTTGTGCACATTTACAAGAGTTCATGAGTTAAACCCTATGAATACTGTAAAACAGATTCAGCTTCTTTACTTTTATGAACTATTTTTTTTGAACCAGACTTGCAACAGTACATTCTGTAAATGTTAAATAGGCAGTCGAAGGACCTGGCCTCAGTGAAATACATATTCATGATCTGACAAAGGTTCTGACAAAGCTTTCACTGACAACTGCATCGTACCTTTGATTAAGCCGGGACATCTCTTGCAGGTGGAGCTCAGAGTGACTGACATTGCTGGTCCGGATCTGGTGATGTTGAGGCTGCCTGTCTTATAGGCCTTTATTAAAGACACCTCGACTGTTGCTGAGCCTCCTGGACCAGCTGTGAGGAATGTAACTTTACCTGTAATCACTGAAAGAGAGACCAAAGTGTAAGAGGGAAAAATCTGACACGTTTGGGCACTTGGGCGACTTGCGTAACAAGATGTAAATAACTTGTTCAAAGACAAGAAAAGCACATTTCAGAGAAACAAATTTTGGTGAAGCAAGTGGCATTTTGTAAAGCTCAAGGTGTGAAAATAGATGAGCAGTTTTGCCCTTGTTGTGACTCACCAAAGTCATGAGGGCAGAAGTTGGATTGGAGAGTTCCTGTCCTCTTGCAGGGTTGTGTACATAGCGGGTTAAATGGCAAAGCTACAGGAAACACAAGCAAATGATAAGCACCCAAACTTGCCTCCTAATACAGGTATAAAGGAATACATACAGGAAGACAAAGAGGAAACTGTACTTTAACATATTTTACTTCCACTTACGTTTCTTGCTCACCGCAGGCTTCTTCGTCACTGTTTTGATTACTCCTGGTTTTGGTGATGGTTTAGGCTTCGTTGTTGGTTTGGTTGTTGGTTTGGTTGTTGGTTTGATTGTTGGTTTAATTCCACTCTTAGGAGTCGGCTTTACTGGCTTGACTCTAGGTTTCATTGTAGGCTTCACCACAGTTTTACGTGTGGGTTTAGTCCTGACGCTCGGCTTGAGGGTTGGCTTAATGACCTTAGTTTTGATTGTAGGTCTGGTTCCAGGTTTCGGTGTGGGCCTTTTCACAGGTCGCTTAGGTGTGGGTCTAGGTGGTCTGGGTTTAGGTGTGGGTCTGACTGAAGGCCTGCCTGTGGGTTTGCGCAGTGGAGGTTTCTTTACCAGTGGTGGTCTTTTGACAGGTCTTTGGGTGGGTTTAGGCTTGAGGGTAGGTCTAGGTTTGGGAGTTGGTTTGACAGCTAGTTTGGGAGTTGGTTTGACAGCTAGTTTGGGAGTTGGTTTGACGGCTGGTTTGAGAGTTGGTTTGACGGCTGGTTTGGGAGTTGGTTTAAGAGTCGGTTTTGGAGTTGGTTTTGGGGTTGCTCTGGTGGGTTTGCTTGGTCTCGCTGTTGGTTTTTGTGGTATGGAGGTGGTTTGAGGACCGTAGATGAAGTCACCTCCGGCGGTGGGTCTGCGGGATCCTCGGGGCACGCTGGAGTAGTGCGCCATGAATCCATCGGACGTCACGCTGAGATCTGACACGAACTGGACAAGGAGCTCGTTCCCATTCGTCACTATAATGCTGTGATGAAATTAGAGAAAAAAGAGTAGACAGGAAAGAGAACTGCAACGTGGAAACAAGGCTGTGAGAATGAAGGGAAACTTCAAAAAACTCAGTTGTAAAACATATCTGAGTTAGGCAACTTTATTTCTTAATAATAATCTCACCCTGGGGGTCTATCCCCGCAAAATTTCCCAATCCTCCTTGAGTCGTCAGTCTCTCCTCCGTTAAACAACGCCACATAATCATAACGACAGTAGCTGTCAGCTTCCAAATCCAGCTTCACAAACTTCACCTCAATCACCTGAAAAACACAACACAAACTATTTTATTTATTTTATGACAGGGAATGAAGCTTGTGCGGGTTTGTTCCTCGCTAATTTTCGTGAACCGAGTACAGTGCAGTCATGTGGAGGCAGTGGTGGAGTTCAGCAATACAGAAGGGCATTTACTCCCTCTCTTGGTCTTGCTTCCTTCCGTCTTTCCTTAAGTTGAATCTCTTGGCACACATGAGCACGCCTGCAGCCACTCAATGAAGTCTTTCACTCGAAATTCGTCACAAGGCCACCGCTACACGCTCAGACACACACACTATATTAAGGACATGAGGTAAAATATTTACCTATGATGGGCCTGTTCACTGTAACTACCATTCCTTTCTCTTTCCAGCACAAGATATTTAACACACTCAGTTTCAAATTTAGCTCAGCTTCAATTCAAATTCTGAACTGCACTTTGCTCCATGATACGGTTAATGGTTCATGTTTTTTTAAGGATTGCTTCAGTCATTTTGAAATATAAACACGTCTACTAATATCAACATTCTGGTGTGACCTTCTGAATTTGAGGGGGGATGTTTTAGCTGTGAGAGTAGTATGAAGTAAAGTATGATCAGCTTACATTGCTTGGTTCTACGGAGATGTGCCAGGAGCAGCTGATACCTGCTGGGTAATTAGAGTTGGGCCAGTTGGGCGTCTTGACGGACCCCTGGGATTTGGTCAGCCGTCCTCCACAGAACTGGTTCTCTGCAAAAGAGAGAACAAAATCAGAAAGACAAACCATTTACAGCTAAATAGTTCAATAGCTAAGCTCAGATGATTGTTTCTCAACTATAAGCTGACAGGTTTTTAGCTTGATAGATGTGATTTTGGAAAAAAAATAAAAATAAAAAATTAGTTGCCTCCCAGCTGGTATAGCCCTTGTTATGAAAAAGCAATCAGAAAATAAAACCTCACCTTCCATGTGTGGCTTTCCTGCATTGAAGGAAGCCAGAAAGCCTCTTCCTCCGGTGCTTTCATCCGACACCATCTCCAGCATCATGGTGTTGGAGGTGGAGATGAGGGCGCCAGGCCTGAACGTCCCACAGAAACGGCCCAGCTTCTGCACCAAGCGGGTGTGACCATTGTAGACGTCCAGGTAGTCATAGCGACAAGTGGGGTCTGGCTCCATGTCGAAGAGGCGGAAAGAGAGCATGACCACATGACCCTCTGGGACCTGGTGGGGACAAGTTAAAGGAGCACAATTTCTTCACTATCACCTACAAACAGGAACCACCCAAAAAATAATTTTGTTCTGTTGTGTTGTTGCAACAAACACTTCTAATGTTGTATTTACACTACAAAAGCAACTATGTAATCAGCATTGGCTGTGACACTGTTGTGCATCCCGTCAGCTAGTTATAGCTCCGTCTTCCCTTGAAAGTTCTCATTGTTCTCTCGCCTCTAGCATAAACATAGGATTAGGGTTATGGTTGAATAGATGGTCAAGTATTTGCCAGTCGCACCAAAACGTTTTTGTTTTGTCCAAAACTAGTTCAAATCCAAAGATTGTGGTACAGAACTTTTGTCTTAACACAGGACATAGAAGTCTTTCTGACATGCAGTATACTTAGTCTACAGTCCCTAGGTCCTTTATCTTCTTTAACCACTATCTAACTAGGAAATGTCACAACAATACAAATCTATGTTTGTCCTCACAGAGGAATGCTTTGCTCTTTAGACAGTTTTTTTTTTTTTTGGATACTTCCTTCACTTCCTTCAGTCTGAAACCATAGAACCCAGGTTACATGCATAACACTTGTTTCTCCTTCACAGGCAATTCAATCATAAGATCTGCAGTTGTTCAATCGGTCATTGCCAATTCAACGAATTGCTTTGTTGCATCGGTGCAATAAAACCTCTTTGGGAAACTCTTTGGTAATACTTGATGTTCACAGAAATGTAAAAATCCTGCATTATGATATAAATTATTTTAAAAAGGCACCAAATATGTGAGCCAGAATTTGAGAGTGATGTGAATAAAATGATGCGCATGAGTTCATCAGTACAACAGAATTACTAATTTGATTGGACAATAAAGAGTCTGTCTTGGTTTAGAAAGTTACATGTTATCATAATTATTCAAAGCATTTTAACTTATTATAGTAAGAAAACACAGGTGTTACTCAATCCACAGATATGTCAGTAAACCAGTACAGATGGTATCTACAGCATGAAGCAGGTTTCTTATTATTTAAAATTGCACTTTTTATCAACCTTTATCAATGTTTCTTTTTAACAATGTATTTATTTATTTTGTTTGTATGCGTATTAAGTCAAACACCTCACTTCAATATTTCTGTTCATATGTTCATTTATACACAGGGCTACAAAGATAACAGAGCACAGTCAGTCATTTTATTGTATTGTTAACATTGGTTTTAAGTGTGAAGCTGCAGCAGCTCATATAGGTAATTAGTGACAGTGAATACTGGTGTGCATCATTAGATGTCAGCTAGTGGACGCTGTCAAACTATGGAAAGAAAAGGTAAAACTCACCTGCAGAAAATACATTTGGGTGAATGTATGTGAGGCCATAGATAAAAGAAAATGCAATTATCAGCATTGCTAAAGGAATTGTAAGTTTTATTTTGGTAGTTAAGTGTACTTTGTACTGTGTGGTAGTTTTGTGGCAATCTTGATCACTCTGTAGTTACCTGAAGAGATGGTACGTTCCAGTTGGCTGAGAGGTTATAAAGCTGGATTATAGTAGTAAGGTTGTCAGGCCTCTCTATTGCTGCTTTTCTTTGTGTTCTGTTGTCTTTGGTTAATTTCTTTTTTATTTAAATATAATTTTCTTTAGTTTCAGAGTATTTGCTTTAAAATAAACAGAAGTGATGCGCCACTGTTAAGCTTAAATTTGTTGACAAGAGCTGCTCACATCAGATATACATGGGATACAGTCAAAACGTATTAACATTAAATGTTTCTGATGCCTTCTTTGTTTGCTTTGAAACCCTGAAAAATAAAAAATACATTCAGTCCTTAAAACTTGTACTAGCTATAAAATGGGGAGGAAAAAGATGTATTAAAGCAACACTCAAGCAAATGAAACTTCCATAAAGGAGGTTTGTGATGAATACGCATTTAAGCTAATCACACTATGTCTTCTGTAGCTACAGACTTACTTGGTTTGGTATGACCATTGGTGAATGGTTGCTAATGCTTGCAGACATATGACATTGAAAATTTGCTGAGTACATTTTCATTTTTACTTTTGCTTGTAATAACCACTCGTCACAATGGCAACGCTCTTTAGGAAACAACAAAATAACACATGAAAAAGTCTCATGAGACCCTCCGTCCTCATCTGGGGACAATGATTTTAGGTGTGTGGCAGCTTATTCTGCTTCTTTGAAGTTTTTTATCCTCATAACTAGATACTAGTCTGTGTGAAAACAGGATAGCGGGCATTTTCTACAGGTGATCACATAACAAAAGTGAATGTGGTACAAAACATCATCAGATTTTACAGTTGAAACCCGTTTGTTTATTTATTTTTACTAACCTTGTTTAATATGACCTGCAAATTCTACCAATAGTAGCAAGCTATAACTTGGATTGAGGACATTGGGACTTCATTATTTGCTAGTCTGCTTTTGCGCAATAATGTTCTCACATGAAAATTAGTTTTACATTTTGTTTCGTATTGGTGTCTTAATAATAATATTGAGTGAAATAATACCAGTGTCCCCATATGAGGACATAACCTTTTCCAAAAGCTACTTCCTGTTCAAAGTGGTGCTTGGTTTTTATCGTTCTTAATTCCTGCGAATCCCAAACAAAGACAAATGGTGAAATTAAAAATGCATACCAAATGAAAGCTCATGCCTCAGGATGTTAAAGGAGAAGTAAGACAACAACCACATACTGTTTGTTCACATCTACACTGTCATTTAAAAACTGTGTTGGTCGCCATGTGGGGAGCAGGGCAAGAAAGTCTAGTTTTGATGATACCAGCAGAGATATTTTAGCACTCCCAAAGTGAAAGATCTCAACTGACTGATATAACTTACAGTGATGTACCAGGTACATTTACTGTTGTGTTTGTAGTACGTAGGGAAACCTTCGCTGGCAACAATGCCTGAGTCCGTGACCAAGTGGCCTCCACAGAGGAAGATGGGCCTGAAACAGAAAAAGAGGCAAAGTCTGTAGTTATGTGCTGCATTTCTTAGAAAATACAGCCTGCCAATGCAACTATACTGAAGAGTATTGAGGCAAAATCCTGTGTGCGTACACACGTTTACATACACGCAAAAAAACCACAGCGGCACAGTCTGCCTCTGTTCTCCGGGGCCGGGGAGGCTCCCAGTGAAGCCTGCTGCTGTGCTGCTGAGCCAGGGAGGCCGCCGATATACAGTATGTGCGCTGTGAGCGCTCTCCACACCTCGGCCGCACCACAAGAAAGTTGTCACTCTTTACTTTAGCTCGCACATGGTGCCACACGCCCACTCCTTCACTCTCAGATAAACACACTTCAAAGCGGCTCGGTTAATTGGTAGACTGGCTAATTCAGACGTGTGCCGCTCCGACATCTGGTTCTCAGTTTGAAATCGGTGGCTGGTTTTCACATTTAAACGCGACACCATGGAGAGAAATTCATCATGTCTTCTGCCATCGCCTGCCCATTATAGGCTTTTGTTTTTGTGCGTTTCTTGCATTGTGTGCTTACTGCGGCGCTGCAGGGCCACATTTGGTCAAAACATCCCATCAGTGGCGTCCCTCCCTTCTGACCCTCAGTGGCCCCACCACAGGCATTTGTTTGTCTCTTGCATTCAATTTACACTTGTGTGTGTGTGTGTGTGTGTGTGTGTGTGTGTGTGTGTGTGTGTGTGTGTGTGTGGAAATCCTTACGTACAAAGTTTCTGTGTGGACTTCAAAAAAAAAATATGTCAGCTTCTCAGCTCCAAAGCATTTTTTGGACAAAAACACAAGGATGAGCTACCGTGCATTTGCCCAGTTTAATCACTGCATCAATTACCGCATGCTGCCATTTAGTGTCTGCCTGCGTGTCTCTGTGTTTATGGGATGCCAACCACATCTTCCTGACATCGCAACCCTCTATTTCAACCTTCAGTAATCCCAGTACTGCAACCAGGAAAGGGAACACACACACACACACAGTAGTTAATCCACACTGATGTGGGCATGAAAATGACTCGCCACATGTGCACAAGGAAAACGATTTTTGAGAAGGGGCACAGACAGACCGTCCATGTCAAGTAACCCCCCCACACACACCTTACCTTGTGTCGGTGCTGTTGGTCTGACTCTGAGCATCCGTCCATCCCAGTGTCAAAAGGACCAGAAGGCGCACAGTCCACACCCTGTCCTCCATCCTGCTGTCCTCCCAGATCAGGAAAGGCAGGGAGAAGAAGAAGAAGAAGAAGTGAGAGTAAGGAGGGAGAAACGATGCAGAGGCGTGGAGAGATGCAAAGTTTGAAAAGGGGAGGGCAGAGAGGACGAGGAGGGGAGTGATGGTGAAGGTGGTGTGTGTTAAAGGCTAAATGAGAGGTACATATGTTGGTCCTTGTGCTGAAAGCCGAAGTAACACATTTGGTAAAGTCAAATATTAAAAAGCTGCTAAAATCAAAGGTAGAAGAAGTTTATTTTTTGTCATTTCCACCTGGCTACATACTAGGGAGTCACAGTTTTGAAGCGACGTAATCGAATACGTCACAGAGTTGGTTGGATCCCTCGGAAAAGTTAATGGAAATGGACGGATGAAATCGAAAGATATCGTATAAATCCGGTTGGATATGCCTTTGAACCGATACAACGTGGAAACTGAGCAGTAGTGTCGCTAAGAGTGGAAGAAATGGTGAAACCGGGAAAAGTGTGTTGGCAACGCTACGTAGTGTCAGTGTGGTGATTCTTCACCCGTGCCGCTGTTTCAGAGTCCATCATTTCCCTGTGAAAAGAGTGAAGTAGAAGAAAGGAAAGGTGAATGGATGGAAGGCAGAGGCGTATTTGACACAGGTGAAAAGGGGAAAACGAGTTTAATTACGTTGACTCTGGGCCAGATATAATGTACGTACGGTTCGGAGCACAGTGAATCTATACAGCGTGGTTGTTATGTGCCACCCCTCTGTGTTGCTGATTAACAGGTAATGGAATATGTGGAAAATGGATGTTTCGACACGTGTGTGAGAGACAGAGCGCCTGTGTTTCATGTGTGTACAGTGACCACTTCACTGCACAGCCAGCGCACATTCGTCAGCTGTATTAGTGGCATCTGTGTTTAGTTGAGAATAACTGGGTTTAAACGCCCAGAGGATGAAACTTAACAGCTCTCATAATCTTGAGTTTAATGTAACCAACAGGTTCACATTTTTGTGAGGAAATTTTTTGTTTTTTGAACTGAAAGAAGAGAAAATAAATAAGTGAATATGCACAGTGATGAATTTACCGAATATAACCGGGTCAGAAATGTTTTTATGCTCAGATACGACAACAACAAGAAGTCACACATGATAATGATAAGATTGTTACAAATGCAACAAGTACAACTTCTGCTCTGTGCAAACTGAAGACTCGTCCAGGTGCAAATGTTTCAACCATGGACTGTATGTAAAGATGGATGCACGGTCCATGACAGGATTTATGAGGAACAGATTAGTAGCTGCAGCTGTCGCCATTTAGGCCACTCAACTCCTGGTTAATTAAAAAATGGTCAGAGGAGTAGAGGTGCAGTATAGTCTCAAAGCAGCATGGATTAAACATGTATTGTGCATAAATTTAAACGAGTGTCTTATATAAAGATTCACCCTCTCTATAGATGTTATCAGTCTGTAAACCTTTAGACCAAAGAAGTTCATTCTGTAAACATTTTTATTTCTGCTGTTTATGATGGAGGCCTCAAGTGGCCATTTGCAGAACTGCAGTGTTTGCCACTACCTTTTTTAGCACTGGGTTGGCCAGTTGGTTTTATCAAAAAGTTGTTTGTAGTCTGAGGTTTTATGAGTTTGTTTCAAACACATAGTTAGGCGACAAAGAAAGAACAGGAAATGATAGCGAGGTTTCTAGAATTCCATTCATCTGGTCCATCTTACGGTTGCACATTTGCTGTTATTGGTGGGGGGAAAAAACGCAGATATGCTGATGACATGACAAAATTTACTTCACTTTCTGCCTCTGAACACATCTTGTCTCCTGTGATATTTTTCCTATAGCAGTGCCGTGAGGTTGACGTTTGAGTGAAGTATTGCTAAATATTTCTGTCCTGGCGCATGGCTTTAGCTTTAGCGCCAACACTAGCAAATGGCTTGCGGTGACCTTAAGGTTTCATGTGTCTGCGTCATAATCATACATAGGCAAAATGTCAAAAGAGAAACTGGCGATGGAATAACAGATGTGCTGTTTCTAAAAAGCTGTTGCTGGCTAGCCCACAGCCAGATTACAGTTGTTGTTAGTGGTAAAAAACAAAACAAAAAAAAAAAAAACAGTGATATGCTAATGGCATGACTATATTGATTTAAATGATAAATGTTTTAAATGATTTTGTGTTTGTGCATTTGGCAGCTCTACAGCAGCTGCTCTTGGTGACTTTAAAATGGATGTCAATTACATCAAATGTATTTTTTATTTTTTTTATTTTACCCGTTACTTAATTGCCAAACTGCACGCACATTCAATTCACATCCTTGGCATTAGCTGTTGCTAGTCAACATTTTAGCATGCCGAGATTAGCATTTAGCTAAATTTAGTTCACCCTCACAAAGCTCCGAGTACAGCCGTGCACTTTTGTTCTTTAAACCTGACCCTGTGGGTGCACCGGCACAATTTAAGAGACGCCTAATTACAAAGATTAAATTCCTCAGCGCAGAATTCCCAGCAGTAGAAAGTGCTCAGTGAAATGACTGGGCTAAAGTGCGGGAAAGAGTGAAAAATGTAGTAACCAAAATAGAAATAAGACAGGACTCCTTCAAGTAATTATGGAAGTCTTGAAATATGCTGAACTATGCAGCAAAATATTCTACTGGCATGTAAAGGTTCATCCTTATTGTGATAAAATATGGTTTTGTTTCATGCAGTGGGGCTTTAAATAAACTTCCTGGTTAGTTCTCTGACAAATTGAGCCGCATGCATTACAACCATCACGGTTATTGTTTTAATGTGCGACGGAATCAACGCTGTCGCTGTGTTTGTCCAAACGAGGACATGCCTTTGTCTTTTTTTAAGCTGTGGTGACCATTCTGGGTGGAAACCGCAGCTGAATAGAAGGAGACTGCGGTCGGGCTGGAGAGCAGCTGCCTTGATCCCGCTCCCTGCCTCCAGTCCATTCTGGACACTTCTCTCCAAGCCAACTATTTCACAACACCCACCAACAAAAATAGACTGCGAAGAGATGCAATCAGAAAAACGAACCGTGCAGGAGGAGGAGAAAAAAAAAAAGAAAACATGTCAGGCTTTATGTTCAACGGCTTTTCCAAGTCATTTTATTTGTCTTTTTTTGTACAAAGAATTTTTCACAAAAAATATTAAGAAACGGTCGCAGACCTCACTGACGCCATAAAGCACAGGATATCACATGACCACAACTGTGCCACAGAGAGGAAGAGAAAGGGACAGAGAGGGAAGGAGAAGGTGCTGAACACTCTCCCTCTGGACTATTTAAAGAGTCGTGCCCACCTCTTTGACGATTCCACCACATGAGCAAGCACTAGCAACACTAAAGCTCTCTCCGTCGACCTGACGACAATTCGGGAAGTAGTGTCTTGCGATATTTAATGGAGAATTGTTTCCCAGAACGACGCTGTGTCTGGAACACGACAAACTAATGTCAGGTCAAAGATAAAACCCCGACGAGACACGGCTCGTCTCTGTACATAAAGTAAAAGCAGCTGTGGTTTCACAAACTGTTGTCCCACAAATTCATAACAAGATTTAACATTTAAATACTCATTTGGGTGTTTCTACTTTTTTTTTTTTTTTTTCGCAGTGGCTGAAAGTATAAAAATATACACAATGTTTACAAAATAACCCGTTTCTCACTGTACATTTTATCTACTGGGTATTTTTTTTTCTCTCTTCATTTTTGTGGCAGGATTTTTTTTAAAAAAAAAAAAACACAACGTAAACACAAACATCAGTGTTTGAGGAAGGAGGTGGGACCAGGATCCCAGAAAACATTCAGTGAGGGGAAAAGTCACAGGTAGATCGACTCCTTTCTTTCCCCGTGAGCTGAACCTCCCGACGGGAGGGAGGAAATGTCGAGGAGGACACTGTGGTGAAGCACATCCATCTGTATGTAAAGGCGCCATCTAATGTTATTTTTTATTTTTCTGTAACACATTCACCTTAGTCCTCTCTTACAGCTTTAAATAAATATGTCATGGACTACAAGAGCAGCGGAGGTAAACTCTTATCCACTCTCTAAAACTGAGTGTGTCCGTGCCCGGTGCGCCGTCACCAGAGGTGGAGGAGAATGTGGCCGAGAGTCCCGTGTGACCTGTCGAACCACAAGTGTCTGCACCTTAATGTCCCAGCGGAGCTCATTTTTCTTACACCCTGTGCAATAATGAGAACAGAAACTCCTGGAAGGTGCATATCTTCAGAATATCAGCTTCTCTGACCGCCTCTTAAGTCTGAGCTTTTTCTTGCATGGCTTCGGGTGCCGCCCTCGGATCCTCCGCTGCCATGTCCTGGTTGTTCTCTTGTGTTTTGGTTCCTTTCTCCTCTTCCTCCTCGTCTTCGTCTCCCGGCTGAGTCTCGTCCATGGCCGTCTCTGTGAGAGCTTCCTTGGTCACGGTGGCGTTCTCCTCCTGAGGCTTCAGCATGCTGCACAGCTCCATTTCGTGTATCTCCACGTCAAATGGAGTAGCGGCCGGCGCAGAGAAGGGAGACTTGCAGCCTGTGCAGCCCTGAAACAAGAGAAACAACATTCCCTCTTATTTACTTGTAAAAGTGTATGCGCTTCTTTTACGAACGATTATTCACGTGCTGAGCCTTCTTTGGGTGAGGGGCAGTACTCACAGAGATGTTGATGGCTCGCGGCAGGCGTCCTGTGCGGATCCAGGGATGAACTTGACTCAGTTCCCCCTTCTGCTCCTCTGTGAAGCGTGGCTGGTGCTTCTGCATGGTCCTCAAGGCTTCACGGTCCTCGCGTAACACCGTCTCCATGTCCCTGTTATTCAGACACAGGAAAGGCAGGTAAGGCTACGGCCTTTCTGGACCATTACATAGTTTGTTAGCTGTAACTCCTTATCTTCTCTTACATATCGCTCATATACATATATGTAATCTTATCTCATAAACGGGCTGGTAGAAGTCTGAGCGCCCCCTAAATAAATGACCATGAGTTCACATTCAGTCTGCGGTGCTGCTTGGTGTCGTACCTGATAGGCAGCTGATAGGTCATCATGACCTTATCGTCTGTGTTGGCCATCAGCAGCCAGATGGGGTCCTGCAGGACACACTTGATGAACTGCTCCTCGCCTCCAGTGCTGCTGCTGCCCCCTGCTGGCTGCTTGCGGGAGTGGTCGTTCTCCGAGGAGTCGATGCTACCGAAGTACTTGCTGGTGTGGCTGCCCTGGCTGCTGCCTGAAAAGACCAGGGAGTTCAAGGTGACATTTAATTGTGAACTTGGGAGTGGGAATTAATCGGTCTCGAATTTAAGCTACACAGTTGCATCACAGACATTACGTATCAACTGAATCTAATTGCTCTTTCTCCACTTTTTTAAGTTTATCTTTTACCTCCTGGGTACAGAATGTGCAAAATGTGATGTAACACATTTCAAAGACAATTTCTTTCAAAGTTCTCTCTCAATTTCTGTCTATTATCCTAGAAGGACACACTGTGAAATAGACGTTATGACTATTAAATAAACTGTCAGGGTGACCCAGGCCTCTTCATTCTCAAGGTGGGAGTCATTGAAACATGTTACATAACACTAGAGTGTGTGTGCTCTACACAAGCAATAACAGATCTACTGACTCATGCCGCTGGTGCCGGAGGAGCTGCACCCGTTGGAGCCGGACCCTGAACCCGAGGACCTCGTGCCAGAGGACCCAGAACCGGAGGCGGCTGAGCCGGTGCCTGAGCGGGAGTCTTCCTGCAGCAGCATGTCCAGCAGATCGCTGGAGGTGGACATGGCGTCGTTGTTGGACTCATTGGCTTCGCCCTATTGGAGAGAGAAAAATAAACGGCACAAAAACATTTTAAAAATGTCCCATAAGATAAAGGCACATTTAAAATAAGGCATGGTTATGTATCCGCGTCCTCACATTCTCGTTCTCCTTGGAGGCATCGTCAGAGCTCCTCTCGTTGGCTGAGCTCTGTCCTCCGGCCGCGACCCCCTGCACGGACGGCGCGGCCTGCTGCGACGCCGCCAGCGCCGTGGCGACTTCTAACCGGTTGCTCGGCGACTCCTCCAGCTGCAGCAGGTTGAGGGGGGAGGAGCATCGGGACTGGAAGAGGGGCGACTCCGCACCTTCGCGGTCGGCCGGCATGTGGCCGTAGGACTGCGGGGTGCTGCAGCGGGACGGCTCGCAGGCGGCGGCGGGGGTGGGCATGGGGTTGGGCACCGCGGCGGGGACAGCGGCGGGGGCCATGGGGTAACTGAAGTTGGGATTGTAGAAGTGTCCGGGGGCGGCGGCCGGCTGGGACATGGGCGCTCCCATCTGGGGGAACATGTAGTTGGGCAGGACGAGCGCCATCATGGGAGGCACCATCTGCGTGGGGGGGAAACGCGACGGATCGTGGACTTGCAGGTTCTGCCCCAGAGGCGGGTAGATGGGGTAGATCGGAAGCATGCCGGGGGCGAAGGGGGCGGAGGGAATGCTGGCCTGGGAGCCTACGGACGGCCAGGAGGAGGAGTTGGTGGGAGGTCCCAGGGGCATGTTGAGGGGCATGTTGAGGGGCATGGGGGCTGCGTTGGTCCTGGGGCCGCGGCGGCTCCCGCTCAGACCCATGGAGCTGTGTTGGTCGGACGACTCCTGGTGCCTGAGCCTCTTGCCCCCTCGGCCGCGCCTGTGGCTGCTGCTGCCGGCCGCGGGGTAATCTCGAGAACAACGAACTCCTGACAAACCAAAAGACACAGTACTTTCAGTTTGGCTTCATTAACATGAGAGGTTTGATGGCGTTTGATACGTTTTTACATGTTAAATAAGCAATGTGAAGCGCAAATGACTGATTATACACACACACAACACAGCGTTTTAGTAGTAAATAATGCACTTAGATGAATATAAATAGAGCACAGTGTGTGTGTGTGTGTGTGTGTGTGGTGGGCCGGTGTACCCCTACCTCGTGACAGAGGGTTGGCAGCTGGAGTGTGGCAGCGCACGTTCGAAGACGTCGTCTGATCGAAAACGCGCAGCTTGCTGAGGTCCTTGAAGCGGTCGAGGAACGCCTGCTCCTCCTGCTGGGTGTGGGCGGACAGCACCTCTTTGGTGAGGCCCAGACGGCCGCCGCCCCCTCCTCCTCCCGCGCCTCCTCCGACGCTTCCGCTTCTCCGACTGTCCCTCTCCGGCTGACTGGCCGTCACGGGAGGCGGCGGAGGCGGAGGAGGAGGCGGGGGAGCGATGGCGGCGCTAGCGGACGGCGCCGAGCTGCTCCAGGGAGGTGTCGGGGCGGTGGCGGGAGGAGTCGGCGTCATGTAAGGAGGAGCCAGTGTGGGAGTGATGGGAGCCTCCTCCATGACAATGTCTGCAAATAAGAGGACGGATGCAGGTGTTAAAGAACAGGAACGCAGTTTAAAGAACATTAAAGTGAGGCTATGTAACTTTTTAATGAAATGCTAAATTCATCAAAAATACACATGTCAGTTATAATGCTACAAACTTATGTGACCTAATGGAGGTTGGTGTTAGTAAACTGAAAATATATGAAAATATAGATAATGTTAGTAATTAAAGCAAAAAAAACAAACAAAAAAAATCTCCAACTGTTATTCAGAATTTAACATTGCATATTGCAAATGTTACATAGTCTGGCTTTAAAAGGGAATAAGGAAAGAAGAAAGCAGAAGATGTTTGGATAGAGAAAGACTGAAACCCCTCAACTGAAGACAGCCAGGAAAAAGATAATGTGAGTCTCATAAGTTGTGAGTAGGTTTTCTTAAATATCAATTAAAGACGATAACTACAGCATCAGATCAACATAGAAAAAACTGCTCTTCAACTCCAACCCCAAATGAAGTTCTGTAAAATTAAAGGCGTGAAAGGACCCCCATAGTTTTCCGTTTCCAGAGAGTGTTGCCCACCTGACTCCGGAGGTTTCTTGTCTCCTACATGGACGATGGTGCTGCTGAAGCTACACTGAGACGTTACTGAGGCTACACTCTCTGCCTTTGTGGCCATGGTCAGAGGAGGCAGAGGAGGTGGTTCACCTACAAGGTTAACTGAACCACCTGTAGAGAGAACAGCGGCACAGTTTCAGTTGAACAGACACATGAACACCCAGGGTTGTTAAAAAAATAAAGGCTTTCGGAATAAACAATGGACTAAATAAGGTGGGAGCTCACATTGTGTAAATAACAGGCATGTCTTCTCTTTATTTACCTTTAAAAACATATAAATCTCAAAGTATAAGTACCTTTGTTGCCGTTGCTTGCTTCCTGCTGTTTGTCGTCGTCAGACGTCGAGGAGGCAGTGCATGAGGAGGAGCCGCACTTCCTTTTAACAGTGTTAGGAATGTTACAGCTCTCCAAGTACCTGTGGACGACATCACGATATGAGTGGACTGATGAAAAGAAGAGGGAAAGGTGGGAGTGCGGGCTGCAGGTTCGGAGGCAAACCTAATGATGCTGTCCAGACAGTTGATCTGCTGGTAAGAGTAGCCAGCGGGAGGGTCCTTGGGTGCGAGCGGCGCTGGGACCACAGCTCTGGGTGGTTTTGTCATGTCTGCGATCAGGCCTCTGATTGGGTCGCTGTTGATCGCTCTGATGCCTGTAGTGCCTGGTCAGAAGAGCAAGGGGATTCAATTTAAGCCAGTTCCATCTTCAGAAGCTCCTGCTGTTTGTAGCTCATGCACATGACTTAACATATAACCAGGAAGTTGGTTTACCTGCGTTGGGGTTTTTTCTTGGCGGTGGACGGTTGCGCGACTCGATGAAAACCTGCTGCCCGTTAGTCTTGACCATGTGGACGTCTTTGCAGATCTGCTGGAACGTCATCTGGACAAATCACAGCGGCGGATTCGGTTAATTAAACGTACGATAGCGCAACAGTGAATCCTCTGCTGCCGTTTCTCTTTGTGGCTCAGACTCACGGGTTTGTTCAAAGCGACCGCGGCGGCTGCCTCCTCCATGGCGGGGCCGTTGCTGTCGCAGGACGAGGTGGCCGAGGCGCTGAGGTGCTGCTGGTGGGAGCGGCGGGAGCCCCGGGAGCCGCTGGACCCCAGCGAGCTGTAGCCCTGGGAGCCTCCGCTGTGCACCGGCTGCACCAGGAGACGGTGGATCTTCTCGCTCAGCTGCACGATGTCGGGCGTGGTGACACGACTCTCGTAGCCCTGCGGCATGGTGAACACGTCCTCGTTCAGCGGGCTCCTGGAGATTAGAGAAAGAAACTGAGCTTCTAGCATTTCGATCATAATATACATTATGTGGTGCATGTGTGGCCCTGTGTACATGTGTGCTGATGTCAGCTGATGACTAACACGCGAGCGTCCTTACTCATTATTTGTGTAACTGCTCCACTACACATAATAAATACATGAAAAACAACTAAATGTGAAATCTGTTATGCTAATGTTGTGTGCTCATGCGTCTGAGCGAGTGTTACAAATCAGCGCCGGGAGAAAAACAAGCTTACGTTCTGACTTTGTGGCGGCCAACGACAAACGCCACCTTTCTGCTCCAGGGGTTGACGAAGGAGGACCAGCTGGTATCGATGGTCAGATATTCTCCGCTGCGGGCGCACATCCTCAGGGGCGAGTAGTCAAACGGTTGCCCTGCAAACTGAAAGACTGAAACGGAGCAGACATGGGATGAGAATCACATAGAATAGAAAAAAAGAGCATGTTTCCGCTTTAAGGCATGTGAGGCTGCAGCACGTTAAATAGACTCACTCTTCTCGTGTATAGCCACCATCACGGGCCTGTCCTCAGGGTGGATGTAGAGTAAGATGGGTGTTCCCACCAAGTCCTGGGGCAGGTAGCCCAACAGTGGCACTGCCCTGAAAACACAACAACATACTTATTTATTAGACAGGCATGATGCTTACGTTACGTTCAGCTTCAACTCAAGAAATCAGAATATAATTTCTATACATTTTCTCTTTACATTTATTACTTTATTGATGAACATTGGCACCAATCATTCATTTCTTGTAGATATTGTTTTAAACGGCTAAAGAAATCAGCCCCTATTGTGACCGTTTCGTCGGTTTAAAAGTGGTCGGCCAGAAGGCGACTCAGCGGTAAGCGTCGTTTCAGAAAGAGAAGCACTGACCTCTCGTCCACCTCCTGGAAGAGGCAGCTGGGACTGTGGCTGGTGGTGAAGATCCTCTTGTCTGGAGGGATACGAGGAGCTGCGGAGGGCACAGAGACGACAGATTTAAAGACTGTTTTGAAGGAAGCTGAGGATTTAGATGAAACAAACTATGTGAACACGATGATAACACATTAATTCTAAAACAGCCGCTCTCTCTCAAGTGTTTACGGAGACTTGTCCACCTGTTGGAGCCCAAACACTAGATCCTTTGCCTCGGCTTCTCCTGCAGATTCATACTGAAACATTGCTTCCATGTCTCGGCGCCATTGTATCCTGTTTTACACCCACCCACGCTCTCACACAAAAACAAACACATACTTCAACGTGAAACTAACAATCTGTAAAATGGCAAACCTCAAGTGAAGTAAACAGTGGTGAGCCTAAATGTGTTCTTACATAAACATTTAACCGGCAGCCAAACGCTGGATCTCTGCTCTTTATATGGTGTATGTATATGATTGTGTTGTATGGAGACGTCTTAAATACCCTCGTATCCAGAGTGGACCCTCTCTGCGATGAGCAGGCAGCACGGCTGAGGCTCGGCAGCGTCCGAGTCCCTGATGGTGAGCTGGTACGGCGTGAGGCGGAAGGGGTAATAGCGCATCTCGCCGCCCTGCGTCCGGTCGGCGCTGATCCGACAGAACATGGACTTCTCCTGAGTGCAGTCCACCGGAGGAGAGGCTGGGGGAGACAGAGTCGGTCAGAGCAGGACACGCTTTGAAGACGCTGGACAAACATCCCTGATGCTGAGCTTCGCCTACCGGATCCGATGCAGGACGCCCAGGTCGGCAGGCGGCAGGGTGCGGTGCCGCTGTAGAAGGTGCTGACGTCCTGCGGGGCCAGAAGCTCGGAGAACACTGTCCCCTGGAGACACTCGGGCTTGCAGCGCAGCAGGGACGAGCCCTGGGACGACACGTACACCACCTTCCCTGACAAGAAGGACACGGCCATGGAGAACGTGTCCTGGAGAAAACAGAAGACGGTCACTGTTAGTTTCAGTCTCCGAATGAAGAAAGTGTGATTAAAAAACAGGCAGATAAGAAGGACTTAAACTCTATTTTTCCATATAAAAGAGTCTCATTTAAAGCCTAATGGATGGAAGATGAACATATCTCGGCAACAAGTGGTGTAAGTGTATGTAAGCCTGACCCTGACCTTGATTAAGTGGAAGCATTGATGCACAAGAGCTCAATCTGAAAGGCTTTTATGAGCTGAAACACGCTGATATAATATCCTTGGTTCTGAAATGAACCTGTAGTTTCCTCATAGAAAATAACTCTATGTACAAACTTACAGTGTTTTTGATGGTGTATTCTGATGTGATGTTGTCCAACTCCTCGATCGTGAAGGTGGACAAGTCCAGACTGCAGTCATGACATTCCTCCACGCTCCACTGGTGGTAGTACTCCTTGTTAGCTGGAAGCAGAAAGGAAAACGTGGCGTTAGATATTTAACTGCACTGAGAGGGGCTTTAAATTCAAAATGGGAAATGATCAGGTTCTGCTTGACACATTTTAATTAGAAGACATAAGAAAGAAAATGAGAGGCTCACCTTTGACTTGTCTGACGCACTGAAGTGCATATTTGAGTGCGTTTAGAGTGCTGGTGTGGCCCTTGGTCTTGCGCTCAGCTGGTAGACGGAGCTTCAGCTCCTTGATGGCCTTCATTAGCTCCTTCTGCGTCTGGACCCTCGCCGACTGGTTGCTGCTGCACCCGGAGGTGGAGGGGGGGTCGTGCTCCGAGCTGGTCGACAGAAGGCTGTAGGCCAGGGAGCCGCTGGGAGGCGAGAGGCTCTGAGAGTTGGAGCTGGTCAAGGAGGAAAAAAATGGGGGAAACTTAGCAGAGCCAACAAAAAGAGCTGGTTCGGACCAGTATAATTCAGATCCTTCTCTTACCTCTTGTGGCTCTCCGTGCTCTCCAGCATCATGCCAGAGTCCTTGCCGTTGGATGAGCTGTGGCTGTGGGAGCTTCGTGCGGACTGGTGCCCACGAGACCGGTTCTCCCTCTCCATGCCCCCCTCGCTTTCCCTTTCCCCAGAGTCGTTCCCGCTGGAGAGCCCGTCCATGTCGTCTGAAGTAGGCCCCCTCGGGTCTCCGGATCCAGACCCCTCGCTGGGGGATGAGCCCCCTCCTCCTCCTCCGCTCCCCTCCTCCTGAGCGGCGTCATTGGGCTGAACGCTGCTGCCTTTCTGCACGTTTAACCCCTGCGACTGCACGTCCGGGTCCGTCTCCTCGGCCCCGGTCACTCGCCCCCGAGTGCTGCTGCTGGGCGTTGATTTAGAGCTGTCATAACTCATACTAGTTTAGGATGAGGCTGGTACAGCTTGATTCGTCAGCCAAGGTGAAATAGAACGAGCAACTATAGATTAAGTGGGACTACTGCGTAACCACATGTGAATCATGTTTGCTGTTTGTTGGTTAGAATTTAAGATGAGAAATTCATTGCTTCTTCTGCGAAAAAAATACTGATCGAGTTTGGGGACGTAAACCCCTGAGATATTTCAAAAAGTTCACTCAACTAGCATCTTTTACAATTAACGATAAGTGTCACTCAAAGTACTGCAGACAACGCACGAGTTTGTGGTTATGAAACAGCCTTGGCGTGAGGGCTCCGACAGATGGCAAGAGAGATTGAAAGGGAGAGTGAGAAAAACAGCTCTTGGTGAGAGCAAAAAAACATTCACTTCGCTCCGTATCTGGTCTTCTCGCCTCCTCAGAGATGTGTTGCTCTAGGTGCTAAAGGCCACCTGAAACGAGAAAAAAAAAAAAAAAAAAAAAAAAAAAAGCAGCATTATTATATTATAAAACACCTCCTTTAGAATACAGCTTTAAAAAGAACCAAAATAAAGATGAGCGCTTATTGTGAGTTTATAATGTTTGCCTCCGGGGCAGAATCACACGCGGCCATGAGAAGTTGTCCTCGCTGCACGTTTAATAACAGAAGGTGCGGTTGCCACAGTTGTCTCTCTTTTATCCCCATTATGTAATCAAGCACAAAATGACTTGAGAAGAATCTACTTGCATTTGCAAGTGTGTGTGCACCTGAATATAGACCAGGGGAACATGCCAAAATTACAAAGGATAACTAGAAAACTAGCGCAGGTGGATATATGCGGCCGCCGCCTACGCAAGTAAAAGTCTCGAGCTATTTATTACTCGGGCAACGAAGACACCGCATAATCCTTTAATACCTTTCAACGCAACCGGAAGTCCCCAGTTGCCAATCCACTCTATTTTGTCCAGCTTCGCTGGCAAGCAACCCCCGTCTACCTGTCGGCAACAGGTGCACGGCGATGGATTTGTTTCAAACGTCCTTGTGCCGACAGCTCAGACGCAACTTAGCTCCCCGTTCTGACGCACTCGCACAATGAGGCCGACCGGACCGGCTAATGCACTTATCACTCATGAATGACTCGGAACGTAACAGGCCGCGAATAGACAGACAGAAGCGATCCACTGCAGGTATGAGTTCGGGAAATTCATGCCGCGCCGCCTCCTCGCCCGCCGTAATATGCTAATGAGCATTATGTGCGGTCAGATGGATGATGCACACTCGCACATGGTGAGCTGTGTGTGTGCGCTGTGGCCGGGCCGGGGCGGGGGATGGAGCGACTGCGATCTGGAAATATGCGAGCGGGGCGAGAGTGGGCGTTCGGGCGGACTGGCATTCATGCACACTTCCAAGGCTGGTGGTGGAGACACATCGAAGCGGCGGCGGCGGCGGCGGTGGTGCCTCCTACACGCCTGCTAAGTCAACTGTAGTGGACGCATCCTTAAATTCAGCGCATGCAAACTCCCACAGTAAAACATCTGACTCAGCTGGGTCGGGTCCGGACCCATGACTGTGAGGTGACGATGATCGATGAGGCGCCAACGCCACCGACCGTCTCCGATTATTCGCTGGAAAAGCACACCGGTTTGATTATGCAAGGCGGCGGTTACAGCGCGTCGCCGTGGGAACACGCATGCGACGCTCTCTAAGATATAAGACGCTCACTTCTGTTTGGCGCTTTTTGACGAGGCTTCGTGAATTTAAACTGCTCTCGGTTGTCTCAGATTACATGGGAATAACATCGGAGGAGAATATGTAGTTTGCAAAGAGGCGAATAACGCCTAGTGCTTAGGTCACAAACATGGTTAAGGATGGGGTACGATTAATAATGCTACAATAACACCCCTGTAAACCGTTTACAGATTGCTCTGCGTAATGCATGAGCCCAAGTCATGCAGTATTCAGCCCTGCCAGCAGCGGTTGTTGGTGGCAACAAGCACGGCGGCGTACGCGGAGAAGGCTTGAGAGCTGGCAGTGACTCAGACAGAAACAAAAAAGCAGGCTCTAAATAAAAGCATCAGCGCGCTGGTAAACAACACAGAGGAGACGTCAGCGAACTGAACAAAGGCTGAACAAAGACTTTATCCGGGCTCTCCTCCAACAGTTTGCCTCAAATCTGCTCACGGTGACGGTGAGGAAAAAGTGTTCATCGGTTACAAGTGCATCTGCAAAGCCACACACAGATGTTTCTCCAGTTGTTACTGAAGCCAGTTTATGGCACAAACGCCGTGAAAAAGCAACAATCAGCAGAATAAGAAATGAACGGCTCAATTATTGCTCCTGCTCAAGTGTGAATGTTTGGGTTTTCTTAGGCTTCTGTCGTGACTAAGTTCATATTTGGAGTTTTTGGTTGATCAGTTCACAAATATCTTACAAATTCCGTCAAATATTTTTTCATTTTTATGAAATTTACACAAATCATTTTGTTTAGTAAATAATTAATAGTCATCATTACAGTGCATATGAAAGATATATGAAATAAATAAAATTTAATCCTTATTATATACAACATCAGTCCTAGTCTGGAATATAAAGTCAAGAACAGCTACAACATACACTCACTTGCCTGTTGATTAGAAACACGAGTGAAACTTAACAGTCCTGCACCAAATCCCCCTTCATGACAACTACAATAAATGAGTGCATGTAATTGGACCATAGAGCAATTTTTACACAGGCACACAATCACAATAAAGAGAGAAGAAAGGCTCTGCCCGGATCAAACCTTCAGTTAACTCAGTGTTACATGAGACACTTCCTCGCTGCATGAACAGCTGGAGTCTGCAGGAAGGTGTGGCGTAGCTCCGTGTCTGAACATGTGCACTTCTCCGACGGCTAAAGCGAGCGGCTCCATTTTTATCACAAACTAATAATCAAGTGGTGCATTAAAAGGCGCTACTTTCGTTTCATTTCCCCTCCTGTCACCGTCCAGCCTCTGAATTTCGCTTTCGCTGCGCATCTAGACGGCTTGTTCTCTGTGTACATGCGGCACGTGTCCGCGGCTGTGTTTTCTGCAAGCCTTGCCGGCTGCTGATTGGTCCGGTGAGCCGACCAATGACAGAGCGCGCCCAGCGGAGGCTGGCCCTCACAGGAGTTAGCTCACAGGCAGCACAGGCAAACCCTGGTCTCCGCTGCGCCTGGAGTACAGGGCTCAAACATGCGGCCCGCGGGCCAGGAGAAGTCCGCCAGAGGGTCTGATATGGCCGCAGCGTGAATTTGCAACGTGCGAAAGTTACAAAGAACATCGCAGTTTAACAATTAAAATAACTGCTATCCATAATAATTTTTCCACTGAGACGCAGGATTAAACAGTGGACTGCAATTTAATGTTTATTAAATGTATATATTATCCTAATTTACTTGTTTTTTTTTTCATTTACACTAAAACAACGTCAGATCAAACTGGGCTGTACGTCCCTGAACGCCCCTCGAGGCCCGAGATGTTTACCTTGTGAATATGTAACAGTGAGCGGATTCACAGTCAGTTTACACTGACATGTAATGTACAGAACATAATGTACATGTATGTGACAGAGACGTGCACTTTGCACGAGTTGGGTTTAAAAAAAAAAAAAGTTCACCTCTTCATGACATTGACACTTTGCAAATTTCAGTAGCAGAAGTAAACTGACTATACAAATATTTCCACACTGTAGAAAGAGTATTTATATTTATATTGGCGCACTTCTTGAAAATGAAAGACTCTTTCAGTACAAAGTACAAAGATTGTCTCTCCAGTGGCTGACAGTGCAACGTTAACAACGGTTCAATGTTTCATTAATTAACTTAAATTAATTAAATTTAATTAGTTTAATTAAACGTAATCATTTTTTTTCTTTTATTAGTGTCGGTAAAATCTTGCAGACTAAACGGAATATAGGATTGATTACGGTGTCAGCGTAAATTGCAGAGCTTATGATAGAGCTCATAATCCAAGTTGTGGAAACTTACGTTCCAATAACCCAGTTGGAAGATTATGAATGGAGCACGATGAAGTGACTCTGCAACAGTGGAGCAAAGAGACACTGTGAGACTGGCCGACTCTACGGATTGATATTAATTTCCTGCATTTTCTGGGACGGTTACTTTCATTTCCATGTTGGCATCACAACCTCAACATCTGGCATCTTAATCTTTATCACCAGATTGTTTAGTCAGAAATTCTCTAAGATGCTGTTATTCTAAGTCAGTGGATAACAGATAGTTCATCTAAAGTAAAACGGGCACTGATTTGGCTGTAACTAAACAAACAAGAAAAAAAAGAGCTTTCTCAACACAACAACTTATTATGATCTCAGCCTGGTCAATAGGACGAACCACATTTCTTATGAAGTGCACCAGAGTAAACCAGTTCGAGTTTTTATTAACTTTTTGTACCACTAGGTACAAAGTTGGCAACAGTTGCCTTTACTGTTCCACCAGTGCGCAAAAAAACGTTGCATCTAGCTGATAAGACAGACCCGCTGTGTAATCACTTCAGCCTAAACCATATCCGTTCACCACAGTGACTCATTGTTTCCTCACCAATCACCGCGTCGTATACTGATCAATCGAATCATTTTGGTACTGAAACAAGAAAAGGACCTTAATAAACAAACTTGATGATGGAAACATCGGGCCAGTTCTAAGTAACTCCTGTTTGTTTTGATGTCCTGTTTTTATAGTAAATATATCAGGTTACGGAGTCAAAAGGCTAAAAGGTGCCGTGGTGTAATAGAATCACTGGTCCACATTCAATAATAGGATTGTGGTATAAATTACATGAAGATTAGGACGTCGACTGTTCCACCCTGTGTGACAATCTGAGGATGTTTAATAAAGTCAAAGAATCCACTGAATCTCCACGTAGCTCTTTATCAGTTTATATGTTCTGCTACGACAAATGATTTGTCCCAAACCAACAAACACTCAAAGTGATAACAAGAATCAGCACTATAAACTCACATCTTACTTGAACAAACCCTGAAACAGGCACAGCAGTGACTATTAAGGCCAGAAAGTGAGAGTACAGCACATTTAAGTTTAAAACTTGTTTTAGAAAATTAACAAAAGACAAATTCTGCATCCTAAAGCATCTTAAGAGACACCGGTGAGCCATCTCCTGGCAGACAGCGTTAAGTTTGGATCGGCTTTGCCCTTTTCACTATTTTAAGGAGCTTTAATTGAAGCAATGGAGAAGCACACAGAGAAGCGGTCGGATGAAGATACTGAACAGCAAGTGTTATGTTCTGACAGTAAAAACAAAGCTGGTGCAGTCAAGAAACCAGACCACTGTGAATCATCCAGCTGAGGGGAACTTCAGCTCGTCTTCTTGTATCTCCTGCGTTGAGTCACTTCCCCGCACACGATCAAACAGTTTAAATGTGGAGCACACCACTTTGACCGCTGCGTGCAGTCTCACCTCCTCATTCACCAAAAGAAAATCAACCAACGTTACAGTTCGATGTGCTCAGGCACAAACGAGCGCGTCGTCATTATCCCGCACACCCACGGCCTTTGCCAACTCATTTCCACCTTTCATTTAGAGTTTCCCCTCAGAAGCTTTTCTTGGAGATTCGTGCGCGGCTGCTTTGCAGCGTCAGCCGCTCGGCAGGGTGAGATATCTTCAAGAATCTGCAGGGTTGCATCTGCGCAGTTTCATATTTATCTCTCAAGCCGCCACAGTCCATCACCCGTGATTTTGTTTGCTATACTGTTCCACTCAGAGAGTTTCTAAACATGCAACGTTTATCCTCATGAACATCAGCAGATTTCATACATGGCAGAAGAGGGTGGCACAGACACCAGCTCATCTCTTCAATGTAGATAGGTGTGAAAACACACAAATGCACATTGGACGGTTGAAAACACACAAGAAAAGGCCCTTGATCAATTCCAGGTACATACTGTAGGGGAGGTTTTCTGTGGTTTCGATGGTTTTTAAGGTTGTGCCATGTTCTTTTGTGTAGCAAAAGAACATAGGTGCAGCCTATTACTCACTGGCATGTCTAGACCTCAGGATCTGCCAATCACGGGGCATCACTTGACTGACCAAAGCACACAATTTGCCCAACAAATGCAACTCTGCGTCCACTTTTATCCACAATACACAACATGCAAACAATACGGGGGTTTTCTTGTGGCTGACTTTCAGAAAATCTGCGATCAACAAGTACATTGTAGATCAGGAGCCTCTAGTTGATCCGTGCCAAAAGTCAATTTAAGTCCATTTGAGTTAAAATACACAATATTAGCTGCAGCTTTAAACCAAATCCGCAACGCAGTATTACATTGATCAGTATGTGATTTGTTAGGAGTGAAACAGGCCGTCAATCACTGCAGATCATTAGTAAAACAATGTGAGCTTGTTCAGTGGGCATCTGTCCCTGTGGGGCATTTTTATGGCCCTGTCAGTACATTGTGCAACCTCCACATGCACGTACACACACAGAAACTAAGGCAGATAGATTAATTAAGGTCATAAAACATGGACCCTGGGTAGATCGCGGCATTTTATTCGATTTAGACTCAGACTCGACTTCATCGATCCCTTTACGACGACTCCTTTGGGGAAATTTTTATTCGTATTCGTTTTACAAAGAGAGAGGCACTCGCCTCTCCCGTCAACTCTTCGTAAATGTAAAAATGTAACTTAAACGTGTGGTTTAACGTTACTCGGAGCACGAAAGGGTAAAATAGACCACGCGTTTTTCATTACAGCTGATATTTAACCACATTTAGCGACTGTAACAGGAGGCAGTTGGATCAACTCCCGCTGTTAGCTCGCCAGCTAGCAGGCTAGCAGGAATGCAAACGATATATATATAAATATATGACTAAAAAACAAAGCAGAGCAGCTTACCTCGACAACTTTTCCAAAAACAAGACAACCTGAGTTGATATTCCACGACGGTGTACTCAAAAGTCTGTAAGGAAACGGCTTACATCCACACAACAACGCCTGTGTATAGAGAGTGATGTTCTAGACAATTTTGCTCACCCCCACCAGTAGTTTACACGCAGGGACACACGTGCCTTCGTGGTCTAATTGGGTACACGGTTCTGATTGGACGGGAGGAAGAAAGAGACTCCGCCCAGGCTCCACCCGGGGGTGATTTGATTGGCTGGGAGGGCGTGGCTAGCCGCACGGGGCTCGATAGTCACGTTGCGGAGTGTCTGGTCTGAGTTCATTTCCAAACATACTGGAACATTAGTGGGCGTGGGCCTCTGCCTACACTGGAAGCGGTTTGTCGTAATACAAGGAGTAACGTCGCAGGGACATTTGATGCACGCTGGTGCTTTCTAGTAGAAGTTTGAACAAGTGATGTATTTTCAGCGGTTTTACATTAAAACTCTTATCTTGTCAAAACTCTGATGACTAAGGAGTTTTTTTCTGTATTGTCATTGCAATATATACAATTATTGACCTGGTAAATAGTTTTAATAACCTGTGATTAAGTTATTCTCAATAGAAAGGTTAAGGCCAGGAAATTCTGGTGAGAAGATCCTATGTTAAGTTTTATTTATGATGATGATTATTATTATTATTATTATTATTATTATTATTATCATTATTATTATTGTCCTATTTGAATAAGTATTATTATTGTCCTATTTGAATAAGTATTATTTTTTTTATTTTACTATTATATTATTTATATTTTTCCAGGCTTTAATAATCAATGGAAAGATAATAATGTGTTTATTTTTTTATTACTTTTTTTTATCATTAATCAATTTACACATCAATTTAAAGTTAAGTGCACCACAGCAATATTCCTGGGATGATTTATTTAAAAATGTTACAATGACAGAAAGCCATTAGTTTCAACATGGAAGCATGTGTGGCTGAGTAGCAAAGGAGTTTTACCTTGTTTACTAACATTTTAAGTAATTTCTTTCGGTACCTGGATTAATACTGGGAGGAATACAATAGTCAAACTGGCTTAAGTTCAGGGGCCACATTCAGCCCAATTTGATCTGAAGCAGGCTGGGCCAACAACAGCAAATAATAACCGATAAGTAAGGACAACTCCAGACTTTTTCCATTTGTTTTAGTGCAAAGAAGAACAAGTAAATCAGGAGAATGTTAACATTTAATACATTACAAATCAAGAATATCAGTCATTTTCATTGAATGACTGATGCCTCCTATGTAATTTTCCTACTTTGCACATGTATTGTAAGGGGTGGGTTAGACCCTCTGTCCTTTGGTCCACGCCCTATCCCCCTTTTGCCGTTGGCGAGCTCCCACGGCCTCGAGGGACCGTTTTGCACTGCGTGTTTGTTTCGGGACTACGGCTGCGGCAAAGCCTCGGCATGCACAATTCAACGTGCTCCTCGCAAGGTGACGTCAAGCGCACTGCTTGCCCTGCCTGTCCCTTCGGAGAGCACGCGGACAGCGGGGTGGTAGGTGGAGAGGCTGTAAACAGAACAGAAGTAGGGCACATGCCCGAGAGTAAATAACAGAGTAATGCAATAACGAACACTGGGCTTTTAGGACAAGAAGATACGCAAAAAGCAACAATGGCTGCGACAAAAATAGAGAGTGGAAAAAACATTATAAATACTGTATATTACTAAACATAGTCCTTTCTTCAGCGCAGCATAAAAAAAAAACATCCAAATAGCGTTAAATGAATGCATCCCAAATAAAAACTATATCTGCTTGAAACATATGTACACATCTATATATGCAACAACTGGCCACCCCATCCCATGTCTTTTTGACGCAATGTCACACGTGCAAATGCTGCGTTGTCTTCCCTGGTTTACTTGGCCTCTCTGCTTTTGGAGCTTGACTGAGCTCACTGACTGAAAATGGCAGCAGAGCTGAGTCCCAACTGCTGCGCATTTCTGTTCCTGCTGCTGCAAAGAGCGCTGTTTCCCACCAATGATTTCTACATGTAAAAATATCTATACATTGGACATGCATCATGCATCGTTTTTTGCACCCTCATTAATAAAAACTCGCCTCCAGCTCTATATAATTATATGTTGACACTCATTTGCCACTTAATTAGGTACAATAGAGCAAATAAATGGACTCTTAGTATAACAGCCCTGCACTAAAGCGCTCATTAATGAAGGCATTTGTTTAAAAATAACTGAGAGCGCTGTTGAGTCCACTGTGTTTTCACGGCGGAGGCTGTGGACTGTAGTGTTCTGGGACTGTTTGAGTTATACTGACATGTGTTTGTGTTATTTTGGCAACCTTGTTTTAGTTTAGTTTACGCCGAGCACTTTGGGAGTTAGGTGCTTTCTGGAGGCACTTCAGCCATGACCATGGAGGGAAAGGGACCGAAATCTGTAACTGCTACTCCACAGCTCCCCCCCAAGGACTAACACTGTAATACACACTATAATGACTATTGAAAATGTACTTTCCACTGTAAATACTGCCATATGTATACATGGATATGTACTTATTTATCTTGCTCACATTTACACACAAACCCAGGCTTTATTTAACAATAATGTCTACGTAACCCGCTTCTTGCGTTATTGTAAATATGTCGTATTTAAGTGCACCGAGAGAACTGGAGCCATACGTGGTCGAATAAAGCCGATTCTTATTTCTGAATGTGACCGAGTGCTACCGACAGTTTTACAATGCAGCCGCTCGCTTGTTAGTCTTTCTGGATTCACATCATGACATCTTATTTTTATTTATCGTTTATTTATTGAGTTATAATAAAGTCATCTGGCAAAAAGTACTTTGGAGGCTTCATCTTTGTGGGACATTTAATTAAAAAAAAAAACAAAACACGAAATTAAACTAAATAGAAACATCTCCCAGGTGTTTATATGGGAAATCGCACATTTGTATGTCGTCTGTCACAAGAAAGGCGGACGTGCCAAAGCAAGAATTTTTATATGAAATGTGTCCTGCAGAGGGCGACATTGTGCATTATACTCACCAGGATTTAATAAATAATATATTTAATTTGCATAATTTCATGTGTTTCTTTCTGCTTGGTCTGGTAAAATGGTTCTGCGTTCTGCAGGAACAACGGTACAGATATTTCCCAGGTGTTTTAAACATGAACAATCAAACAAAAACAACCAAAAAACAAACAAAAAAGAAACACAAAGGACTATCTTCCCTTATTTCAGCACATAGACCAGTCTGAGAGCAGGTGGAGTGCGTAGGACTGTTTCATTGACGTAGTACCAACAATGCCATTTAAATTGTTCAGCATGGCATTCAGGAATTCATTCACAGTTCCAATAAGACACGTACTGGTTTATCTGCTTGTTGTTTATACTGAGTCTGTGGATCAGGTTTGTTCCAGGGCGTCACACAGATACTTGATCTAATGAATCTGGAAGCCAGGCCGACACCTGGTGCTGTTTTTCATGTTTTTTTTTTTTTTTGTTTTTTTTTAGTTGTTTTGTTTCTGCGTCAGGCTGCATCCTGCTGCCGTCCAGGTGTATCATTGCTATGGGGTGGGGGGGCCCTGTCTGGCATGCAGATCTTTAAATGCATGAGAAAACCCTGTCTGCGAAGGTCCTCGGTTATCCAGGTCATTTTATGTCAAGAAAAACAAAAAAAACAAAGCTGAAACACATGCCAACTGGAGTTATTGGGCTTCTCGAAGACAGCACTCAGCACTGAAGAGGGGAATCGGTCTGAGAAGCAATCTATCATCCAATTACAACACCGTCTTAACATCTTCCCTCAGAAAACGGCGAGCCCATTCAGGCCTTGATGGGAGAACCGTTCCCCGGGGAAATCTGCTTTTCAAACGGCCCTGGTGATGTTCATTCCCGAATGTAATGGGATAGCAGCATAGTTTTATAGTGTTTAGTGCTTAATTCAACTTTGAGTGGAATTGAGTGGAAAACTAAAGCCGTCAGTGCTTCAGTCTGTGTGGCGAAAGTGATCTCAGGAGATGGACTTACCTATTCAGGGATGTTTCATGCTCCCAGAAACATTAAGAAATATCTAAAATGCCTTTCCTTCTTTCATGATATACCATAGTATTCACTGTCCTAAATCAGCGTATAATGGTCAAACATGACAATAAATTTCCATGTTTAACTTGCACTCTAAATACATGATAAATCACATTTGTGTCTGCATTTACATGTCCCACCACACATGACATTTCCAGGTTAACCAAATAATAATAATGCACAGATGAGGCCTCAGGTATTTATAAAGAATACTTGTAATGTCTCATCAATGCTAAAATAACAGTTAAATACGCATCATGCTAGTCTGCATACAGAGATTTTATTTGTCACATTCAGAGTTACACATAGTACGATGCACAGTGAAATGTGTTGTTGTACCTACAGCCAGTGGTAACTACAGCACAAATAGTAATAAAGCACAGAAGATAAGAAAAAATATACATATATAGGTAATGATGTATGGATGAGAAAATAAAATAAAATATAAGCTGTTTACTTGACTAAAAAGGGGGTAGCTCGTATATACATATAACTTACAATATTTTAAAGCAGCCGTGTGAATAAAGTCCATTAATTCAGTGCAATTTAACCCTTTGACTTCCACACTAAGAAATACAATTATTAAATATCATTCATTTTTAATCTATATTAATGATGTGCACTGCAACGTGAGTATTTCAACATCAGTAAAATGTTCACATGATTGTACAGATTGATACAATATAAATACTGAAGCTGTATGATGCGTATCTCCTAGATGCCCTTTTAAAATGCATTTTAGATATTAAGTCATGGAGGGCAGGCAACTTCTTACAGCTCAACCAGGACAAAACAGATGTACTGGTCATTGGTCCTGAAGCTCACAGTGGAAAACCTGACCTAAAACTCAAAGCCCTGGCCTTAACACATCTGAGCAGGTAAAAAAAACAACAACTTGGTGTTATTTTAGATCCAAAACTAAACTTTAATGCTCATGTCAAGAATATAACAAAGACTGTTTTTATCATCTCAGAAACATTGCCAGAGTGCGGCCGTTTCTGTCTCAAGCCAATACTGAGACACTAACATGCTTCTGTCAGCTGGAGAATTGATTACTGTAATGTTCTTCTTTCTGGTCTCCCTAAGAAAAGTATGGCTCCTCTCCAGCTTCTCCAGAACTCAGCTGCACGAGTTGTGACGAGGACCAGAGAGAGAGCACATTTCACACCGGTTTTAAAGTCTCTGCGCTGGCTATCTGTCTGCTTCAGGATCACGTTTAAGATCCTCTCAGTGGTTTTTAAAGCCCTTAATGGTCTTGGTCCTCATTATTTATGCTTTTAACATATGAGCCCTCTAGAGCTCTCAGGTCTTCAGGCAGCAGCCTTTTAATTAACAACACTTAAACTATGTAATATATTTGTACTAAAATTGCTACCTGTTTCCGGAATAACAGAATATAAGTGTGAAGCTAAGATTTCTGACTAGTTTTCTTAAGAAGAAAAAAAGATGATGCCACACAGATTTGGCCTCCTTGTGGCAAAATATAATCTGACCACAAGGAGGCGAAATATATATTCTTATGTCTATGTCTGGTCACATTTATGTTCTCTGTTATCTTGAGACTCTGGGACAAAACAATTTCCTTCGGGGATCAATAAAGTGATCTTGAATCTTGAATCTTAATTTTGAACAGTCTGCCTGAGGACAAGAGGAAAACAGACAATGTGGACATTTTTAAAAGCAAAGACCTACCTTTTCAATCTTGCTTTCAGCTGAATTTTATTTAATTTTATCATTTATTTATTTTATCATTTTTATGTAGGTGTGTGTGTATATATATTATCATTATTTGCCTGATTTTTAAAATTGATTATTTTATTATTATTTTTTAAATTACCTTTTAGCCTTTTTTACTTTATTTAATTTACTTATTTATTTAATAATGAAATTAATTAATTAAGTAAGTTATTTAATATTTAAATTAATTAGTCTGACTTTTAACTAATTTAAATGTATTTAATTATTCTTATTTTAGTATACATTTTAATACATACATACATTTTAATAGCGTTTCCTCGCTGCTCTTAAATTCCTCAGTGTTTTTAAAATTCTGTCTTTGTGTGTACGCGTGCATCCACGTATGTGTGTGTGTGGTCTCTTGGTCTATTGTTGGTTGTTTCTGTTTTATTTCTTTATTTATTTTTTAATGTAAAGCACTTTGGGATGCATCCTTTGTATGAAAAGTGCTCTATAAATAAAGTTTGATTGATTGATTGATATTTTCGAGCTCATCTGTTCAAAAGCGCTATAGCTCAAAAAGTATAAAACCACAGGTACAGATATTTGTATATATAATGTGTTCACACATGGGTTATATTTGTCGCAGTGCTGTTATGGAGTTGAGCAGACGGATGTCACGACAAGACAAGGACATCAAATTATATTATATTTCGCCTCCTTGTGGTCAGACTATAATTGGCCACAAGGAGACGATATTCGTGTGGCAATCATCTTTGTTTGTTTTTAAGAAAACTGATCAGAAATCTTAGCTTCACACTTATATTCTGTTATTCCGGAAACGGGAAGCAATTTTAGTACAAATATATTACATAGTTTAAGTGTTGTTCGTCAGAAGGAGGACATAAATTGTTGAAATTTCAAATAGAAATATTTAATATTTAATAAAACCCGTCTTTTAGATCAACGGCTAACGAAGGCGGAAGTACTGGAGAGTGATTGCTCTCGCTCCTGCCCCTGTGTGCTGCTCTTTGTTGGAGGCTGTCCCACTGTAACTCAGGGCGTGTCTGCTCTTTGGGAACCAGGAAACCGGTTCGTGTTTGTGAGCATTCCCTCCCTGCTTGATGTTAGTTTGACCAGTGTTGGCGGTGACCAGACATCCACCAGCTGGCTGCCTAGCCGGTCCTGTCCGTCAATGGCCGATTCAGTCGTCGTTGCCCGTAAGTTTTTTTTATTTTATTTTAAAAAAAGCTTTTTATTTCCACATACATATGGACACGACGCCATGAAGCACCGTTACAGTCGTTAATATGCAACATTTCTAGCGTTAAATTAAAAGTAGGCTATCGTTTTACGAAATTGGCGATTTGTATGTGCGGATACTGATGTTGCCAAACTAGCGCGGAAGCAAAGTTTTAGGAGACGTGGAAGAACAACTTGAGGAGGAGAATAATAACATAACATGCTAAGATAAACGCTAGCTGGAGAATACATGGCACCTTCTGCTGAATTCCTCTGCACCGATTATAAATCTTTCCCTAATTTTCGACGTGACAAGGATTTACAAAAGGGGCACTCAGTCCTGGAAACATCTGAACAGCGTCTGAGAGAAGACAAAAACAAATCAAGGTGCTTCTACTCATGTGCAGTGAAATGAAACGGTTGACTTTAGTCTTAGTTTGAAGAGCTACGATCAGTTCATTCAGGTTTTTTTTTCAGTCGAGAGGGCATGAGGAGCAGGTCTAAGTGGCTTTGAAAGTGCCTTTTTTTGTTTGTTTGTTTGTTTGTTTGTTTGTTTGTTTGAGCACAGGAAATGTAGATAATACTAGAACTTATCTACTTCCACATTGAGACATCAGTGAATAGGGCAGGAAACTGGTCAACGCTCTCAACAAGAATAGATCACTGATAATTACATAGAGAGGGCTGTTATTGTAGTGATGCTGTGTTAAAATCCTCCTCACGGGGATGAACATTTAGTGGCACAAAAACAAAACGAAGATGATGGGGAGTGAGTACCGCAGGTCCATCTTCACTTCAATATATCGAGACAGGGAGCCTCTTTCTCAGTGTTACCCATCTTGTCCCGGTGTAGGTGTCCAACACAGGAAGTGTGTCCCATGTGTCTGAGTGAATGAATTCCCATGTGATTGAATATTTGGGCCGCGTGAACTCGCCAATCGCGTCAACGGTTTACTTCATGTAGTAAAAAGTTTGTGAGGTAAAGATATGGTTGATTCTGTTTTTCGGTAGATATTTGTATTTCGGTGCTTTGGAGGACGTTAATGTTTATTTTGTTAGAAGAACCACGGCTTATCTTTTGGAACCTCGTAGGCTAGGGGACATCAAGTTGAAGCGTAGTAACAATTGTCCCGGGACGTGCTTCTTGCCAGGGACGGGTTAGGGACAACAGTTGTACATGTCTGACTTTTTGACCCCTACAGGAAATCCAGTGGCCAGGTCTGTCACCTGATCACAGTCATTTGGTTCCATTCATCATCTGTATCAGAACAGTTTGTTGAGATGTACTGAAATGTCATATTGCCACCATTGTTTCCTACGTTTTTAGGTTTGGTTGTTAAATTGTGTTGCACTGGCTCTTTTACTAACTGTTTATGTTTAAAGCGGTGACCAAAGAAATGCAGACACTCAGTTCGGTTGAAAAAGAAGAGTTTAATGTAATGCTGTGTAGGCTCATCGTTGTTTTAGCAACCTACAGACCAAATGAATAGCCACATTGAGTGAAACTATTTGCTTAAGGGAAATAATAACACTGGAATAATGCAATATGTTTAGCAAACTCTCCATCAGTAAATACAATATGCCTTTGAAAATGATATTTGCTTAGTAGTCGTTTTTATTTGTATTGTTGTGATATATATATTCTATGATATATATGAGCAGCAGTTAGATGTGACTTAAAGTACATACTCACCTGTTGACACACAGGCAGAGCCTTTCAAATAAAATTAAGGTCACTTTGGGCCGAAGCAGTTTACTGTAGGTGTGCCAGCATCAAGAAATACCTACCAGTGTTCTGAGTTAGTTCCAGCAGAAGCTCTTCATAAGCCTTGAAATGCCGGGCCTGTTTCCATTTTCCATGGGTCCGCGAGAGTCTGTGGCTTCCAGAAGGCTGCGGCTCAATCCGCATGCTCATTCAATTAGACCCAGTTATCCAGTGTGCTGGTTTGGAAATAGAAAAGCACTCCTGTAATGTGTGTTTGCGTGTGTTCATTGCGGCCACACAGCATGTCTTCGGATAGTTTCAGCTGTCTTCATGACATGCTCCAACATGGGGGTTCAACTCCCTGTTGAAGTCCGAAGATAGTTGTGTGTGCTCACTAGCAGATTAAAGGGATATATGTAGTGCTGCCTAATAAATTATATTTTCTCCATCACAGTCCAATAAACACATTGTAAAGATGATTGCTTAGTTATAGTGGTAACAAATAAATTACACTGGAAACTTGTGGTCCAGTTGTGCTTATTGGCAGAACATAAATCACATAGAGTCTGTTAATACTGTGAGACTAATAAGTGGTCAAATTGACACACAAGCTATGGCGATAACGCAGACCATTTGAAGACCATATGCAGCCCATACACAGACCATACGCAGCCCATCTGAAGACCATAGGCAGACCAAGCACAGGCCATACACAGACCATCTGAAGACCGTACGCAGGCCATATGCAGACTATACACAGATCTTCTGAAGACCATACGCAATCCGTACACGGACAATACGCAGACCATACGCAGACCATACGCAGACCATACACAGACCATACGCAGACCATACGCAGACCATACACAGGCCATACGCAGACCGTCTAAAGACCGTAAGCAAGCCATATGCAGACTATACACAGATCTTCTGAAGACCATACGCAATCCGTACACGGACCATACGCAGACCATACGCAGACCATACACAGGCCATACGCAGACCGTCTAAAGACCGTAAGCAAGCCATATGCAGACTATACACAGATCTTCTGAAGACCATACGCAATCCGTACACGGACCATACGCAGACCATACGCAGACCATACACAGACCATACGCAGACCGTAAACAGACTATCCGCAGACCAACTGAAGACCGTACACAGACCATACACAGACGGTATGCAGACCGCTCGTAGACCTTATGCAGACCATCTGAAGACCATATGCAAACAATACGCAAACCATCCGAAGACTGTACGCAGACCATACACAGGCCATACGCAGACCGTCTAAAGACCGTAAGCAAGCCATATGCAGACTATACACAGATCTTCTGAAGACCATACGCAATCCGTACACGGACAATACGCAGACCATACGCAGACCATACGCAGACCATACGCAGACCATATGCAGACCGTAAACAGACTATCCGCAGACCAACTGAAGACCGTACACAGACCATACACAGACGGTATGCAGACCGCTCGTAGACCTTATGCAGACCATCTGAAGACCATATGCAAACAATACGCAAACCATCCGAAGACTGTACGCAGACCGTATGCAGACCCTAGCACCGTAGCTGATGTGCACCTGCCCAAATATGTAACTACATGATGCGGCAACACTGAGGCTGTCACTTGTTTGCTTGGTAGTAGCGTGTTTCCACTTTAGTATTTCTGACTGCTTCTCCATCTCTGCAATTTTGGAATTGATTATTTTGGATCAATAAAGATGGAACACATCGAGGAATGGCTATCTGAGGAGGTTCAGCGATGCCAACATTTGAATGGCTCGATTTCACAAAGGTTTATTGTTGAGCCAGACTGATGAGCAAGTATCAATATAAGTGAAAATGACTCAGTGCTGTTCACTATGTGTGTAGACTACGGCATCTGTGTCATGCAGTACTCTAAAAGAGCCTTAAAGCCTCAAACATGTTGAAAATGGACCATTAGGAAGTATTGTGTTGATCATTGTGATTCATGCATTATGTCTTTTTTGCCCCATATATTTAAGTTTCAAGATGAACACACCCATTGGGAGGATGAACTGTGACTGCAGTGTTATAACAGAGATTCAGATCAACTCCTGTGGTATCTTGCTAATAACTGAGATGCCTTTTCCTGTATTAAAATCACAATCGTTCCTAATTGTGCGGTTATGTGAAACTGACAGCCTTTTATCATTCAGAGCTGAGCTGAAAGCCACAGATTTCCTTCTAGTGATCCTATTGCAGTCAAATGAAAACATTTTTTCTCAACAGCTGTGAATAAATACTCATGATTGACAGCCGTGTCTTAAGTTTCACAGCTATTCAGTGGTAATTTTTAATAAGCCCATTCTGTTTGTCTAGAGGCTTCCATGACAGAAGAATACATACTTGAGGTGTGGCGTCTGCCTGGTCTTGTACTTTGCATCTTCTGGGGTAAATGGGCTGATGCCTCTCTTTGAAAACCCTCAGAAGTAGTTTCCCTGAGAGGTGGTTGTTGTGGGTATAGTTTAATGTGCACATAGATGGATATTCACAAGGCGAACCTTGGTTACCAAGTAGATGTTTTCCACTTCGAGCCTAGTAATGTAATGTAGTTGGGTATCAGATTACTAATTTACTTTTATATAATGCTATTTTTTGCTGTAGAGTGACTGGCAAGAGTTGAAATTTTATTTTCAAAGTTTATTTAATTGTGCAAAACCATGACTTGTTGCCCAGAGACATTCTGCCTGGTGCCATGGACTTTTCTGCTGATATCAGCAAGCAGAAACACGAACATCCTCTTTTCTGAAATGCCCTTTAGCATCGTGGTGGTCATCATTGTTCGCCACTTACAGCTAGTAGATGATTTCCATGTTCTAATCTGTGCTCCATCAGTAGATAAAGTTTTCAGAAAGGGCACACACACACACTCAACATGTGTTTTCACAGAGGCTGACTCTACATCATTTCGTGCAAGAGCCTCTTAAGACTTCAATAACCTTCACAGACAGAAGTTCTCACGTGCTTAATCCTAATAAGACAGCAGGAAATTGAAGCAGTGCAACAGCCATGCCGATCTATTGCACCTGGAGGATGTTTTACTTGAAGGGTTTAGCCCTGTAAGATCACAGATGGGATCTTGTCTTATCAGAGCAAAGGTTCTTGGCAGTTTCTCTGACTTTCCTTAACGACTGCTCTTTCTAGGTCTCACTCTGCATGGAAATAGTTAAAGTACCTGCATCAGTCCTAAGTAGTATAGCCCTGTTTGATTCCCATTCAAGTCCGTCCACTTCCGATGAAACGAGACTTAGCATTTTTGTCGGTTTATTTTAAAATTAGCATGTGGATTTCAGAAGAGCCTTTTCTTTTGCGTTTGCATCAGTTCGTTTAACAAAACAAGCCAAATCACAAGCCACGTGACGAGTACTTTGTCAAACTGTAACAGAGGTGCACAACTTCTGGTCATAAAATATAATAGCTATGAATTCTTAGGAATCATCCACATATAAAGCAATTAGCTCATTGTCAACTGGTTTTGTAGATGATGGTTGCTCGCTATTGTGTTTCCCAAAGCCAAATATTTCCATGTGAAGCATGTGAAGCATGCAAAACAGGGCGATATTGCTAATGGATTGACTCTTCTTACCATTCTCTGTTTGTAAAGAATGTGCACACTATTCTTGTCCTAGATATCTGGGGAAATTCTGTTCTTGCATCGTATGTCAGTCACTGGCATTAGTCATCCCACCGGACGTCACTTCAACTGCATTTCCTCAAAGTTGAGATTTGTTCAACTTGATTCTCCAAAGGATTTTCTGCTTGTCAACGTGTGACTCTTTCTTTAACGCCTTCTTTTTATATATGAATTCTTTCTCGTGTTTGCCTTTGTAGAAATTAGTTCTTGTGCAGATGATCTATACAGCTTGTGCATGTTACTGCTAATGAGCTCGACCACTAATTTGTAGATATCACTGCTACATTGCTGTAAAATTGTGACATTTTAGGAAATAATCTAAAAAAAAAAAGTACAAGTGGAATATAATACAACCTTTAGTTGCATCTGCACATTTAATGAAAAACCCAAATGTTAAACGAGCTGGAAACAATTGTGCCAAACAGTTCAAATCCACAGTGTTACTGCACATAATTCGAGTTTCCAGTTCTGTCTTTCCACTGGCTGCGGTTGCTAGGAGATTTCTTGCCCAATCCTCCTCAACGATGCTGTTCAACCATTTTGCCAATCTCTATTTTTTTTAAGGCTTTTGATACAGTGCTCATATTGGTGCAAGGTTACTTGTGAGTCAGCTGGAGCGACGTGGGCCAGTGCCAGGACAGTCTACTACTGTAGCGTGGTCGCCGCTATCGTCACGTCTTCATATAAGCACATGGACGCACAGCGTGTGGTCACAGGGCGGTCAGCGGGCAGACAATGACCAGTGTGTTCAGTCTGATGCACCGAGGAGCCGGGACAATGGAAGAGAACAAATGCCTGTGTGCATCAGGGGCCGCATGCTTAGGTATTCAGATACAGACGAGCCCAACGCTGTGGCGCATTGTTGACACAAAGTTTTGACTTTGGTACGACTGAGATTTTGCTAAGCTGTGTCGCTCTTTCTGATTTTAATCAGCATGTTTACATGCATGTGAAAAAACGAATTAATCCAACTCTGATTGCACAACTTCAGCGCATGTAAACACATTACTCCAACTAATATCGGAGTTGTCCTTATCTGATTAAGACACCCAGATAACGTGATTCGAAATTGATTTTCACCGGCATGTACAAGCTGGTGTTTGACCCCAGAACAGAAACATCCATTGCCCATGAGATTAAAAAAAACAACTGCACTATTATCCATCTTGTTGTTGTTAAAATGGTGGTCTGCCGCATGAACAATTCCAGTTGTTTATCATGTGACGTAATAGGTCAGTCTGAATGAAGCCATATTAAGACACATATCGCCACCTAGTGTGTAGGAGGACATCTTTTGTTTCTCCGTTGCATGTAAACTGGGACGAGGAACTTATTCAGAAAGTCAAATTTCGAGCATTAAGCTGTGCATGTAAATGTACTGAATGTGTAACACACTGATGTGAACAGGAGGGGCAGACAAAAGGCCTGTTGTGTGTGGTGCTGGAATGCCTCACGTGGGGCATCAACAGCAGGAGCCAGGGGAGCGTTCGCCTATAGCCGATCACAGGTCACCGTCTACACTTTGATCTTTGACCTGATGGAGGTTCAAAACCATGTGTGATGTATGGGAACATTAAGGAATGGGAGTGGAACTCTATGATTGTGTTACCCCCTAAAAACATAACTTTCTGTCCGTGTGATTTTATAAAACTTTTCGTTTACAGTTGCAATTCATTTTACTTGGCTCGTTGATCAAAAAGAAACTGATAATAAATGACTCGTTTCAACCACATTTCACACAAGATAATGGTACACTTACAAGTGTGTTGCTGTGTCAGTCTGTGCTGTAGCTACACCCTTGCCTGACAACTACAAGCCGCTCACACGGCAACATCTGATTGATCCAAAATGCATCGTCTTCTCCATGTTTGTCAAGAACACACCAAATTCACCCTCCTTCTTCCTCCTATGCACCACCAACACTGATTTCTACTCGATTTTCCATCGCGAGCGTCTCCTTTTCCGTTGCCTCTGTTGACTGCTGACTAGCTACCAGCTAGCGTTTTAGCGCCGTAATTACAGTATTATACGTGTAAATTCTTTTACCACCTGCGTTCTCTGTGTACTTCTGTTATAGCAGCATGAACCAAGCCTTAGTCATCCAGCTCCAGCTCCAGCTATATTTAAGCACTGAAACAAGAGACGTATCTGGTGTCCTCTGGCATCGGCCGACACATGGACAAATGCAAATTAGTCTGAAACCTCTCAGTCAACTTTCGGCGGGGAAGGGGTCGGATCAACATGTGCGGACAAAAAGACCTTGTGATGCAACTGACCCTTCGCTGGCTCTCTGGCTGGTCTGCTGACGACCAGCCGGAGGACTCCTACCATTCCTAAGCCACTGTTGCTAGGTTACACACAAAACAACCGTAGGAAAACATTGCCCTTTGCTTCTGTAGGCAAGTCCGCATTAAAACTTTCTAACAAATTGAAAAACGTGCGATTGACAAGCGTGGGCACAGTGGAGGAAGCAACCACACATAAAAGTGGACTAGTAATTTGTCCAATGTCTTCACGTGTTGGCACATAGTGTGTCACCTCCGAGTTATGTCCACACCGCGTTATAACAACCCACCAAAGAGGTTTGTTGAACGTGCACCCCGGACTTTAGCCCCTGGGTGGGCAGATGGAAGTGGGAGCAGGAGAAATTGACGCCAGAGTGGTAAAAGTTTATGATTGCTGTGTTCTTTCTGCTGCGGCGATTACATAAAACCCCTGTGACACGCGGACTCAAATACTCGTTAACGGTGAGAGGGAAGGGACTGATTGGCCAACAGTTTGTCAACAGTTTATTGGGCATCCGTGTCTCTCGGCGGCCTTCGCGTAGCCCTCGGCCCGTGCAGAAATAAGAAGACAGGACATTTTAGCTTATCTCTGCTTCTTATGTCAGATGAGGAAGTGTGAATAAGAGACACTTGGATCGGACCATGCAGCTAAAGGCCAGAGAGCCGCAGACTCCATTGATCCCGTCATGCTGTTACTGATAACATTTAAATCCCCTCAGTGGCTCGTCTCTGGCCTCACGTGTACCCTCGCACTCGCTGTGCATGTCAGATTGCCTTCAAGGGCTACGTTTTGTTTTCTGCAAAACAACTGCGAGGATATCTCAGTTCTAAAAAAAAATCTCTCTTGTTGCCTCTCTCCTCTGTTTCTCACCCTGCAGCGACTCGGACCACAGCTGATGGAAACGATGAAGCAAAGGGAACCAACCCCGAGTACATAGCCTTCGTGCTGGTGCCGTTTTTCTTCCTCCTGGGCCTCCTGGGAGTGGTGATCTGCCACGTGTTGAAGAGGAAAGGCTACCGGTGCACCACCTCCCAGGATGACGAAGAGGAGTGCGAGGAAGAGGACAAGGACCCTGAGCTGGGCGGAGGTGAGAGAAAGACGCGGTGCTGAGCTGTTAAAAGATAACATGCAGCGTTTGCAGACTCGCGCGATTTCTGTTTCTGGCAACATTGGTTTTCTAAGCGTGGAGTATTTACTATGTGCTTCTGCCATCAGTCGTATGTACACAGTACACGCCCAGGATTACAGCTCAGCCAGGCTGCTGTTAATCCAGGTGGGCGTAATACACACTAAGAGAAGTGAGCATTTTTCACGATTTACAAAGTGCACGCGCTGAACGGCTATGACCACCTTCCTAATGCCGCGTGTGTTGCTCTTGGCGCCAAAAGTAACTGTGGCCCATTCAGGCATGGGCTCCACTAGACCTTTAAAGGTGTGCTCAAGGTATCTAGCACCAAGGCCTAAGCAGCAGATCTTTTTAAGTCCTCTAAGTTGCAAGGTGGGGCTTGCGTGGATTGGCCTTGTTTGTCCAGCACATCCCACACATCCTTGACTGGGTTGAAATCTGGGTTTCTCCCAAAACCAAGTCAACACCTTGAACTTGTTGTTGTCTTCCTCCAACTACTCCTGATACTCCTGAACTTTTTTTTTGCCTTGTGGCGGGGGAGGACTATCCAGCTGAAAGGGCTTACTGCCATCAGGAACTACTGTTTCCATAAAAGCGTGCCGTCACTTAAACACTTTTCCTGTTTTGCACCACTTTTGACCGGAGATTCCTCCCAAGAGCTTTGGCGTTGGAGTTGTCCCGACCCAGTCATCTATTGAGGACATTGTCAAAGTCCCGCAAATCACTTCACTGACATTTTTCCTGCAGCTAACAAAAGCTTCGAGGACAAAAACGTCACGATTCCCTAAGCCTATCAGTGGGCATAATGTTATGGCCGATCGGTGCATATTGATGAGGAAAAGATTTTAACAGAAAATGGCGATTAGCTTGATTCAAAAACACATTCCATTTTTTTTTTTTAGAGCTCGAATCTGTAAGTTTCGTCTACGTGCGCCAGTGGTTTCTATTTCTTTTTCCCTTAATCCCTGTAGTATTAAATAAAAAGAAAAAAGAAAAGGTGGTGGTCTGTGCTGAGTCGCTGTATTTCCTGTGGCTTCTTCACAGTAAAAAAGAGCAGTTAACTCGTGCAGTTTGAGGCTTGTAGCGCTGCATTACTGACATGCATTTTCCCACGTCCATGTGAAGGCAGCTGGATCCAGGAAGTGGCGGCCGGTTGTTGTTTTTTGAAAACAGCCTCCGATAAATGGCACGGAAAACATTTTTAAATCGTACCTGCTCTGCTTTTATGAACGTTAACATACAAAGCGTTTCATTCAGCCTCCGTTTATTTGCTTTAGAGCAGCACATGAATTCCAGCCTAGTTAACCATTAGCCAACAGAAGAGGTGTTATTTTTTTTTTTTTGTCATCAGATTACTAATGAGTAATTGATTTGCTTGAGAATTTCCTTTTTCCCACGAAGTGCTAGCAGACACAGTAAAACCTCTAGATGCTCCCGCCCGCCCTCTAAAACTTTCAGGCTTCTGCCACATTCCTGCAACTAATGAGGAGGCGTGAGCCAGGTACAGTACGTGCAGACTTAGCCTTCACCCGAGTGGCACTTAAAGAAAAACAAGAGGCTAGGGACATTTAAAGTAACGCTGAAGGGATCGGAAAGAGTCGCGGCGGTGACCGTTTTCCCCTAAAGTCATTATTTTTAGACGTGTTCCTCCATTGAGGGGAAGCCCCCGCCTGCTTAAGGCGCGGATGCCGGTAAAAAAAAAAAAAAAACAAGGAAGACGTTTGGCATTCGTCTTGCTCATGTTCTGACTCAGCGAAGGGATTGTTCAGCGAGGTGAAACGAACTTTAATTTGACCTCGTTCGTCACGGCGGTGCCGTTATGGCCTGGAGGTAATTAGAGTCAAATGCGTATCCCAATCTGTTTCTATGCCACACGAAAGGAGCTCCCCACTTCACGTCTGGTGAGCAGCCTCGTCTGCAGATATGAAACTTGTGCCCGGCTCTGGGAACATGGACATGGAAAGAATGACCCGTTTACACAACACTGCCTGGATTGTGACAAGTTTGTGCTTTGTGTCACTTAACCGTCATTATGTAGTAAGGGGTTAGTTAGCTGGACAGATGTCACGTCTCTACTATTTTGCACTGCAGGTCCCGCTAGTGACGGTGGTTGCGTAAAGGTAAAGGTAGACGTAAAGCTGGTTTTTCCTCATTGAGTGAATTGTCAGCTCCCTCCCAGCAGCACAATGGCCTCGTCAGGGTTTTCCCCCCCGCGCTCCTCTCTGCCTTTCTCCGTGCCTTTCCTCACAGAGCCCTACCCTTTCTCTGTCATACGCCGCAACAAAACATCGCTCTTGCGTATTCAGCCGGTCCCGCTCTTCTCTTGTTTCGCGGCGATCCGGTTTCTGCGCTGGTTTTCTTCCTCTTTCTGCTCTTGTTTGCTTTAGCCTCGGCGGCGTTCTCTGCGCACGGCCCGTCGGCGTACCAGAGGATTCCCAAGAAAAAAATATGATTGAATCGCTTATCAGAAAGGAGGAAAAGCTGAGGAAATGATCTACAGGAAAACTCCAGGAAGTGCCTCGTGAGGGTGTGTGCTGGGTCGAGGGGGCCTGGGGTTATCTGCGCTGTTGAGAGTATGTTGCTAAGGGGTTTGCGCGCAAAGTTCACGACAGGAGAGTTTTAGGAATCAGTGCCGGCCAAATCAAATATCATAATATTTCGTCATCCATTGATGGAATAGCTTATCAAGTAATGATTATTATATGTACCACATATAATAATAGTACCTTTAAACCTGCTCATATCAATATTCTTATGTCCACAACGGATCAGATCACTGTGTCGTGTGAAAAAAAGTGACAAAACCACGTAGAATTATTAGATTGGATTCAACTCTATTGCGATTGCCCATGTTCTGGTGTACACAATGACTGTTGGCATCAGGATAAGTACAAAATATGTGATTAATAGAGACCATATTACAGCAGACCTTATATCAGACACCTTATGAGAAAGCAGAAAGGCCAATATGTTAGCAGCAAACGTAGCACGCTTAGCACTGCTTTCTATCAACCAAACTGGGAAACATGATACCAATCGCATTGTGGTAAATCACGCGATCGCACAGCTGAGGGTCACGAACGTGTCACCGGTAGCTTCCGACTGCAAGAGAGTACACGACAGTACTTTTTATTTTCTAAGCGTTACTGTGCGTACGTGCTATTTATAGCTGGTGGGATGAGCCCTGGGTGACTTTGTTGTGAAACCTTGCACATAAGTAAAAGACGTGTGACCAGTGAGACAAGCCTTCATTCGTCCAGTCGCACAACTTTTTAAGCCAGTTTTACCACGGTGGCTACAGAGTAGCAGGACCTCTCCGTCCACTTCGCTGCCTCATCACGACTTTCTCACATCAGCTGATGATTTAGATTTCACCCGGCCGCGTTGGCTCATTCTCACTGGTGTTTCAAGTTCGAACAAGCAGCTGTTTCAGATAGTCAGATAGTATTATCCAGATTCACTTTATTTTCAAATGTATTCACAAACCCATCCACATAACTGATGTGAATTCAGGGGTTTTAATCACTTCCATGACCACAGGTGTATAAAATCAAGCACAGAGAGATGCAGGCTGTGTCTGCAAACAGAATGTGTTGCTCTCGGAGCTCAGTGAATTCCAGTGTGATGCTGTGATATGATGCCACCTGGGCAACAAGTCCAGTCATGAAGTTTCCTCACTATTAAATATTCCTCAGTCAACTGTCGGTGGTATTATAACAAAGTGTAAGAGACTGGCAACGACAGCAGCTCAGTGAAAGGACAGAGGGTGGGCCAGCGTCATGTTAAACTCCATGGATTGTGAATGGGATGTCACGTAAGTTCATATGCATGTGAACGCAACTTCAAATAAAAAAAAGTACGATCTCTCTATAGCCTAATGTTGCAGTATCAGCGTCATTATTACGTTGTGTTGTTGTGTTGCAGCTTGTAGTGCTGAACCCTGAAGGGACCCAAGTCACAGTAATGCAGGTTTAAACTGAACATAGCAGTTTAACGCAAACAAAATGCTCTTTGAGTAATAATATTAGAAGAATAGTGTTAACACGTACACTTGTAACTTCCTGAAGACCAAATAATGAGCTTCAGGGCAGGTGTCAAACATAGGGCTCGAGGGCCAAAAGCAGCCCGCCAGAGAGTCTAACCTGGGCCGCAGCATGAAGTTGCTCGTTTTGTTTTTTTTTGTTGTTGTTTTTTTTTGCTTGCTCTTCCTTGCACTTTTATTACTTGTTTTTATTGTGCTGTTATCTTATTGGTCCAGCCCACTTGAGATCAAATTGGGCTGTACTTTGCCCCTCGAATTAAAATTAAAATATGTTTGACACCCCTGCTGTAGATGATGGAGGTAAATAGGATTCTTCGATTGCATTTCACATTTTTTTTTGTGTGTGCGTTTGCTTGTTCTTCCAGAGATGAACGACACCATGAGTGACAACAATGACACCGTCGGACAGATTGTCAACTACATCATGAAAAATGAAGGTGCGTATTACATTGGCTATCGCTAGCTTCATCTCGGTGCTGCTGAGTAATTACAGTCAGATATACTGTTTACCCAGATACATTGTCCCACTCGGGAAGGAAGTCTGTTTCTCCGTTGTAGTGTGTATGTGTGGGATTCTTCCCAGAGGGGTTTGGCTCAAGAGTCGGGGTTTCAGTGGAAGTTCATCTCCGGGACAATCGCAGAGGAATGTGTGCGAATAGTTTACGACGACAGCGGTTTACACAGCTCGCCCGGTTACATCACCGACTCCCACCCCAAAACCAAGCGGATGTTTCATCTGCTCTTCGTCGTGCGCTGAATTGAATAGTGACACTCGTAAACAAATTGTTTCCCAGAGCTGGAACATGACGGCAAATTCAGAACAAATCACAGCACTTCTCCTTTTGTGGCGTGTAATTGGATTCCTTTGTCGAGCCGCATTTATAAGCGGCAACAGGAGAGATCAGGATCAATGCCAGCATTGTGTCAGAGCGTGATTTGTATGAAGACCAGAGATAGCCTTTTGTAAGCGCGAACATTATTTCCCTCTTTTCTAATAAACCTCCCGCAGCGATGTTATTGAATTCAGACTGTGGTCTGAAGGGACACTAAAACGACTATTTTAGTCAAATGGAAAACCTCCTGTTTGACACGAGTGATGCAGATGACCTTGTTAGTGGTGCAGCTGGACACAATGGACGACACTTTTAGCCCTTGTGTGTCGCAGAGTTTCAGTCTAGAGTGAGATTCCAAAATTAGAAATTTCAATTTAACAGATTTCTACTTAGGACTGTTTATTTTTTTCTTTCCTTGTAACACAAGCAGATGGGCTTTGGGTGCGGCCGTTAACTGTCCACCTTTGCCTGCAGTCTCATGTTCAAAATGATGTGATAAAAAAATGTCTATGAAGGCCCTCTTTGTGGGAGAGTGATGTTTTTTTAGCAACAAGAAGCCTTTGTGTCCACTTGTGTTTGGATCAGCCAGTACACGTGTTGATGTAAAAGTGTGAACGGAGCGATAAGATGAGATGTGATCCTTCCAGGAAGCTCTGACGCATGGTATCTGTCGGTATTGATTCCTGAAGCTGAAACCAGTGCACTTTAAACTCCCACATGACTGACATATGACACACTGAGCCAGCGTCGTCTGCCTTAGTAACTGGTCATCCTGGTCCTGAGACCTACGTTGATTTTTCTGTCCTCATTTGAGAGGCAAGTTCAGAGCTGACTCACCACTGTTTTCATAGTAACCATTACGGTCGTAGGAGTTAGTCTGTGACTCACCCTCACACATTCAGTCTGCTGACATCCCTTGGTCCAGGAATAATGTTCAGCATTATAGGTAATTGTTTTAGCACACTTTAAACGGAGGTCTGTCAACTTCCACAGGAAAACGCAGCCTCTCTTATTCTAAGAAACCACCTCTGGGTATTCCTCTTTTTTTTTTAAACATGGAAATCACTTTTTCGTGGAAATAGTTTTCTGGAACTCAGGAAGGGATTGTGTCCAGTTCTCTTTTCTTCCAGCGGCAGTGGCTTCAGCTCACGGTAGGGGTAGGGGTAGGGTTTTTTTTGTGTAAATAAACAGAGGAAGGAGTCCAGAGCATGAAGCATGTGATGGTCTTTATAATCAGAGGTGGGAAACACTGCCCTCTACAGGCAGTCTAGTCTAGTAATAAATAGGTCTAGTAATAAAGACCTCACAGTGCATGTAGGTAAATGTACTGATCTGTTATTGTTACACTGGCAGATGTGCAGGTAACACAACTACTCGTAAACCATCTGTATCATAATATTATACTATCATTCCTTCATTTCCTGCAGCGTTATTCAAAATTGTTCTGACCATGTCTGACAATGCAGAGGTTGGATTTATTTATTTTTATTTATCTGACCAGGTATCTGCAGGAAAAACAAAATAATGTCCAGGAAATTGCCGGATTTGGCCGTTACTGACTCTTTTTTTGGAGGTTTTTGAAGGTTGTTGGTTCACCCTTCAAAACCTGACGTCTACTTTTTTAATTCATGGTTAAATAATCATCAATAGAATTATTATTATCATTATTACTATTATTATTATTATCATTATTTTTTTTAATTTTTTTTTTTGTGCTGCACATGTCTACACTTAAAAAACAATGATATAATCATCTGCTTTAGGACATCTTTGATGTGCATTCACCAGACTTCATTGACCTGTTTGATTGACAGTCCCAGGTAGTGCACTATAATGTGTGATTCCAAATTTTCAAACTTGTTGTTGTTATTTTAAACCAGGTGTCTTCAGTGTTTTTCAAACTGATGGAGAGATTAAGTAGGGACGTCCAACCAATGTTTCCCTATATTAAACTCGGCCTAGTGCTGTTTACAAATATACATTGTTATTATCATTTTACATTCAGTAATAAGCTATCCCTTAGCCCTTTATTAAAATATGTTGGATTCATGTTAATGTGCATTTAAAGAAATTAGAATTTGTGGGGGGAATTCAAAAAATATATATAAAAATTGTCTAATCAACCAAAGATTTCAAATCCTTTAAAGACTGACCATGCAACCTTTAAAAATTCTGATGCCTGCAGTGTTACTTTAATCCTTTGAGAAAAATGATGTTGCTCTGAAACTCTGGGGTTCCTTCAGGAAGTGAGGATGACGAAGGAGACGCAAGTTTGAGCCAGACGAACATGAAACCCCTGCATGAGTCATGTCCCTGTCTCAGCACATATCCCAGTTCTTCTTAACACGTGTGCTGATAGCACGAATTCATCATGGTCTGACCCAACGAAAATAAGTTTCTGAGAGACACTGCAAGCAGTTCCTCATTATCTTTCGTCTGCGGTGTAGAAAACTCAGAACTTAAATCTCCCCGGGGCTGAAATCTTGACCATTATATAGAAGTTGAACTTTTCAGAGTTTGTATTCTGACTTCAATGAGTCTTTGTGGACTGCCGTGTTCCCCCGAGGCTGCTGTGTACAGTTATTATGTGCTCAGTGATTGCATGTGATGTACGATTTAATTGTGTTAAAGAGGTAATCTGTTGGAGCCATCTTTCAATAAACGCTGTGCTTTTGAAGTCAGTGGAGCGTGCTCCTCACTAATTCCCGGCACGACTTTAATCTCCCCCTCTCTCCCTTTCTTCTTTCTTCAGCTAATTCAGACGCCCTGAAAGCCATGATTCACGAGAACAGCATTGACTCGGACGGGTAAGTGTCTTTTCTGGTCGTCGCGAGCAACATTTCTGTGTGGTTCAGCTTACGCCAACTGAGTCGAGGCCACATGCACTAACTGAGTCATCCACCAGGTGGCACCATAAGCTTCCTGGAAACAGCCTATGTGTGGCTGACTGAACTGAGAGCACATAGCAGGAAAGAGGAGCCAATTCAATCAGGCCACATTTCTCTTCTGATACTTTTCCAGATTGGCATGGTTTGATTGAGGGCAAGCAGCTGGGGAACATTCCCAAAGCTGCCCTGCCCCATATCACTGCATTGTGGGATTATTAAACCATACAGAGAGCGACTGTTGGCATGTTTCCTAATTGGATTCGTACCCAGAATACACTGAGTCTCACTGTGACTTCACATAAAAAGGGAAAAAATAATATCTTAAAGGCTTTTGAACCGCAGTAATCTGCATTCGTGCTGGAATAATTAGTCGATCAACCAATTAGTCAAACTGTCAAAAGATTAATCTGCAGCTGTTTATAACATTTAATAATATCAAACATTAGTTTCTCTCATTGGGAGGATTTGCTGCTTTTCTGCGTTCACTGTAGATTTCAATGATCTTGGACTTGTGGTAAAAACAAAAAATAGTCTCTAATACTGTTTAATCAAAGTTTAAGCTGACATAGCAACTTTTCCTGACTCTTTATTAGCTTCACGTTAGCTTAGCTTTATGCCAGCCAAACACATGATTTAGTCCTCAACATTTATTTTCCTTTGTAACATTAAAAGTTAGTCTGAAAATACAGAATATGAATTCATCTAAGCCACGTTGTAGAGTCAGAACAAAAGAGCAGTTGTGTTTTATTGAAGTCATCGGCTGGTATTTTAGCTGCAAGCTTTTAGCACATGAACACAAGTCACCTGGTGACCTAGTGCCTGTTTAGTGAGACCATTGATTGTATCTTTGCTTGTGTCTTTAGTAAGCCCCAATATGTAAAATATTAAAACATCAACCAGTGGCACTGCCCTGCATACTTGTGGAGCTAGCTAATCAAGTTAGCTCCACAAATATGCAGGGCCAGGGGTCTTCAACGTTTTTCAGTCCAAGGACCCCCAAACTCATGGAGGGATGAAGTAGGGTCCCTACCTACTATATGTGTTCTATATTTAATTAGTGCTATTTATAAATATACATTATTATTATTATCATTTTGCATTCAATATTAAGCTATCCCTTGACCCTTTACTAAAATATGTTGGATTCATTTTAATGTGTATTTATGGAAATTTAAATTTGTGGGGGAAAATTTTAAAAATATGTATGTATAAAAAATGTGTAATCAACCAAAGTGTTTGCCACCCCACTGCGGATCCCCTAGCTGTCGCGGACCCCCTGTTGAAGACTTATCTGTTAGCACATTTGTCATTTCTGCTGACAAATCTAAAGTCTGGGATCTAGAAATCTCTCTTAAAACGAGGGTTTATGATTAAAAGAAAACTAAACGGCTCCTTTATTATGTAAGAACCTACTGTACATTTAGTCTGTCAGCTGTGAATTATCACAAGTGGCTGCAGCTTTAGCATCCGTCAGATAAGCCAGACCCTGTGCTGGCGTAACAACTGCAGGCCCTGAATAGGAGCTCTCCAGGTCGCAGGCATTTTGACATCAAAGTTTCCTTCTTGTCACTTTAAAAACGACCCTGCATCATAAAAGCGGGAGCTGATGGTGCAGGCTGAATCAGATTAGACGTCTTCGCTCGTCGCGCTTCCCCTTCAGAGCAACGGGCAGAGAACACGAGCGAGTGTAGTAGCTGCTTCGGGAGATAAGGGGGAGAGGGAGTTGGGCATGTAGACCGATCGGAGCAGGAGATGCTCGTGACAGTAGAGGAGTACGAGTAAATCAAGTTAGTGCGGTGTGGGTTTTTTTTCCACCTCTCTCTGGCTGTCATCTTCCTTTCCCCGCTACATATTGTTCTGGAGATAAAGAGAGTAAAGGTGTTCTCTTTTGTTGGGAGGAAGCATTGTGGATAAATGGTAGGAGCATTGCCTCTGCCAAGGTCTAGGTTTTGCTGCAGAGTCACATTGGGTTTCCTGGGGAAAGAAAAAAAAAAAAACTCAGTAGAAATCTGCAATCACACACATTTCACCCCCCCAACGTCACTTTCATGTGCTTCCTCAGTTCTCGCTCCAAATCTCATTCTTCACATATTTCCACCCTTTGTTTTCCTTTCACATCTTCATATCGATGAAATTGCTCTCTACAGTGCTCCCCCTTTTTCTCTCGCTGTTACATTCCATATCTCAGCCAGGATGGGCGTAATGCCAGCGGATCACTTAGAGATGGTGGAATAGTGGGGGGTGGGGGGGAGAGGGGAATCTGTGGGGTAATTTATGGGATACTTAGGAGGGAGATCGACAGACGGGCAGAAGGAGAGGGAGGAAGAAGGAGAGGAAAGGACTGTGTATGGCCAGGACTCACTATCTTCCTCTCCAGATTCAGTCCTTACCTCCCCCTCTCCTCAGCGCTGCTCTCCCCATCAGCACTCCAGCATCCACCATCCCTCTTTCATCTCTCCACAACAGGCTCTTCTCATCAGCTCATCCCCCTCTACATCGTGCATTTTCTTCCTCTTGTGTTTCATAGCTCTGCTCATCTGGAATCCAAAGTGCATATTTTCATCCAAAGAAAAGAATTCAGAGGGATGAAATGCTACGTTTTTACACCAGCGACCCCACCCCTCCCTTACTGATTAAAGACTCCTCCAACTGAAGCCTTTCTTCACTGTTACTAGATCATCCCTCTCCCTTTCCATTGAGTAATTTTTTAAAATTAAAAAAAAAAACATTTCCCATGACCCGAGTCAACCTTGTAAGCTGAGCTAAAAAAACCCCAAGATTCACCCTCTCTGACAATTAGCAGAGAAATCCAGCCCGGACCTCGATCTGCACCAAAGTTCAGCTCAAATTATCTGCTAATGTGCAGGTCAACGCGTCCTCAGACTCATCTGGGTCTCCCCGATTAATTTAAAGCATGTCCCGATATGTGGGATTTAAAAATCTGGACGATTGCGTCAGTGAGAGAGAAATGAGACGAGACGCAATCAAGGACGGAGAGCAGCCGTCTAAATGTTTTAGCCCTCGTGTCTAAAGTTGCTAGCAGGCCTACAGATATTTGAAGAAGTTAAAAGTCTCCCCAGCTAAGTCCTTCTGTTGGTGCGATTGGTGGTGAACTTACTGCCACCTACTGGACTTTACGTGAAGTTCTTCCACCACAGGCTCAGTTTTTGTTTAGCTCCTTCTTCCTTGATCTGTCGAGATAATCCTAACATCCTGCCGTGGGAGTCGTGCTGCTGCTTTTAAATATTAGAGCAGGGGTCTTCAACATTTTTCAGGCCAAGGACCCCCAAACTGATGGAGAGATTAAGTAGAGACCCTCTACCAACCACTTTACCAGTGTGTATATTAAACCTGGCCTAGTGCTATTTATAAATATATGGCAGATTCACGTTATAACTAGATGTAGTAGGGACAGAGAATCACCGAGTCATTTAAGCCTCAGTAGTTGGCTGCACTTTTAGCTTCTCTTCTGCTAACATTGCTAGCATGCGTCGGGGATTTCACCTGAGAACTGAATAGCTTCTCGGCCAATTGCAATTGAGATTTATTTTGAAAAAAACATGATATTTTGTCAACAAAGAGCTGGAACCAGAGTTATATTAAAATAGCGATGTAACATTAGGTGAACCATCACCTAACCATAGGTGCTTATATACATGGAAAGATGATATTAGATGGTAGTATAGCTATGCCTTTAGTGCTGTAACACACATTATTTTTTTTCATTCAACAGTTACATAAAACACATAAAACCAGCACAGCTCCTGACCTCATTACTGTGCCTGTGAACGTCTTCATCAAACCCCCCCACGGGTTTAATCTTCCTGTGTCCACATACCTTTGGACGTGCAATGCGTCTTCGCTCCCCCCCTTTTCCCGTGTTGTGTCTATTTCTGTGACGCCTGCTAAATAAAAATTAACTCATTATTTTGCAGCCGGTCCCCAGACTCGTGTCGGTGTGCCGCGCGTCGTTTGTTCATGTCGGCGGCAGGAAGAAGCCCTGTTTATTCCACCTTTGTGGGTAAACAATGTGGAGCTGCTCTCCGGGGTCGTAAAATATGCAAACACGCCGACTCTCCCCCTCTCAAAAAAAAGTTGAGCCGTCCTCAATTAGTGCCATTAACACAGTTCTCTGATAAACACGGAGTAGAAGAGGAGCTGTGTGATGCACCTCCTCCGTTCTCTGCGAGCTACTATCGTTTTCTACCGACGAGTCTGGAGGCTCGCTGTGCAGAACACCGCTTCCATTTTCACTCCACAGATAGATCAGTAATTGTTTTTCTTTGCCCTGTTGAAGGGTGAAATATTAATGTGCCATTCCTGCAGAGGTAGGCGCTGATAAAAGAAGCGCCGCACAATTCAATGAGCTGCAATCTTTCAAAATAGAAGTCATCCGTTAGCAGCCGCTCCGAGCTGCTCTCGTGACACTGTTTTCCTTTGTATTTAACGTTTGGACGTCTCCCGCTGCTTTAACAGTTGCCGACCTATAAAAGATTTCTTTGTTCGTTTCTCTCTTTGTTTCATAATTATTCTTCCGGGGCTGATTTGCATTATTTCGCCCGTGGTGTGTTTATAATAACAGGTCACATTGATTCAGCACCGGCCCCGATTGCTCCACACTCATATCAGTGATGTGTAATTAATTCACATTGATCGTGCCTGAACCTGGCACATTTCTGTCTCTTTGCTTCAGCCCCCCGCTCACCCCCACCTCCCCGACCTCGCCGACCCCGCCGGTGACCCCCGTGTCGCCGGGGGCGCCCCCGGCCGCCGCCAAGCACACCTGCAACCACCTGCACACCATCGGAGGCCCGGGCGGACACAAGAACATCTGCACCCGCTGCACCCAGAAGAAGTGGCCCCTGATGAGGAAGCCGTCGGCCCGGAAGGCAGAGCACCGGCGCAGCCACTGCGGAGAGGTCACCGTCCTGTCCGTGGGCAGGTGTGTGTGTGTGTGTGCGCGCGCTTGAGTCACAAAGCAAAGAGTTGCCCGCGGAGACTTTCTCGGAACCGCACAATAAGTTTCCTTTAGAGGAAGTATATACACAGTTTGTCCCAGAAACACGTCACACATTAACTCCTAAGGGTGGGAAAAGGCCAAGGAAAAATCCACTCCTAAATAGTGAGGCAGAGTTGGCCGTGCTCTTTGACTCCAGGCTAGCGACCTGGAACGGACACAGGTGGACGGTCAGGGTGAAGCCGTGGGAAAACTGAAGCTTTGAGGGTGAACCTGCTCTCCATGTTAAAGACACACTAAACAGGACTGAGATGGCGGGAGTAGCAGAGAAACTACTGATTTCTCTCTAAGTTTATCAGGATAGCTTCTTATTGTGGATTGGCAGTGGTTACACAGTAATATCAACAATACACCTGCATTTAATAAGATACTAAATGAATATAAGTGTCTAGAAATAAATCTGATCTACAGAATGTTAGCTGAGAGAATGAATTACATATAGTTGTGATTTCTTTAAATTATAGAATTTAGTTTTGGTATAAAGATCACAGTTTATAAACAAGTTTGATTAAAGGTCAGATTTTTAGCTGTGATCTAGTGGCCTCAATCCTCAAGCCACAACATTACAACCACCAACCAGTCAATGATTAACATTAATGACCTCTTTAAAAATAAAATGTTCTTCTGGGAAACCATTAAAATTTACATTAGCCAATGATACAGAAGTTATGTTGATACATAAACCAGGGGTCTTCAGTGTTTTTCATGACCCCCAAACTGATGAAGAGATTAAGTAGGGACCCCCTACCTACTGTATGTGTTCTATATTAAACTTGGACTAGTGCTATTTAGGAATATACATTATTATTATTATCATTTCGAATTCAATATTAAGCTAGCCCTTATCCCGTTGCTAAAACATGTATGTTAATGTGTATTTAAAGAAATTTAAATACAAAAAACTATAGAAAATGTCTAATCAACCAAAGATTTTGCAACCCCACTGCAGTACCTCTGCATATCCCCTAGGGGTCGTGGACTCCCTGTTGAAGTCACATAGATCAGACCATGCTCATTATAATATAAGTCAAGTCAAGTCAACTCTATTGTCAATTCTGACATGTGCAACACAATACAGGATTGAAATAACTTCCTCAAAGGCCTACGGTGCAGCAGCTAAACAAAAAGTGTAAACAAGAGATGTACAAATGTTGAGAATATTTAAAAATATAAAACAGAAAAAAATAAAATAAATAAAATAAAAGTATATCCTGTATATACGAAGTAGACAAATGAGAACATGACATAGTGCATGACAATATACAATATACATAAAGTGACTGATGTGACCCTGAGTTGAATAGTGCAGAAAGTATGGGTGGAATGAATGAATATATGTATAATTCCAGTGAATAGTGTCCAGTAGCGGTGTGTGTTGTGTTGCATTGGTTAGTGTGAGTTGGTGAGCAGCAGGGGGAAGGGGGGCAGAGCAGGTAGGGAGTTCAGTTTCCTGACAGCCTGGTGGACGAAGCTGCCCCTCAGTCTGCTGGTCCTGCCCCGCAGACTCTGCAGTCTCCTCCCTGTTGGCAGCAGACTCAGGAAGCTGAATATAATATAATATCATATAATACACCAGGTCAAATGTGAGTACTTCTTTCTAAAATAGGGACAAAATGATTTGTAGGGCAACAGGTTTTGGAGAACTGCCTCAGAAAGAAGTAAAATATATATATATAAATATTATTACCTGCAGCTGTCCAAAGTGTGAAGACTTAAACATGATTAGAAAGTGATCAACACTTTCTTACGCAATGCTTTTTAAGCTTCTCCAAACCCCCTACGGCTAAACACACCAAACATGAAACAGGCTGTCTAATAGAAGTTGTTTATACATGAGGGATGTCAGCTCGTTGTATGTTTCAGGAATGATGAGGTCTGAGTCACTGTTTATTAGCCCGTGCTTCGTTCCCTCTGCCCTCTTCTTTCCAGTGTTTGTTACTAGTTTAAAACAACACATTAGGAATGAAACCCTGGCTGTGGACTCGCACAACTAGTGCGTCCTAGATAGAGTTTAAAGCGAAGAGTCCATTCCTCAGTCGCCCTGTGAAGCCGGGAGAGCGCGCTCCGTGCTCCGTGCTCTCCGCCCTGTCACGCTCCTCATGCTTAATGTCCCGCTGCGAGCTGATTGGGATGCAGAGAGGCCGCTTTTCATTTGCTCAGCCAGATGAATGGCCGCGCACGCGGAGGGTCAGCATGACCTGGATACGAATATTCATTTGCTGATTTAATTAAAGCTCCGGAGTGTGTGCGCCTCTGAGTGGGCGGATGAATAAGAGAGCTGTCATGTTTGGGTGAGTGAGAGTCATCGGTGGCGTGTGCGTTAGAAGCAGATGCCAGCTGTGGCGCCGGTGGGAATATCTGATACCCTCTGAGTTTGGGTTTTAGCATCAGTCATGAAAGGACTTCCTTCTCTAGTTTATTCATGTGAATTAAAATATAAATGTGCTATTTACAAAGTGAAAAGTTTTATTTTGACCCAGAAAAACTATTTTATTTTTTTTTGTAGTCGCCCAACTTTCTTAAGCTCCACACACCATGCTGCCTGGATTTTTTTTCTCATTTCTACCAGTAGTAAATGAGTTGGTTTTTTTTATGACCTCTGTGCTGACTTGAGTTCCAGGTTGCGAAAACATTCTCATCTTTTACGTTTTTATTTATTTCCCCAGATTCCGCGTGACTAAGTGTGAAAAGCCGGCCAGAGAGCGGCGGACTCTGCTGATAACAGACTCCAACGGGAGCGTCCCCTCATCGCCTCTGGAGCTGGAGCCCAAGAGCCGAACGACGTCTGAATCCCAACAGGTCCGTTGGTTGTCGATTATTACATTTGCTTCTTTAAGTTGCTGCTGCATAAATATGCAAAAACAAATAAATAAATAAGTAAAAAAAGGTCATCATCAATGGAGCACAAACTAGCTCTGGTTTGTGCTCCATTGATGATTGTGACCTTTTGAATATGTGGTATTTTTGTGCACTGGCTGCTGAATTTGATCTATAATCAGACAACATTAGATAATGTTGATTTTTTTTAATTATTTCTTAAATTATTAATTATGACAATAACCTTTCACATTTTCAAAAACAGAAAACAAGAAGATGTATCCAGACCTTGTGTTTTGTCCCAAACTTTAACAAATAAATGTGAAGTATCCATTTATATATATTATTTATTATCATATGTTCTGCCGGGAAACTTTAAGACCTGGCATTTGGGTTGAACAACTAAAACAATCTGGAAACAACAGTACAAGGTGTTGACCTGGCCTCCAAATTCACTAGATCTCAAAACTGATCAAGTATTTGTGGGATGATCCACAGAGGCCCCTCCCCTGAACCGATAGGACCCAAAGACCCCCACTAACATCATTCTGTTACCAGACACCACAGGACACCCTCAGAAGGACCGTGTCTATTCTCTGATGAGTCACAACTGTTTTGTTGGGAGATGTACTAAATATTATGAAGGTGGTCATAATGTTATGCCTGAAATTTGTGAAAAGAAGCATCAGAAAGATTCAGCTATAGCCTCCAGCTCCTCTTTCTTCCACTTACATTGCGGGAATCCTGTTTTTTTTGTTTTTTCTTCTAAACTGCGCTGCTCCAGGTGCTCTTTGGTTCTCATGATCAGCATCCACCTGCTTCTCCTCAGTGTCGCAGTCACTGTTTACAGGAGTGTGCGTGTGAGAAATTGCGTCTTCCCGTCGCTCCAATTGAACTCTCACCCAGCTGCATCACAGCAAACTGCAAAAACACTCATATGAAACATCACAGGAGGCTTCAGCTGCTGCTTTTATCCCTCGTGGCACTAAATATTAGTCATCAGAGCTCGCTTGATAACCACATTAGATGTTTGTGCATACAGTTGGTTCACTTCTGTCACGAGGTTTGTAGCATTTTAAAGCATGAGTCTGGTGGTATTTTCTATTTAAAGTGTCAAGGCTCATTCCTGTGTGCCGCAGCCTTCTGTTGTTGTAATGAATAATTGAAAAAGTGAGCAACAAGTGACTTTATAACATTTGTACCAGGCTGTAAGCAACATTTTTCAGTGGATGTCAGAGCAGGGAGTCACACTGAGAGACTTCAGTCCCTAGGAACTTCATTGTTGCAAATTCTTAAGCATCATCTGCATATGAAGTGATTTGATATTTCTGAGTGGAACAAGCAGAACATGAAACTATTGCAATTATGTGAAAATAGCTTCTCTTCTTTATTGTGTAAAAGTACTGTGAGTCTGTCTCAACAAACCAACATATTATCAGCATGTGGTAAATTATCAATGTGAACATGTTATATATACATATATATACACATATATATGGAGCCGCATTGAGTCGAGTTACATATTTCCTCAATAATAGTCTCTGTCTTTATTTACCTTTATTACCAGATATTTGTCAGTCACTGCTTCAAACAGCACAGAGTTGCATGTGAAAGTTCCAGTTATGAACTGAGCTTTGTGTAGGTCTATAAAATGACTAACGTCAGGGCGTAAATCAGTGCACAAGGAATAATATTGAACAACTGTAATAAAAGACAGACGGCAGCTTGTTCCAAAATAAATATAATATCCTCAGTGTTGGCGCACACTGATCCTCTTTTCTACAGATACAAACATCTGAAACTCACTGAGTGTAGCATTTACCACAATGCCTGTGCAATGTGTAATGTTGTATTTAGACTCAATGACAGACTCTGTCATCTCATCCCAATTTCTTTGCCCACTCATGAGTACAACACAAGAGGGAAACGACTTCTAAAGGGAAAGAAGTGAAAGCTAAGATGTACAAGTCTTGTGACCATTAAAGGTGCACATACTTGGAAACAAGATAAAACAGTCTGCATACCTGTCTCTTTTTAAAAGGAAATTAAAACAAAAATTGCCGTTGAAATGTGTTTGATCCATATTCAATTGGGTTGAGTTGTGTTTCGTCTTGTACCTGTGCCTGATGTTGCTATTGTGTTTAAATTCTATACTGTCTGTATCTATTTAATTACCTTAGATTGTTTTAGGGTAAGGTTACAATTTAGGAAGAAATAGGTATTGTTTTCATAATTTATTGTATTGTTGTCTTGACCTTCTGGACCCCAGTTTATAAGCTACAGATAGCTTATGGGGAGATCTGAGATGGTCCAGGTTGGAGTCCAGCTCGGGCCTTTCTAGGTGGAGTTTGCATGTTCTCCCTATAGAACCATTTATTTCCTTAGGTACATCCTTAGGATGAGGCTGTGTAATATTCCCATCGAGGTGTCAGTCTGAACATGGTCCCACACAAACCATTTTATTGATGGTTGCAGATCAAAACTAACAGTATTTCTTGATTTTTCTTTCTTTTTTTGACAGAAACCTTCAAGCAGAGTCATACTGCCAAAGTGTCACAGTTTGTTTTTTTTGCTAAATGCTGTGCAGATCCTGAAATTCAGGCTCTGTAATACGAGAGATTAGAGCTTTAGCTTCAGGCTTTAGTGCGCGCCCGTTCAGATTCACCAGCCTTGACTGGATCATCATCCAAACCAAACTTGTTTCAGGGCGGAGAGGCGTCAGCACTCGTGTTTCAGTGCAGAAGAATAGGTTTGAACGGCTTTAGAGAACATTAAGACCCGTGTTTGTTTCATTTCTTACTGTTAGCGCTCGTGTTGATTTGGAGCTTTGCACCACTGAGCCTCAGGCAACAAACGAACCCTGCAGCGTGGAAGAGTGATCGCAGTGTGTTCATAATCTGACTGAAGACTTAAGAGCGTTGATTAATGATTGATTACCATCTTAAAATGAGATTTTTTTTTCCTTCCAGGCTCAGACAGACACGGACAAAGAGAATCGATAGAAATCCAGGTAACGTGTTGATCGACCACTCGTATGTCACAGTCTTCCTCATCTGTTTGTGTCTAAATCAGTCTGTCTGTACTTCACAGCTCCCCAAAGAGAACAGAAGCCACACCTGGACACTTTATTAAACCCAAATGAGAAAATTATAAGATCCGCCCAGGAGGAAGGAACAGATCCAGGAATCGGCCCTCCACACTGTCGCTCCACAGAGAGTGAAACATGCCGACAGCGACAAGGACGGTGGCTATTTTTAACATAGACAGTGACCAGGAGGTTTGAAATACACTTCATTTACATTAAGGCGGTGCCTTGCTCAGAGGCTTTTAAGCAGGGTAGCTGCTTGGCATCATGGCGCGAGCTTGAACCAGCACTTTCCAAAAAAAAAAGCTAGGGTCTTATAGTTCGACAGGCCGATGCGGTCCAAGATGTATGTACATATGTTTTTATATGTTGATGTATAAGGAGTTTTTTTTGTTATCAGTTGAATGAATAAAACCACACCCCAGGGACAGGTACAGCCAGCCTGAGGTGAGGCTGGAAGTAGTCGCCTCCAAACAGGAAGCAGGAACAACCTGACGTCACGCCACCAGGAAGTAGACTGAAGCATCTGCAGACGTGATAACAGTGTTATGTCAGCGTGTGCCTTGTTGTCAGGATTAATCTTCACAGTGCATGTTTCTGCTTTATTTCTTCTCTCAGTCTGACCTCTAATAAAAAAAAAAAAAAAGTAAAAAACTTGTAGTACTCTGGGTCGAACAACAAATCAGCGCTAATATTCAAATGTTTCCCGCCACTGGAGGCAGTGCAACAAGCTGTGAACATCAACATCAAAATATTGTCGCTTGTTATGGTTTCACCAGATAAATGTCAACATTAGAATTAATTTTATGCCACGTTTCTGATTTCATGATAACTTGGCAGTGGTTTTTATCTCTGTTTTGGTCTCCACCAACTCACGAGGGGCATGTTTAGCTCTAAAGGCTGCAACACACCTAGCCAGTGGTCAGCTGTTTGATTGGTGTGTCCTGTACAGTTCCCTCTAGTTGGACCAAGAGGGCGTGCAGTTTTTATCCGCATTTAAATTGAATACTACAATACACAAGTATTTTCACAACAATATCATCATCTAGAATTAATTAACCTGATTCAGGAGAAACCAGCTCTGTATGATTGTTTGTAGCACCTCCTAGCTTCATTACTAACTCTAGCTCTTCCAGTTTCCCCTTTAGAATGGCGATTACAGACTACTGCCACCTGCTGGTGTGAAGAGGTATTTCCTTTCACGCAGGCATCGAACGTATCACTTGGCCCTCGGCTTTATTCTTCGTGGTGTGTGTTCAAGTGTAATTTTTTTCGGTCCAGATACAGAAAACTTGAGGCGGTGCCGTGGCTGGCTTTATTGCTGGTAAATCTTTAAAGCCTGATTGGTGTGTCTGTACCTTTAAGCTGCTAAAGCCTGACCGTCTCCACAAGCTAGCTATGTTTAATATAGGGGTTTTGAACAAAACAGGTGGGTCTGCCTAAAGTCACTGGGAAGAGAGTGAATCAAAATATTCAAGTTGCACATTATAAAACTTACACAATGAGATGATATATAGAGAAATGTGCTGGGTTGTGGGTTTGTCAAAATAAGTGGGTCCCGTGTCTTAACACTCTGTTATGTGACACATTGTCAACATAAAAAGTTTGATGAAGGCAGCTTTAATCCGAACAGATATTTAAATGATTTGTAACTTACCTAAGACATCTGAAACAATATTTAGAAATATTGAAGCTAAAAGGCAAACATCGTTTTTCTTTTGTGCTTATTTTTCTTCACTTTGTTCTTCAGTCCTTGTCTAATGAATGTTCATGTATTGAAGCTACGTTCAGCTACTTATTTTAACTTAGGGTTTAACATGTTTTAATGTGAGCTGCCTTTATGTTCATCATCGGTCAAAGGCCAATTCTGTACTAATGATGTAATCCATGATGGATTATGATATCTATCGGGGGCTCAACAAAGATGTAAGCTGCTTTTATTTCCTAATGAGATGTGTCTTTCATTTCTGAGAGTGAAAGTGAGGAGCAGATTGTGGGTGCTGCCATCGTTTACTTTGGTGTCGAAGATACTGAAGGGAGTTATCTGTATGAAGTTAAAGTTCTATGTTATCTCCAAAGATAAGTGTGTGTGTGTTTAACAAGTTGGGGCCAAAATATTCTCCCAATAAGGAAACATGAATTTCTTTTAAAAGTGGCATCTGAAAGATTTTAGTTCAATGAATTTCTGTTTCATAAAAGCCACCATCAAAAAAAGACCAAAGAAAGTAGCTAGGAGGACCCAACGCTGACACCTACATCAGCTTTTACATCATCTCACGTTTTGTCCCCTCTAAAACAGTTCCTCCCAGAAACACGCGTGTCACGTCGCCTGTTGTAATGTTTGCCTCACGTGAGGCAAACACACCCAGGAAGAATGCGTTTGCTTCTGACGAGAGAGAGATTATCTGCTTAGCTGAATAAAGATGGCATCGTTCCAGTCTGCTCTGATTGAGGTGGTGACGTGAGGCGTTTTTATTCGGCGTATTAGTAAAAGATTAGTGTCCGTTTCAACATTGCCACTTTATCTATGTCCGGACGTGAGGTCCTGCAGTTCACCTTAGTGCCACAGGTGTCGCCAAAGAGCAAAACTTGAGTCACTTTTAATCAGAGGTCGTCAATGTTTTTCAGGCCAGGGATCCCCAACCTGAGAGATTAACTAGGGACCCCCTACCTACTTTATGTGTTCTATATTAAACTAGTGCTATTTATAAATATACATTATTGTCCTCATTTTGCATTCTATAGTAAGCTATTCAAATAATACACAGGTTAATTTTTTTTAATTTCAATGTAAGCGTCCTGTACCAAGTAGGCCCCGCCCCCTATCACCACTGTGGCAAACACAACACTGCATATCTGTCAGGTTCTCCTAATGACAAAACATTTATCTATGTTTAAAGTTAAAACTGTCAATCTGTCAATTATTTTCTGTATGTATTATGTGTATTTAAAGAAATATTATTTTGATGGGCAAAATTGTGTAATCAACCAAACATATTGCAACCCCCCTACAGTACCTCCACAGACCCCCTACACCCCCAGATGGAGACCTGTGCTTTAAAGGATATTTTTTAGTTAGCAAATTTGGTCTTATGAACTTTGCCTTCAGCACTTGCTTTGTTGAGATTTATGTAAATAAAACAAAACAAACTAAATTTTCAATTTTACATAAACCATCATACGCATTTTACCAAAAACATGAACACAATACATGAGGTAGGGATTGCTAGGTGAGTTAAAGTGGACCGTAGAGCACATCAGAGCTTATTACAAGATTTAAACCAGGTAGGACTATACCAGAATATTAAATTATATAAAAACCTGAAAAAGAAACTGTACATCTATACTTCACTTCTACGAGATGAGACGTTAACAATAAAAACTCATGATTCCCGTTTTCACGCAAATAATGCAACACAGGTCGTCTTTATTAGAAGCTGTTCCAACAACCACCACATCAGCCTTGATAACAGTATTTAATCCAAGGGAACCGCAGTTTTAGCACCTACAGAAACATCAACGTCACTCCGTACATGTCAGGATTCCTGTCATATTTATTCAGATTATTTCCCTCATCATTCTTCTTTTTAGATATGTTCTATCTCTATTTCTCAATTGTTGTTTCATTGTGCATATTTTTTTCTTTAAATCATTGTTATAGTATGAGTCATGTTTTTTTTTTATTGATGTATGATGAATAAAAATGACTAACACGTCAAAACCATGACAGGTTTGTATGCTTGAAGCTCGTGTCCTGCAGACCTGACTGATACATCTGTCTTTATATTCTTTTATTCCTCATTTCCCTTCCTCCTCCTCCTCTTCTCTTTCTTTTCTTAATGAAAAGATGATTATTCATCCGGAGCAGGTCGTCCGGCGACCTCCGGCTCCGTGTCGTGTTATTTCCAGATAGCGGAGATGGAGAGGTGTTTCGAGCGCAGGAACCCTCGACTCTCTTGTCTCCTCTTGACCTCCTGAGTCTTATCAGGTTGCGAAGTCTCTTAAACGGAGCTCGGGGGGAGAACGCGGGAGGAAAAGATAAAAATCTGCCAACTCCGCTATTAACAGATGCTGCAAAACAACAGCCTGGGTGTGATTGGAGCGAGGCTTCGGAGTGGTGTCTCGTGGCGGTGCGGGATGGAGGGAGGGCGGACTCACTGGGTGTTGACATTTACGCGTTGTCTCGCAAGGCCACCCCACCCACAACCGCAGGCTCAGAGCAAACCTGCCTTTTCTAAACACACAGGAATGACTCGCGGGCCTTAAACCTGACAGGTAGACGGCGGCTGACGGCGCAGGACGCGAGCAAGCGGCAAATATTGACTCCCGCTGCGTGTTGTGTACTCTAGCTGCTAAAAAAGAAAAAAGCTTCTCACGCCATTAAAGGTGGAAAAAAAAAAGAAAAGAAATGGTGTATATTTATAATAATAGAGCTCTGATCTGTCTCTTTCATGAGCAGTAAATTTATCTCGGCGCCTGAATTATTCAGGCCTCCAGGCGACAGGGTTCCCATGCCGATGCCAGGCTAAGTGCCCTACATCTTATCTTTGTCTCTGGCCATCGGCCAAGACGACGGAGCTCTGGCTCAGGGGGAGAAACTTTTTTCTTTCTTTCTTTTTTTTTGAGTAAAGCGTAGTCAGTGTTTAACACCTTTGAGCTGCAAAGGGAGTGATTACACTTTTTGAACCACCTAACTAAACCCTGTTCTGTTCAACTGCCTAGCATTTAGCATCCCATTAGCATTTAGCATCATTTAGCTAATTTAGCTAAAGAGAGGCAGCTGGACTTTTTTGTTTTTTTGAAGACATTTCATCCAAGTGTTTTCTTCAGTTCTACAGACTAGTAAGGGGTTGGGGTTTAAATAAAACCAAAACAACAACTTCGCCATCCTCCCCTCGTTTCCAGGTCAACATTTAATATTTAACCCGAGTGAAACATTAGCAGATTTCCGTGGGCGTCTGATGAAGTCCAACAAAAGCTCGACTATTTCTGAGACGCTTAAAAGGTGAAAGATTACATTTAATGTTGACACTATTCCGTGGGTTGGAGTTTAATGGGTTTCGGGACAGTGAGAAGCAGGGGCCGAACAAACAGGGACCAGGAAGTAGACTTTTCGGCTCAGATAAGTTTGTGATTGCAGGTGGGAAGCAAGTGGGATTTTTATTCATAAAAAAATCTTATCTTCACATTATGTTCGTTGGAAGATATGACAGAAAAACATCAAATCAGGGAATAAATAGCATGAAAATATTAGCTACATTTTCATGTATTTATTCATCTCATGTTCATTTTCGAACAGATAAAAAGATGTAAACACTTCTCGTGTCTATTTTCTCCAGCCTTTCCCTGTGAGACCAGGAAGTATGTTTGTGTGCAACAATTAAGCGTGACATCATTAACTCCAACAAAGCCTTGAGAAAAACAAACACGTTAGCCGAGCACACACATGACACACCTCAGGGGACTCTGCAGCCGGCTGCCTAATGGACCTTATTAAAGAAAATAATAAATAAATAGATTAAAAAAATCAACGTGAAGGAATCTAACACTCGGGCGCTTCTTATTCACTTTTATGTCGACCCTCAACACAGGAGGCCGTGGTACAAATGAGCTGGTTACGAAACCTGCGTTTGTACTGGTTTTTATTTTAAAATACATCTCAATGATATTTCTTCTTGCCAGTCATCATGGTGTCATTAAGGGAACATAGAGGGGCGGGGTTACACGACTTTTTTTTATGTCTGCATTTGTGCCCGCCACAAGGTATCAACATTTTATGAGATTGATGCATTTATAGCCTCGCAGCTAAATATTTTATTGTTTCGGTGTGTGCGGGGACCTGGTTTGTTGATCTTTATTGAGTGTAGTGACCTTGTGTGGCAGGGAGGACGGTGTGAATGTAGTGGGGAATAAAGGACAGAGACGATGTCTCGGGATGGATGGAGATGAAGGGAGTGCGTGTGGTGCTTGTAGGAACTGGCGGAGTGAAAGGCAATGTTCTTTCCAAGTCACCTCACCCAAGATTAAGAGAGTCCAGAGGGTTTGTGTTTAGATCTCTGGAGAGACAGGAGAGTTCAGGTAGGTAGAGGTGTCCCAGTAGAGGAGTCAAAAGAAGGGCACATAGTGACAGAACCAGCCCATTTTAGGCAAGGTGACCCAACACGAGCTGGCAAGTGACACCACACTTGCATGTAGGCATTCCCTAGACATGGGTGAGACAATCACCAGGGCCCAGTCGGGTCATGGGGCCTCTGGCTCCCAATACCCAAAAATACCCTGTGTGTGGGGGCACATGAGGTACCAAGCCCAGAGACATGGTACGCCACAGCTCCCAGTGTTCCAGTCGGGCGGAGGCAAGCACCATCGGACCGGACAAGCAAGGCATGCCAGAGCAAGGTAGGAGGACCAAAAGCTCCTCCATCCACCACCCAACCATCCACTCACACCCTGATCTGCATCCCCCATTCAGAGGCACCCCACCAACAGAAATAACCCATCTGGGATCACAGATCATTTTTAACCAAAGCGTGTAACAGCACTGGTTTGTTGTCATACTATTTTGTGGTGGCCAGTTCAGGACTTTTTCTTCCCACTGACGGTGAAGCTCCTTCTCCCATTTTTTGTAACTCTTTGTCTCCTGGCTGCTGGCACAGCTTTGGGACTTGATTCTTCCTCATGGCTCCTGTTGCTGGAAAGCCCTTTGCCAACAGTGTGTCCATGAGATTCATTGTTGTGAAGCAGTTTTCAGAGAATAGACAACTACCTGTGGGAACAGATTTAACCAAGCGTAGGTCTGCTGCTGCTCCAACACCCAGGCTTTGATCCCTGAATGTATTCTTCCCTTGGTACACTTCAAAATCCAACGTCAGACCGCTTGGAGAAGCAAGGACAAAGACCTTTAGGCCGGTAGGGTTTGGCTTACCTGGAACATATTGTCACGTTGGACAGAGACCTGTGAAAGGGATTATTTGTTCATCAGTGCAGACCTGCTCTGGCTTTTGGAGGGTTGACTCAATCTCGCCTTACACAGTCTAGTAATTGCCTGACTTTCCACAGGATGTCTGTCTTCTTAATTTCCTCTGGTACTGCCAAGTCATCGACTCTTGAGCGAGCTTTGCAGCTTGAAGAACTTATCCCTTGGCATTTTGCTGCTTATAATTGGAACTTTTGTTTTTTTTGGCCCCAAACATTTTAATTCCGGGATAGCCAAGGGACGCCACTGATATGCCAAAGAAAATCTGAATTTCTTGTGGAGTGGCATTCAGAAGCAGTCCTCTACTTTGCAGCACTGTTTGATTTGCGAATGCTGCCAAAACACTTGGTTGTCAGTATTGAATTGGACTCCACTCTTCACGGGTTGTAGGGTTCATCTTGACTGACAGGAAGCACAGGCACCACAGATATGAATCTATCATTTTGGGGAAAAATACTAAGTTAAGGGAAATAACAGAAATGACAAAAATCTAACTGGAACCTGGCATTTTTACACTTTTCTTTTGTAATCTTAAAATGCTCCTAATAAGGGTATGGCACACTAAAATATAACAGAAATCCACCAGGTGTTGGAGCGTATCAATATTTAATTGTCATTTATTTCTGATAAAAGTCTGACCAATAATTCCTTCCAGCTTCCTGGTTCTCATCCGTCGTCGTGTCCCTTCTAGTTGACACCACTGTCTCTTCTCTGGCAGAGACGGAGCGTATTACTTTGTGACTATATAAGATAAAGTTAAAAGAAAAAAAAAAAAAGCTAAAAAAAAAATTTGTAGCTAAACATCTGGACGGGGGCTACCGTTAGCTACCGTTAGCTACTGTTCGTTGTCAAAACAGGTCCTCAACAAAGTCTTAAGCCTGCTAACAAAATAGCTACAACCTCCTTTTTACATTTCAAGAAAATATGTTTGAATTCTGCCAAAAAAACAACGCATTTGACTGTAAATGCTGAAACGCTGAAATGCTATTAATATGATAATGTTAACGGTAGCTGGTCAGACTACCAAGGTAACTGAACATTACGAGGGGATTTTATTTTATACCACATACAGAATAAAATTTTATTCAATTACTGTTTTCACTTCTTACCGGTGCCTCTGAATCTGACTCCACTGAGACATTTCTACCTCCACTTTCCCACCGCATGCGTCAGCGGAGGAGGGGAGCGTCCAGCGCTGGGAAGCGGTGATTCTTTGGGGGGAGGCGGAGTTGTTTATTTTCAAATTTTTACTAAGTGCTTTGTAACATGCCAGAAAGGTTAAGGTAAGTACATCAGGGATTGGAAGTGTAGCTGAGAATAGTAGAATATATACATGCATGTGAAACAAATTTCCACCACAGAGGACTCAAGTAAACAGGAGCCCATCTGTTCAGTGGTAGATCCTGAGGCTTAATTAGTGGCAGCTTATAAAAGGGAGTCACAGTGACAGGGTCTGAGTGATTGATTGATTGATTGATTGGGCTGCCGCCTCCACCTCATGGCAGCAGCGCTCAAAGCTCTTTTATTTTTGTGATGAATTATATCGGTTAACAAACACTTGGTTGGTTTCAAGTGAGCCTCGAGCCTCCTGTTTATATCCAACCACAGCCAGGCTATTCCAACACTTCATTACAAGAAAGAATCCAGCATGAAGACAAGCATCAAAGTGCTTGCTCTGATACCGAAGCGCCTTGTTGTAGCTGTTGTAGCCGCTGCAGGTCGAGCTGTTTTCTTTTTCCAGGGGTGAATCCGAGGGGACGTCAAATGATTCATGGGAGAGAAGTGTAAAAAGACAAACAAACAAAAAAAACCCTGAAAACTAAAAATCTGTTTTCATTTTTTTTTCTCTGATCTTTTCGATTCCTGGTGAGACATGCAACCAGGCATTTCAAATGGGACACAAAAAAAAGCTGTATAAATAAAGACAGATTGAATTGAAGGAGAGAATGGATGATTTTAAAAGCTGAACCACTAAACTGTCATAAAGATGATTTCTCCAGCGTTTTATTCCAGTGGAAAATAACGCGATCCTGTTAGGGTTATTGGAGATGTCGTACAAGCTGTTTCTAGGGCTTCCTGTGTAAAGTGCATGCGCTGCCGTGAGGTGAGCCTCTCTAATTAGTGTAATGACATTAAACAGAGCCCACCTGTGTTGCTCCATAGAGGCTCATGTGGGAAGTGTGGTTCAAATGAGACGCCTCGCGCGCGTATCGTAAAGAAATCAACGAGGACTACAACTTCTATTTCTGTTTCCCCTCTCGCTGCATTCTGCATTCATTTCCATTTAGCAGCTGCTCATGTTTAGACTACATTTCCCAGGTGTATTTGCATGGAAAGTCACAGGTGTCCTCATGTCATTACAAGCTCCGAGATTAATCTCGGCAACATTTGCCTGCACGAGGGCTTTTGATTATTTTTTTAATTTATTTTTATTCAGCCGACTCGAGCGTATCTAGGCTTTTGTTTCAGCCACGAGTGCAGTTTATGTGTAGTTTATTTCGTGTCGCCGTCTTGCAGCTGTAAATATCCACCTGTTTGAGTAACATTTGCTAAAATGCTGGAGTATATTGCTTTTGCGTTATTTAAACTGGGCTCTGTGCCACTGACAGTGTGGGAGAGTTTAAATTTGGATTAAATAAAATATAATAATTAAAGTACAACAAGGGTGGAGAATTAACTTTGTATGAATTCATTTGAAAACAGTTTCATATACTCGAGAAAGACTTTTATTTTTAAAGGGTCGACTATGGGGTATGATTTCAATTATATATATTTTTTAAATTAATTAAAGGCTCACAAAATAGCATTTCCAGCTAACAGCTGCTCACGTGTTCCCTTCTACAAACAATCATGAAGCTTTCATTTTAATCAGGCATTCATAAGAGCCGCCCACCAACATAAAGGGTTAAGTTGCACAAAAATCTTGTTTTCTCTGCGTCTGTGCTGCATTTAAGACTTTTCCCGTTCTCAAACTCCCCTCCTCCTCTTCCTGTCTGTGCCAAGATAAAGCCTCAGCTGCTTTACTGTCTGTCTGTACATTTAATCGACCTTTCAGCGCATCCTCGGACCGACTGAAAGGGATCAAAGTAATGCGGTGACGCAGGAAACGGTGCGCCGATGAAAAGATGACTCACTGGTTTGATTAAGCAGATCCTGCTGCCGTCACACTCTGTGGATTTATGGAAATGTTCCCCTCAGACTTTGGTGCAGGTGTGACTTGTTCCCTCACGCGCACAAACACGGGAAGTAACTACATTCAGAAGTCCATAGAGAAAGGCGCTCAATTTCAGGAGCTGTCATCCCAGGAAAAGAAAAAAAGAAGAAAAAAAAAAGAAACCTATTGAGTTATTCAGATGTGTTTTCATTGTGGTTTGTGCCTGTGCTCTTCAGCTTGTGGTTTCTCCACCCTGCGAGCTGCTGACTACACAGCCGCCCACTGTATCCACGAGCTGCGTTGTCCATCACTGGGTTGAAAGTAAAAATAAAACAACAACGGGCCCTTGAGAGAGACACACGCCTCCTTGTGCGCCCGCCGCGGGCCGTTTCCAATCAAAGCTAAACTGTGGGTGCATTCACACGCAGGCCTCGCCGTGGAGAGGTGGTGGTGGTGGTGGTGGTGGTGGTGGTGAGGGGGGATGATGATCTTTGTCACTACTGTGTGGCTGCGCCTTAAATGTAATATGGATGCTGGTTTTGCCTTTGTTGTGAAATAAAATACACGTGAGATTCTTGCGGCACGCGGGTAAAAAGGCCTGAGAAGAGGACGCTATAATGGAAGGAGCCACGGTGAGCAATTAGGAGCGTGGAACAAGAGGGATGAAGATAGAAGCGGGCGGGTGAGATGAATAGATAAATGTCCGAAGAAAGGTCTATTTCGGGATTGCCGACACAGACGCACTCACAGCCTCTCCCCTCCTGCCGAGAGCAATCGTCAGATCAGGGTTTTTTTTTTTTTTTTTTTTTATCCTTCAGTGCCAGCTGCTGTGGACGTTTCCAAGGTTCGCTCTGTGTGTGTGTGTGTGTGTGTGTGCGCTGACAAAACCCCAAAGGTGTTCATTAGCCGAGACCCTGGGGCCCTTGGACGCCACCCGCCGAGGCTCTAACTGCTGCGATGGCTGGGTTTTAAACTCCCGAGCCCCACAGTGATCGCAATTATTTATGAAGAGGGAGATAGGCAGAGCTCGTAAACAGGCGTTTGATGTCCTGCAGAGTCACAGACACTCGGAGGACGTTGTCATTTTCTAGATCTACCGCGGTGCATGTAAAAGATCCTCCACCTGTGTCACGGCGCACAGCTAACGCGCTGGGACATGTGGACTAGTAATCATGGCACATGAAGCCACGTACACGACATGCTTGGCGCTCGGGTGGAAATGTCAGTCATAAGTCGCCAGAGCGCTGCTGCTAGGCAACTGTTTCGTCGGCTAACAGTTTAGCTAGCTAACAAGCGAGTGACTCAATGTAGAAAATGTAAAGGAAAAATAGGTTGATGACGGACATTTTCTCCAGTAACACTTCCACTAGATGGGAAACGTGGCGAACACAACCCTACTTGAAGGCGCCACATAAGAACAAACATGATTTTCGTACAGGGGGAAAAAAACAAATCAAAGAAAGTTAGGAATCAAAATTGCTTTTAAATTCAGCTTTGCAAATATGACCAAAGAGAACCAAGAGTCCAAACTGGAGGAACTTATTGTAGCTTGTTAGCAGTTTAAAAAAGGTTTTCCAGACATATTGTCACATTAGCATCCAAGCTAAGTGCACATGCTATGTTTTATTTTCTCTTTTCAAATCCAGCTAATTGTGAAGATGCTAACCATATTGTTCTACTCCGCGAGCAAGCATGGATTGCTCTAGCTAACATTTTTTGTTGGATTTTTTTTAAAAAAAGACAGTAAATGGCTAACAAAAGATTGTTTTTGGTTAGTCATTAGCTACACAGCAACTCACTGGATAGCTAGCATAAACAGTACCATCAAAATGTCCCCAAATCCTAAAATGACAAAATTCAGTGGGAGTTACAACGTTAAATAAACAATTTAAGTTATTTTTGTATGGTACTGGCTAACAGTAGCTAGCTACTTACCATTAAGAAACACAGACTACATGACTACACACCAAATTTACATTCCTTTTCTTTATTTTACAATAAGTAGAAATGATTTGGCAGGCACACAATAACTGAATAGTGGTGTTGCAGCAAAACGGACAACAGCTTGTGTAGCTTCAGCTCTGAAAGTCTTTTTAAAAAAAGCTATTATTTATTCTGCACCTTCTAGCCTCAGTTAGTTCATTATAAGGCACTTGAGTTGAACTAATTTCACCGGCCGGACTACAAACACAATGTCTGACCTATAAAATTGGAAATAAAGAGCTAGTCAGGTGTATCGGCAGCCTCTCTGTAGTTTAGTCAACAGTGATTTGACCTCAGCTGGTCAACTTCAGAAACTAAAGCGGTGTCACTAGAAATTACACATTTCACACAAATGATCTAATTTATGAAATGTTTCAACACAGAAATGATGTGAATGGAAAAATGTGGCTTGAGAATAAGTGTCCATGTGCCTGATTAATTTCCAGGTTAGATAAAATATTAATTCAGTTTTATTCTGAAATCAACGATCGACGATTCTCCGACGAAGAAGCTCTGAAGAAGAACGGCTTTTTCATCCAGTTTTTGTCTCACAATAAATCAAAACAATTGTGGCTGAAAATTTTATAAATATGAGAACACAAAAAAAAAAAAAAATGTAAAAACTGTTCAATGACCTTTCCTCTTTGACCTGCTCGGTGAAATGAGGGCGACGTTCCCGGAGAGACAGGAAGTTATGGCAAAGACAGTGTCCACTGAGGATTTGAGTACATGCTAACAAGTAGCAACGCTGGGATCCACATGGGATAAAAGCAATGTGTGATGTATTACATATGCGGTATGAACATGGCAAATGCTTATTAGGACTGTGGAGTGTTAAATACACTGGGAGACGGCTGCACATTCAGTCCGCACGATAACGTCTCTTCGGCTGTGGATTCATAGGAACCACGCAGCTTTGGAAATGTAGCCTCCTTCACAAGACAGACGTTACGATCTGTCGATGTATCCACAATAAAAAATATCTGAGAGTTCAAAAATAAATCTGTCCTTTTTTGTAAACAGAGTTTTCCTTCATTCGTTTCATGTTCTTAGATAAAGCCATTGTTATTGGGAGCTGTGGTATAGAGCGCTCTGTCCAGTCCGTCGCGTCGACAGACGTCCGTCACTCACAGTCCTCTCCGGCTGTGGCGGCCTCTAAGGCGGCGAGAGCCTCGGCCACCATCGAGTCCGTGACGCTCTGCACCTCGTCCTCGCTCTTCTCCGCGCCCACCGAGATCCCGCTCTCCATGGTGGAAACGTCCGTGGCCTTTGGCGGCGTGAGCCCGTCCCTGGTGTCGGCCGAGGACAGGCTGGTGGTGCTGGTGTGGATGTCCACCGACAGGACGCTCCCCTCGTCCCCCGTGTCGCACGGGTACTCCGGCGTCCCTCCCACGCCCTCGTCTATCTCCTCCGTGGACAGGCTCTTCCTGATCCCGCGCTCGGTGACGGAGCCGTCCCACCCGTTCGTCGTCGCCCGGCTCTCGTACTCGTCGGCGTCGGGGTAGACGGGCACCTGGCTCGGGCTGTTTTCCTGCGTCGCCCATCGCGGCCCCTCGGCCTCTGGCTGGATGATGTACAGGCCGCCCTCCGGAGGCGGCGCGCTGCCCTGCTGCTGCAGCTCCTTGGCGTTCGAGGGCGCGGCGTGCAGCCGGTAGTTGACCTGGTTGTTGTCGACCTCGAGCCTCAGCGTGCTGTCGGTGGACTTGCTGTAGCCCAGGTTTTGGAAGCCATGCTTCTGCTTGTTGTGTCCGCTGTGGGGGTCACCGCTGAGGGCGCCGCCTGAGTGCTGGTGGGGCTGGTAGAGAGAGCTGCCTGCGGAGTCGGGCTTCCTCACATCCACCGCCACAGAGGGGTCGTAGATGTAGCTGTGAGAGAGAGAGAGAGATGGAGAGGTCACACCTGTAGCTGGAGCCATTAATCAGGTCATGTAAATCACGTGGTATCAAACTATGACCAAGAAATGGTTACAAACAAATAATCAGCTCATCAGCATGTTTCTGTTCTTTGATCGATCGCCGTCGTTTCTACTTTCATCTGCTGACTGATCAGTGAAACTGATATAAAACTGTCGCCAACTCTCCAACAAAACATTACTTTGTTGAATTGTCTGTTATTCACTTCATCTTTTGAACATTTATCAAGGAAAAAAAAATCCCATTCATATCTCTCAAAAGATAAATGTGTACCATCCATTTGAACCATCATGACGACTAAATTAGATTTTTTATTCAAGCACAGTTAATGTCACAGCACAGTTAACAGAATTAACATCAGCCTCGTCTCATGTTTGTGGTGACTGCAAGGATGCAAATGTTAACAAGCAGTAAAGTAAGAGCTGATAACTCGCCTGTAGAGATTCCTAAAGGACTGTCACTTATCACTTTATTGTATTTTCTGGATTAAATGACTGATGTTTGGTTTGTAAACACTCAGCTCTTTAGCTCGACTAAAATAAAAAGCATTAAACTGTTAAAACAGGAAAGTGGCAAGATATTTATTTTTACAGGACAAATTATTTTTCTGTCAGTCTAATAGTGTCAGCTTTTCATCTTTTCTTTTTTTTTTATAGCTCTTTCTATATACTCAATGCTAAAATCTACCAGCATCTGTAATGTAATTACAGCTGTCAGATACATTTAGAGGAGCTAAAGTACATTTTAACTAAACCTCAGACAAAGAGAGGGTCTGTTTCTTTTATTTCCTGGCGTCTTTTGTCTGACTGGGATCCAGCAGACACTGACTGTATCCTGACAGCGACCAGGATATTTCCTTGTGCGGCCGATGCACCTCTCTCAGTGCCACAGTGACGTGTCTGGAAGGTGTACTCTTGGTGTTGACACAGGCTTGGAGCTTCGGCTGTGGCGCAGTTTGAACAGCCCATGAGAATGTCAGATATATTATGCAGAGTGTTGCAGTAAGGAAGTGTGCACAGGGGCGACTCACTCTGACTTTTACCTTCAACGCTTCCTTTCTTTCTGCTGCTTACTTTCACAGAGGAAAGGTGACCACAAGAATACTGATGAATGGATGCTACTGTTGGGTCTTTGTGTTGCAAAAATAAGGAGCTGAGAACATTAGCCTAGCCTAGCTTAAATCGCAGCAACCTTGCTGCAGATGGTCGTCTCCACCTGGCTACACTAACGCCGCTTTTACACTGAAAATACAGCATTGTGTCATCGCGGTAACAACATCATCATCAGGCATTTAAGTGTGAACACTGCCAGGTAAACAATGGACAGCGTGGATATCAGCACGGAGTCGAATGTTACCTTTGTCGTTTCGTGCATTGCATTGCATATACAAACTCAGCACAGAGTGGAAAACATGTCAGCGCTGCCATGATCCATAAAAAATGTGTCATAGCACAATACAAGCTGTATATAAACACAGTCGCGCATGCGCAGTTCACATCCCACCCCAGCATTTGCTATTTCCTGAGCACGACGTAGGGCTAATTCACGTATGCGCTTCCATTAAAGATTGTGTAGCTGTATTTGACCAACATGAAAAAAACTCTCTGCCCTTCAGAGACCAGTCTAGGGGAGATCTACAGGAAGACTGATCTTATGGGAGTAGACCAAAACTTTGCTCTGTTTCAATCCTGACGGGACGCACATTGACAAAATCAGAACGTAACAGGGAGGTACATCAACGTCATTGGGTAATTTAGGGGGACGACGCGGGACCCGTTTCACACTGGGCGAGCTGAGCCAATAAGTTCCTCTGTTGCTGGAAGTGTCATTTGACCCGTAAAGAAACCCACGGCAACACTTTCACACTGCTGGAAACATCTGTGACGACCCTTAACATTGTTGACACACGCTACAAATGTATCCCTACACTCTAGAGTCTCTAGAGTTTGAGCAGTTTATAACGTTATTAGCAACCCGTGTTTGTATTTCTTCTTCAGACTGAAATCCTTCCTCTGGTAGCTGAGCTCATTTTTTATCCGGAGTGTCCTTTGTTGTGTTTTCTTGGACGTGTCTTGGGCGCCACTACATTCACATTTGCTGCTCTGTCTCTGACATTTTGATGCTGATTGACAGAAAATGCGTCGCTGCCAGTCCCTGATTGTGTGTGAATCTGATCAGTAATTGGGAGCAAACGTGGTCCTTCATGTGACAACAACAACTCAAGACAGCTCATTATTCGTGCCCCCGCTCGGTCAGTCACAAAAATAAATAAATGTGAGTGGAAATGTCCACCAAAAAACCCTCGTCAATTAAAAATCATCAAACAATGAGTCTAAATTATGCTGCAGAGTTCCTTAATCAGCTCTTTAAGATGGGTCGCACTGAATAATGAACACAACGCATTGACGTCACTTCACGGGCCTCATTAAATTTCTCTTTTCAGGCTCTGCTCTCACCTGCTTCCTCGTCCCCGCTGTGAAATGAGTCTTTTGTTGTGTAAATCAGCCGACATGCGCCCGGCCAGAGATTTGTTAACGTCGCCCCTGATTCTTGGTCGGAAGCTAGAGGTCGATGTCGGTCGGAGACTAATTAATGCTCATTTAAGCTCTACACCTTGAGAACCCCCTCGAAGGCTTAACGAGAGTCTGATACACCCACTTGGAAGGATTTTCGTACAAGGGCATAAGTACACGATCGTTCGCTGGCTCACATACGTAGACGGGTATTACGAGTGTTGGCAGGGGGCTGCTTTCGGTCGGCCACCTAACGGGCTGTCAGACATCGCCTGCTGCGGGAGCCTTGTGTTTTTCACGCCCATCTTTTCTTCATTTTGTTTGTTTCGTCCTCCACCCCGCCATCCTTGAAACCCCAGCAGAGCTCCTTCCGTCTCACACCTCTCCTGGTGCTCCCCGCTCAAAACAACCTCCTCCTTCTGTCTCCTTCAGTGTCCCTGTAATGAAGCTGTAGCTCACTAATCTACTGTCCCTTTGCACTCCACTCCTCCTTGATTTGAGCGTCTTCCCTTCAGCTATTTCCGTCTCCTTGTCCTCTTCAGTCATCTAGGTTTATATTTTAATGTCACCTCCAGTCTTCGGTATTCATGGAAATCAGAACACAAGTCCTGAGAATAACTTTCAGATGCACTGACTAATCTCTTTCCTTTGGTAAGCAGACACCTCCCTGTGCAGTTGTAGCCACGCATGTTCTCTCTCCGACTTATTCACCTCTCCTTCACCCCGCGTCTTCCTCCTCGTCTCCCTTCACAGCAAAAAGCTGAGGAAATGAATGTTTTCCATCTCTGCGGCTCCTGGGCAGCGCTGCCGCTGTGCCCTCGCTGCTAAGGCAAAATTTGAGGCACGCTTTCAAAACGAGGCGAGAGACACGAGAAGTGTTTTACTAGAAAGACAAAATGATTCAGAAATGAAACTGAACGCTGCTGGTTTTTTCTACAGCAGGGGTCTTTAACGCTCTGCAGGCCATGGACCACCAAATGCTGGGACCCCCTACCTACTATATGCATTATTATTATCATTATGTATTCAATATTATGTATAAATGATACACAGGTCAAAATATTAGTTTTTTATTTTGAACTTGTGCAACAGTAGGGTGGCCTTGCAGGAACATTGTGGGGGGAAATTAAAAAAAAAGAATTATAAAAAATGTCTAATCAACTAAAGATTTTGCAGGCACTAACTCCTACAAGATATTCTCAGTCAGGGAGACAACTATTTGCGCCGACTTTTGTGGACAAACAGACAAAATGTGAAGTGTTTCGACACATTTGACTTTCACGTAAGAAGGTATGTAGGTTGTGGAAGTGCTTATCTGGTTATCTAGAATAAATAAGACCAATGATGCAAATCACGTGTTCTATTTTAAAACCCAAAGTAAAGAGAAAGGCAGCAACTTGGATTTTAATACCAAAGCAGTGTTTTTGCATACAAGTTGAGTCTTTGGAGTTCCTGCTTGCAAATCAGCTGGGATTCTCCTTGCTTATGTTAATTCAGAGTTTATTTGAGGCTCGCACAACGAGGCTGAGTCCAGACGGCCACTGAAGTAAAGACAAAGACTCAGCCGTCGTTTTAAGTCAACAATTCGCCACACCTGCATGACGTGATCACAATACCGAACGCACTTCTTGTGCTACAGAGATCTGAACCCTGGTACACGATACAACAGGTGCAGAGGAGCCTGTGGATTTTATGCCACCACCACCATTAGACTTGTGATGAACATCCTAATGTTGGTTTTCCATGCGATGCACCTTCCCCTCGAAAGTGACAGAAACCTTCCACCTCACGAGAGTAATGTAAAGCAGCGATGTGTATGTAGGCTCTATAAAAAAACCTGCTACACCTGGTCCTGGTGTCAGTCTGCGGATTCTGAGGCCGCGCTGTTGACCCAGTGACCTAAAGGGCCACGCTGCCAAACCCAAACACCACTAATCCCAGAAATGTGACACTCCACACAATTAGGGAGGTATGTGTGCCTGTCACACGCATTTCACATGTGTGTCTGTGACATGGGAAGGAGAGAAAAATTTTAAAAAAAGCGCGGAGGGGGATTACGACTGTGGTATGTGAATCACAGCGTGCCCTTTCATTAATCCGCAATCAAAAGCTTGTTTCCTGGCCTTGCTCTGCTTCCTCATGCACCTCAAAAAGCACGGAGATGTCGAGCCCTGACAACAACGCCTTGTGGGCTTTTAACAACTCGCACAACGTTGTGCAAAGAATTACAGTAACCAAGGGTGACGGCTATTGGCATATTGACCCACAGCTTGTACTAAGAGCCCGTGTGAGGCTCGCAGTGCAGACATATTATAAATGGACCTCTCACTATCTGCATGAAACAAGACAAGAAATCATTATGTGGCCAAGGAGACATTTGAATTGCCACCGTGGAGCCACAAATAAGGAAATCAGCAGTGAGAGGTTGTTACTGACGAGGTGAGTTTTAAACAGCGTTCAGACGTTTAAAGAAATTGATTGAAAAGGGAAACAAACAAACATGAGATGTCTTAAAAATTCATCATAGCATAATGAGCACAGACTATAAGAGAAGTGGACGTAGTCACAGCTCTGAAAGTGAAACCAGCGCCTTGGACCTGCATTCTTTCTCATAGCCAGTAGGGGGCAACTCCGTGCGATGCAAAGAGGTCAGATTTTCACTTGATTTATATTGTCTGTAAATATTTTTCCAGTGGGTTTATGGCCTCATTCACCGGATTCAGGTGTTCTCTCCAATGCAGCATGATCCTTGCTCCTCTCCAGCTCCTTTTGCCCACCCCCCTCAAAAAAATAAATAAATAAAAAAATCAAGATAGCAATGTCCACTATGCTGAACTTCCAAACTGCTGTCCACAAACCAAAGGGCAACGACACATGTCCACTTCTTTTGTACAATCTGATAACAAGTGACAGATCAATTTATGCTACACCTTCTTTTTTAAGTCTATTCCCATTTAAAAGCACCTTCAGGAGAACAATTAGCTGGAACATCTTTGTAGTGAATGCTAGCACTATTCCTACTATGCACACACAGAAGATACAAATATGTTTAGCATGTATAATGCTAACATTTGCTAAGCATTTTCTCCTGTATTTTATAGCAAAAACAAAGTTAATAAAATTAAGAGCATCTCCATACCACAGACTGGCAGAAGTGGCTGTAAGTGCAATGCCACTGATGGAGTGTTAATTAATTAACACCAGTTTAGATAATGATAATCTCAGAGTAACTTCTCTCTCTTTAGTCACTTTTGGCTCCCAAACACCATGATGGCTCCCACTTAATGGTGGCGTCATATTGATAGTCTACAAACCAATGGTCAAACCATGATCAAAGTGCATCAAATAAAATATTAAATTCCAGATAAGGAGTGTTGAAGAGGTATTTCACACAGCAGGTACAGTTCTCTGTAATTACATAACCAGTTTCACCAACTATAACACTACTATTTTATTAGCTTACATTAAACAAGTACGGAAACAAAACTGGACAAAGGCGATAGGATTGGACGTTCAACATCGAGTTCAAATTCTCTATAATGTTGTCATCTCCTCAGTTTGTTGTGTTGGTCACTACGCACAAAACCCATGACCTGTCCGCCCCGGTAGTTTTTCCATGTTACTGTGGAGTGTAACTGTACATAATAAAAACTGACTTGACGAGAAAGGTGAGTATCAGTGTTGTGACAATATGCAAAAGATTGCGTAAGCCAAAAAAAAAAAAAAAAAGAAACAAAGTAGATAAACCAGAAGAGAGAGACACACTTCTCACCTTTTTATCATCCGGCAGCATTGGCACCCCATTTGGCCTCCTCTGTCGAAGGGAGCTGTGGAGGGACACGAACAGAGCAATTAAACTTTAATCGTGCAAACACCTTTCAAGTGAGCGGCGCAGACAAAGTCCAAAGCAGCGGAACATGCGCATATCATTTTCAGCGTTTTCACCGAGGAAAGGTTAGACCCGGTGTCGAACATGAGTCGAGCGCTGCTATCGATCGGACCGTCGGTCACCTCTGACGTGCCAACGGCTTTTAAATGAGGGATTTCTCTGGGCTCTCCTGAAGATTTCAGCTCATCACTCAAGCTTTTGCTTTGCCCTCGGTCTCGACGGTGTTTGGACACAAGGATGAAAACCCTGTCGGCCCGAAGCACCGATAAAGATGTTATTGCCATCCATCACTGTTGCGTGCGCGAGTGTGTCGGAGGGTTGTGTATCTGTGTGCAGGATGGGAGTGACCTTTTTCTCTCCTGGTGGTGTGTTTCTCCAGGCTTTGGCATTTCATTGCCTGGGTAAATAATTAATCACTGAGTCTTGAATGGGTTTGTCTGAAAGCTTAGGATGGAAGAGATCGACAGAGGTAGAGGACACGGCGTCTTTTTGTGGAATTAAAGGAAGGATGTGTGCCCAGCAGACACAACAGAAACTTAACTCCCTGACCCCGGAGGACGTTATTTTTCCCTTTAGTCGAGTCTTTGATCACAATGAGATAATAATATTACACAGGGTGACAGTGGTGCAGACACACAATGTCAACAGACAATTAATTACAGCCCTGACTGCACAGCGTAGTGTAGCCTTGTTTTATACTGACAAGTAAACTGAACACCACATCATGAAGATGTTTCGGAGCACAATTAAACTTCATTATAAGGATCAGATTGCTGTTAATCGCATTTTTTCTTGTCAGCAAATGTCAGCAAAATAGAGACACAATTGCTGAGTTTCCATTACCTCTAGAAATCTGCAAAATCTAAATGTCTCAATAAAGAACTGGCAACAGAAACACCTACATTCCTAAAAACGTCTCAAATATCCTATCGATAGAAAAGTGTCACTGGAGATGACGCAAGGGGTCATGTGACCAGTTCACCTGAAGTCCATCTTCATCACAGTGAAGTATCGCGTGACGACAAGTTAAGGGAATTATGGGATATTGAAATTTAACAAATATCGCTTTAATTTTGTGAAAAACATTGTCTTCAGGGTAACTGAGAAATCAAATGAGGTGGTGGAGGGGTATCCAATGAAAGCAGACATTTTTAAACATTTTTTAAGCATTAAAAGTAGCTGCGTATGGATAAATGAGGAGAATTTAGACTTGAAACTAACAGCTTTGTGAGAGGTTAGGCCTTAACGTTGCTCAATGTTTCAACAGTCATTTTCATTTGTGCACAACAACAACATAAAACCAGGGAAGGGGAGGGAATAGGTTGTAATTGTAGCTGCTCCCTGCAGTCCACCACCACACTGAAACATTCAACCTTCCTTGGGGAAACATCACTTTAAGATTTCCTGCTTTTCCTAGTCAAGCACATTTGTTCCTATGTTTGATGCGAACCCTGACATACTCGTCATAAATACATAGTTCAGGCTTTTCCATGCTGTTTTGCGTATTTCTTCTCTTGCTCTTTAATTGTGCCACTCTTTGCCCTCCTAATTGCCCCTAGGAGATAAATAAAGTTTTTTTTTTATTATTCTGATTTCCAAATATTACTGAGCATATGTTACTGACATATCACCACTAATGATAGAGCTGATGTGCTCTATTATATAGACTATATACATATATTCTATTATACAAAAGACTAAAATACATCAGGCTTTGGATGCACAAACAATATGTTGGGATCAGCTTTGCTGTTGACTGCTAGAAAAACACACCATTATCTGTTAAACCGTATGATTTATACAAAGTAACAATGTGTCAAAGTTCTAGCATCTGTATCCATTTGTGCTGTATGTTTTGGAGCTGCAGTGAAGCCGCGCTACAGTGATGTAGGAGGTTTTAGTTGCTGTGGGACTCCATACATCTTTGTGCAAGTTCCTGGTGGGATTGAGCTAAGAGGCCCAGGTGGGCTTTGCTCGCGGGATTGGTTTGAAAAATGCACGTGGGACGAGCCTGTCTGCTCCTCACGTTAGCATCGATTAAAAAAGGGCAAACAGATCCAACGAGGGTCTGATGATTTATATAATATCACAAACAAGGATCTGTGAACACAACCGTCTTGGAGGGTCACTCACTTGTACGGAAGGCTGTGTTTTTTAGCGGAAAAGCAACAAAGCACGACTTAGCTCTCCCAAGACGTCTAATTATCCTCCTACAGGTCTGCTGCTGCGCGCACAGACATAAAAAGAGATCCAGAGGTGGGTGTAGTCAGCGAGGATGCAGGAGGAATCAGCGTGCACACAGAACTAATCTCAGAGCGGCATCCTCTCCTCTCCGAGCCCTCTGTTCTCTTCGCGGAAACGGCCTCTTGTGATTTGAGGTGGGCTCGACTGTAACCCGGCCGAACCAACACCCGCGACACATTCGTCCGCCATTTTCACAAGGGACCTCCGACACATTCGCGGCTGCTTATGGAAAAGCCGAGAGGGAACAACACGCCGAGAGCGATTCAGAGAGGCTGAGGGTTTGACGGGCTTTCAGTGGTGGACCCTGTTTCACACACTGTTAGTCTGGTGAATACCAACCCAGATGAAGAGTCCCTTATCTTCCACGAGGTAATTTCCCAGCGGGCCTCGGGGACTATCACATTAATGGAGCTTCGTATTAGTTCGGCCGAGGCTCTGAAGTGGACCATGAGCTGACTTTTACAATCCCTAAGCACAATCAGGCAGGTCAATAATCATCTGATAAGCTCTTGCTCTCAATCCACTCATCTCTCAGGCTGCTAAATATGCAGATTTGCCCCTCCAGCAACACCAGCAGCTTCCCTCTCCTCCTGTTCTCTCGTTGTGTGGTGGCATTTCTCTCCTTGTGCATTATGTATATTTCGTATCTCAGAGATGTGTGTCTGCTGCTCCTTCCTCTGTGCACCCTCGGGGGGGGTTTAATGTGCTTTTCTTCCAGTCTTGCGTGCGTCTCGGCCTCGTTTGGGGAGCATCCCGCCAAAAAACAACTGCGCATCTATTTGTTGCAATAAACGGTCCTAAAACCCTTTGACATAATTGACTCTGACTGTGTTGTCATGAATTAATTATAAGTATGAATAAGTTTAGTTCCTTCCTGGCACCATGTTTCCCCTCCTGATAAAAACACTGTGCCAGTACACAGATTATCAACTGCTGTGAAAGTAGGAAAATAAACATTAACTTACGAGGTTGACTCACTCTACTGTCTTTCAGTTTTTCAAAATAAAATGAACACGTGTGATCATATTAAAGTTGTAAACGTGTTTCAATTAAAACTGATTTATTCCGAAGATTATTTCTTATATTAAGGTGGATCTACTTACAATGAAAATGACAGATCTAAAGCAAATGTTTGAGGAGGATATTAAAATGAATCAACCTGAACACATTCCTTATAGTTTTCAAGGTGGAGGCCCTTTTATACATATATCCAAGTGCTTTTATATAAAGATTTCATATAGCAGTATTGTCAAGAAAGAGTCTAGTTTAGATCCAGTTTAGGACACATGGTGTATTTCCTAATCTGTCTTGTGAAGTCATTATTTTGCTCTATCTGCTGCTAAAAGAAAAGCCATTAATTACGATGTTAAGACTGCTCGCAGTAAATGAAGACAAGATGGCACAAGATAACCTTTTTAAGAATATTTAGCCCTGAAGTCAGTCCCATGACTTTACTCCTCATGTGTCATATCATGGGAAGGGCGCTGGAAAACAAGGCTGCGTTCAATAATACTGGATGTATCGAGGAAGCATTTTACCCGTGGCACTAATGCAATAAATAGTGAACTGACATTTTTATGTCGAGGGCTGTGGCTAACTTGAGTCTCTGACAGGAATCTGTAGATTGTGGCCGTCATTATGACAGGAGCTTTTATTTCACAACAGTTTACATTGCTTCACATTGTCTTGGGTCTCTTATTTTGTGTTTTGAACAGACCTTGCTAGCAAATTATTACATTCTTTTAAATATCTAGTAAAGATATTAAAATGAATATTTTTTTTCTGTGATGTAAGGAGAAACATAAATGGCAGGTATGAGGTGGACGTGTTTTGGTTGACATCTAACTTCTAATGAGGACAAACTGTCAGACTAATGGCTGGCGGGCTAGCCTGGCCTGGAAAAAGTAGGTTTGCATTGGAATGGAGTTAGGTTGCCCATTTGCAAGGCAAAAACGGGCCGAGGGTTGTCTGAGTGCTGACAATGTGATTGTAGTGTTACCTGCCTCTGGCCATTCTGCTGCTGGTCAGCAGAAACAGCTCACAGTCGGAGGGGAACTAGTCCAGCAGGCGAAGAGACGACACTGCGCCATCTTAGCAGGGGAAGCTAACAATGAGTTGCTATGTGGTCACATCACTGTATTAACAGTCAAAGACAACTCCCAAAAAAAATGTGCTTCAAGAAAATGACAAGTCAAACATGACTAACAAGGCTGGCTGTTTTATGTTCTGGCTCCAATGTGTCTACTTGCACCTGTCATCTTGCTATGCTGTGTTTGCAGAGTAAATATCCATAGAGACACACAGCAAACGTAACTGGAGCTAGACCTCAGCGTGGGATGTATGAGGGCATGTTAGTGAACCAGGACACAAGTCCCAAGTTTCCAATCAGAAATGGACTGTAATATAAGTCGATGTAAACAACAAACAAAGTTAGCAATAAGCTTCTGAACGTATTTAGCAGATAAAGTAGAAATATTTGCTGGTGGAGACCTAAAAAAATAGCTTAAAGAGCTAAAAGGTGAGCGAATGTTGTGCTTTTTCTCCAGAAACATGACTAATAAATGCTGATGTTTCCATAAAAGGGGACTGGATGCTAACTGTATTATTTTAGATCATATTCTTAGTGCCAATGAATTAATTAACACAGGTTTAATTATTTTTAAGCTATTTTATGAATATGTGTGTGAATATGTCCATAGGACGATATTCAAAAAGGTTTAGAAGAGCTATAATTAACGTCACCTGAAAAGTTAATATGACAGTAATTTATTTTACAAATGAATGCATTAGTAATATTCCAATTACATAAATCAGACATACTGTAAACTTTTTTTTTTACCTTTTTTGTAATATAAGAATTATTTAGTAAATTGTATGATGAATTAAACAAATTGAATCATAATAATAATTTCATAGCAGATGAAGGTGAAAACAATAAACGAAATCTAATCAAATGATTTCGTTGTAACCATGTTTCCTGAATGCAGTGAACACATTGCGTCATAGTGGACACAGTTCACAGAGGCAGAAACTAATCAGCGTAGAGGATTCATGATAAAGTCACAGCAGAGATCCAGATGTGTCAGTAATGAGCATTTTCCTTCAGTCAGCCTCTAAAAACTCCCACCGGCTCCACAGTTACCCACAGCAGCCGACCGGGATTCACATCAGAACATCCAAATGACCAATCGCGTTGTTCCCCTGGAGACTTCCCAAACTCATAATGAGACCAAGGATTCAATCTGCGCATCAAATGGCCATCATTCATTCACACAGCGGCCATTGTTGGGCGGCTATAATAGTCCTTTATCTGCTCCCTGTGCCATTCAATATATTATATATTGCTCCTTTTTTTTTTATGATAGCGAAGATCGTAGGACGATTACTGAAGGGGAGAGATATTTCACCGCTGGCACCTTGGCCGGGCTCCCACTTTTTCACTTTCTGAGTTTTCCTCAGAGGAAATTGAAACATTTCATCTTGGAGAAACAGGTGCAATAAAAGCGAGATTGCTGTAGAGTGTCCCCTAAATGTGAAACGGATTGAAATCCAGGGGATACCCGCAGAGCTGGCAGTCAGGGCTGGGTCATTTGTAAATGATTGCTGCGGGTGGAAATTTTCATCCAGAGAGATAAGCCTTAAAATAATTGTTCCTCTGGAAAGAGTCCAGTTAAAAGTGATTCACCCTGTTAAGAGGTTTGTTTGGAAACATGAGTTAATGTGTGTGGGAGGAGTGGTTTTATTCATAACAGCACTAAATGAAGGGCTTCATTACTGAAGCAGGTGATATAACAATTGAAAACGTAGCTCTCAGAATTGAGGGCTGACAGAAAAGAGAAGAAGGGAGTTAATAGGTAGGCCATGCGGTTTAATTTTAAAGGAACTTGGTTACATTTCACAGAAACCGTGTAATGGTTTCTTTAAATGAGCACACAAAATACTTCCCAGCCCCAATCAAATCTGAATTTAAGGTTGAGATACTTGATTTATAAATAACCAAAACACAGAAATAGAACGAGGTCCTGAAAGTCAATGTTTAGTGGAGGTAGTTACTGTGTGACTTGAAGCAGTCATTAAACACACGGTGTGAGCAGAGGACGCTGTGAGCTGTGTAATCGGGGTTTGGGGACGAAGAAGGTGGAAGTTGTTGGGGCATAAATAATGTTCACAAGCTCCAGATACAAATGTAAAATGATATGTGACTGAAGTAAGAAGTGTAACCTACCTGCATTTACACCTTATTTATTTTACCTTAACCTGAAGATGCCTCTGCACAATTAATATTCTGTGTCAGCACAGCGAGAAGACCGACGGGTCAAAAAACACATCAGGGTTTAACATGGGAGACACCACAGTTTAATTTAGAAAGCCCTGAGCTATCTATAGCACCTGGCTGAGGATTGAGCACTGATTTGCATTGTATTAAAATTCTGAAGTAGTAAGCATGTCTAATTGGTGGAGTATTTTATTAAATTATTTGCAGATTATTTATTTTACCCTCCCGGCTAATACTAAATTATGCACTATTTGTTTAATAAAACTACTTATGAACTTACATACGTGCGTTTGACACGGCCGTATTAGCCGGAGCGATTCGATATGCGCCCTCTAACGCCACCTCAAAACACAAAAAGCGCTCTTCCACCTTCTCCAGATAGTCTTCCACGCACATCTGATACCGTTTGTTTTTGTTACGCTCTTGGAACGCTGAAATCCATCCATAACCATTTCTCTATAAGTGTGGGCTTGAGTTGCTGGTGCAAACATTACACATACCAGCGCTATAAAACTAAATACAGGTAGATGAGGTGTGGAGACAAAACCAGAGAGCTTGAATAACTGAAGGCCTTGTTCCCTTCTCGGCCGACAGTAACTGAATGAATGTTTGCGGAGCTGTTGCCTGAGGTGTAGATATGAATTTTCTAGTGAGGATCTTTAGTGAACTTCTCAACAAAGGGGTCGAGTCTTTTGCAGACGACGTGTTGCTGCTGCTCTGTCTCTCGGTCACCTGAGAACTTATGTAAGCTTTGTGTCGTATTTTGAAGTCAGGATTTCTGTCTTGACACCTTCTCGAGGCCGCTCAGGGCCGGTGTTTTTTTTTTTTTTGAGTGCATGAAAGGACAGTGAGAAAGGAGACTGTTCATGCGGGCGACTTGGTAAAGGGTGTGGTGATGGAAAAGTGGGCTAACAGGTCCGACGTCCAGCTCAAGTCTGCCCGTCGCTTCAGATCGCGGTTTCCATCCCTTTCTCCGTCTACAGAGGTGTTCATCCCTCCTGCTTTGATGAAATGTTTGCTTTCAAATGAGAGGGAACGGTGTGGACAGAAATAAGGTGTGAATTTTTCCACTGCTGGGGTGGAGGTCTGGTGCGTTAAAACGTTGGGCACATTTGACCCAGAGCTCAGCAAATCAAATAAAACATTTAAGCTTCAAGTTCCCGGGACCGGTGAAGGCTGCATATATCCGTTCGCTAATCAGAAAAGTCATTATTAGGTAACACAGATACTAGGTACACAGCTCTATTGTGTCAGTGTAATATGAGTGTGTTTGTCTTTTGGTTGAGTAAAACATGCAGCCTAAAGACGTCACCTTTGGCTCTGGGAGAGGGCGGAGGTGTTTCTTATCCACACAGAATAAAAAGACGACGAATAAATAAAAAGAAAATACACTTTATAAAACTGCAACTCAACTTATTTTTCTTATCAAAATTTGGCTTCTGATGTTTTGTTTGTATCATAGTGTCACTGAATCGTAGTGTTGGATCTACACAGGAGATTCCAAGAGGTCCATCAATCATTCTACTCAACAACTGTTTATTTTTGTTTGTATTTTTTTGTAATACACATTTAATTTTTCGTCCAATCCTGCACTGATCCTGAATGCGTCCAGGTGACCTGTAGATACTGACGGAGCGCTGACCTGGCTCAGAACGTGCAGGCTTCATGTCACAATCAAAGATGCGAGCAGCCGCGCAGCTTCTTGTTCCGAACATAAAACGTCCGAGTTCTCCGGGGGATTGGAGACGGGAGTAGAGCGGTGCCGCCTGACTGTCGTAAGATGGACCGATAGTGACGGTGGGCGCTTTTAGCAGGCGTGTGGAAGTGAGATAAAAAAGAAATGGCCATTTTATCAACTTTACTTTTGAAGCTTCAACTTTATGAAAGTCACACAGCGGAAGACGTGTTATTTATTCAGCGCGGAGCAGGAACACTTGTTCTAATCGTTGATAAATAGAGATAAAGGGAACATTTTAATATTCTTAAGCAAAGGCAATAAAAATGATAATAAATTCAATATCTTTGGGTTTTGCGAAAAAATCATCAGACTACTAATTATTAATAATTGAAAAATTAACAACTAAAAAAATTACCTCCTGTCGAACTGTGAGTAAAAATGTATAAAGAGAGGTAATAATTCTCATGTCATTAAATCAGGAATCAGTACGAGCATTTAAAGTCTGTGGTTAGTGGATAAGTCCACATCAGGAACAAACCTTCTCCTAGATCTGCAGGGTTTTTATTCCCCTTACCTTAACATTTAAGCCTTAACTTATGCTTTTGTAACGTACCTTTTCTCTCTACGTCCTAAATTATACCTCACCTTCTGCAGCCAGTCCCATTATATCAAGCTCCGACCGGCTTTCATGTCATACAACTCAAATAAACGTAGCTCTTACTGAAAACAAAGCCATTATTGATGGGATTTCCTCCTGGTCGGCAGTAACTGGTGTGACCCTCCGCGTTTCTCTTCTGAAAGAGAACTGCAGCATTCGATAAGGTGGTCAATTTAGGCCTCTTATCAGCTCGGAGGCTTTTAGAATCCAGCTGAAAAGTCAATAAACTATTTTGAAGCCTGTGTAGTGAAGGGAAAAAAAAAACTGTCGCTCTCACTCGCAGCTTTGTCCTGCTTTTCATAACTTGCATATACAGAAGATGAGATAACCTTCCGCGCCTGATAGCGCGTCTCTTAAAAGAGCCGGCGCCATTCATGTGATTGACGTTTATTGTGTAACTTTTTTTCAATTACGGCTCGCACAAAGAGGCCGGGGGAGCTATTAAATGCGTGTCACCCCGCAGACAGGAGACGCTCCTCAAAAACGAGGCTCCGCGACTTTTTCCGATCCGAGCGTCTGACACAACGCGCTTGACGGGGCCCGACCTTGAGGTGGCTGATTTGAATGAGCCAGGTGTGATTAGGACGGCGTATCCATGGCGAGTCGTCACGGCAACCAATTTATGTGGAGTCAGCCTTTCGTTGAGAGAGGATCCGCGAGCGACTCGACTTCCTGCCTACGCCTGCAGCCGACGTCCAATTAAACGACACGTCTCACCGTTAAGATTTCGAACCGCTCGTGAGGCTGAGTGTGCGTTCACCTCTGTGTCTGCGGGTAAAATGATGATGTGCCACGTACAAACTGCCTTTTTCAGACGGCCTCGAGCGGCAGCCAGATGAAAACAAGTCCTGTCTCCTCTCTATTACCCAGCAGCCCACACTTATCAATAGCTAACAGAGCAGCTGCTGTTTCCCTCCCGTGGATCCTCCTGACCCACGGATTGTACTCCAGCGAGCAAACAAGCCAACGAAAGGGCCGCGGAGGAGATTGAGATGATTTAGAGTCTGAGAAGCAGAAGTGAACAGAAGGAAGGCTGAACTGCATTTGTACGTTTGTCTTTGAAATGTTTTTATGGCGGACGACTTTACGTAAAATATCAAACGGGTCTGATGCACATTATGTATGTTCTTGTTTTATCCAGCAAAAAAAACAATCAAATAAAACTTATAATAATGTAACACAACATGTTCTCATTTTTGCTTGATTAGACCAAAGTAAACTTAATCAAAATAGTTGAATTTACTTGCCAGTATGAATTTACATCAGAAAAACTAGTTTTTCATTTATTTTATGGCTGCGAGTTCAGATTATACTTAATAAATATGTATTATTATTTTTTAATAATCAATAAATCGTTGCGAAAGAAGTAAGAAATGACACAACTTCCCCAGAGCAAAAGCTGGTCAAACTAAACACATGAAAGTAAAGGCAAATTTTCACATTTAAGATGCTGCGGCTGACAAATGTGTCACTTTTTCCTTAAAAGAGACTATGAGAAAAAAAATGAAATGAAAATGCGCTTTGTCAGACTTTGTTTATGTAACTTTGCATCCAACTGTCTAACTGTCAATTGAGGTTAGTTCAGCGATTTGTCCGGCTGAAGCCTAGTTTGGGAAATCAGGAAGTAACAAGGCAGTATTGTTGGAGATGGTGAGCAAAAAAAACCAAAAAACCACCATTCTTCCCCTATCATTTAGTCCTGCCTGATGCTTCTCCACACGAGACCGAAGTTATTTGCATTTATTGTCAATGTAAACTGGGTTACTACCAGGGTACTGACCTAGCACACAGCTGACACAGAGATCCTCTAAATCCTCACCAAAGGCAGAGCGAGTTTACAGCCTGCTTTGTTTTTAGCATGCAGTACCTTTTAGGTACGTCATGGATAATACTGGATTGTCGCAGTAATAATAATAACGTCATAACTTACATTTGCATAAGGCAAATTGTCCACTCACGTGTTGATAAGAGTATTAAAAATCTGAATAGCGTCTGTTTATAGTTAATTTAGAGCAGATGAAAAAAGTGTCAAGTTAACTACAGTATGCGATTAATCGATTAATCGCAATTAATCGTTTTATTCCACTGACAGACCAAATAATTGCATAAAAACCACAGAAGACATCAGAAACAATTAAAAACGGCAGAAAGAGCCACGGAAACAGACATTTTTGCCTGATAAAATTAACTTCAATTTGTCGATACTCAATTGTGTAACTTATCTACTTCTTTTTGGGAGAAAAGAGAGTTTGTGTTTTTATTATTATTATTATTATTATTATTATTATCCTTTCTCCTGGTCTGACAAAAAAAACAAAGAAACAATTGTATGAATATGGTTTAAGTCTGCCACACTATTGAACATGTTGGGTGTTTTTTTTTTTATTATTTAATGAATTATTTATTTTTGTCTTTCGTTCTTTGTTTTGAATATGTGTCTATATATTTGTGTGTTTTATGTTTTATTAGTGAATGAAACTGTAAAACAAAACAAATCAACATTTTGTTAAAAAATGGGAAAGCTCGTCCAAAATTTTTTGTTCTTAACAAGACACAACGACGGAACGTGGCGCCAATAAAACAAAAATTTTATTTCTACAATCTTATAAAAAGGGGATGGGGAAGTATCACTTCACCTTTATAAACTGTTTATAACTTCTGTTGCTTTAATTGTGACAATAATAATGAAATAATATATTTGTTAAAGGAACTGGTTCCTCAGCTGTTACACAACAGCACATCCTGGACCAGCGCCGTCTGTACAGTCCTGTTTTCAAGACCATAAAGTAAACAACAGCTCAGAGCTCTGTTCCCGTGTCTATATCCTGTTTCAGACGCAGTCCTCCAGCAGCCGCAGCAGCAGCACCGACAAAAGGAAAACTAGATCTTGGGGCAAAGAGTATTTGCATGTGCTTTAAATGGCTTGTTTTGTTTTTTTTTTCTAATAAGCAGCCGGTGGATGGAGTCACCGTCCACCCAAAGGCAAGAACACAGACTAAAGCAAACTCCAGCTTGGCCTGGTGTATAAACCAACTGGGTTCGGGGGTTTAATCGTGTTTAATTAAAAGACCGGAGGATGAGCGGAGGCCATGAAAGGCTCGGGTTCAGACCAAAGTGACCTGGAGTTCAGCGCGGCTGAACGTTAGACGTGCAAACACAGCCCAAGGCCATGTAGATGGGTTCTGGTATCAAGACCTCATGTACTCACTACTCACTCCTCCTCCTCCTCCTCCTCTAAAAACCCAACAAAGAACAAACATCCCCAATAACAACCCTCCATTCACTCATTAACTTCACCCGTACGTGTGTGGTGTGTTCAAGGTAGTATGGAAAGTTTTATCGAAGTTCAAATACGGAGAAAAGGTTTAACCTCCAGGTGTACTAAAGAGCATTTTTAACCAATAAAATAACTACAAATATAAGAACAACTCACTGTTTTCTAATTGTATACCTTAAAGTGATGAGACAGGAATTAAAACAGTAAAATACAACATATACAGAGAGTGAAAAATCAACATATGCTTGTTAGTTGTGGTGGTTTTAATAAATTATGACACATGTTTACAACAGGTGTGCACTACACCTTTAGGGGTAAAAGTGTCTTAATTTTTGTATGGGCAGCTCAAAAGCGTAAATATAGCTTAAAATAAACGCGTTAGTGTTATAAGTTAGAGTGAGGCAGCCTTATCACCTGTAAATGAACCTTTGTTTAGTAGCACCGTCGCCATATGGCTGATAGTAACGTTACCTACCTGTTACTGGTAGTAACCGTCGAATTAACATTCACTAAACACTCAACGACACTTTCCACAAACTTTACACTTAATTTAAAGCGGAGTTTTAAAGTGAGTAAAATATATATATAAAAATATATATATATAAATATTTCGACTTACCTGTCGTGCTAAACGAAGGTGTGGCACTTTGCCCCAGGTATCAAAATCGCGCGGATGTCATTTAACTTGTTTCCCTTCCGGTCCTTTTGCTGAGTGGAAAACGGTGAAAACAGGTGTAAAAGTACCAGGCTCCCGTGCACACGCCGAGCTACGAGCTGTCTCCCTGCCTCTGCCCTGAGTTGTTGTGGTGAATGAGAAGAGTTGCCCCCCCTCGGTGACTCCTCGGTCCCATGTCTCCCGTGTGAACGGCGGTCTGCTGGTGGGGAGTTGGTTCGTCTGGAAACTGGTGGAGCGGAGAACGACGTGAACCTCCGCGGCGCGCAGCCGCTTCCTGTCACAGCCTTTGAAAATAAAACCCGCAGACCGGCGGCAATTTAGAAAGTAAATATGTAAATAATCACCATTATTCTATCGCCACTTAGCGTGTTTTTAGTTTTAGATATTTGTTTTAGTATCACTAAAGTATATTATTAATTTGTGTGTGTTTTTTTTGTCGTTTTCTTATATACTACCTGACGAAGAACAACAATTTGTTTTGATATAGAACTTACAGCACATGTACTGTAAACATGTCGGTATATATTAACCGACATGTAGCTACTGTAAGTTCCCAATTATTATTATTATTATGTTTTTGTTTTACTATATATTACTTTTATATATTTTATTTTTAAGAACGTTTCTTCTATGTGAAGCTAATGTGACCAAGCAATTTCCCTTGTAGATCATTACACTCTAAGTCTGTTATTACTATTAATTATTAATTAGCAATAATTCAACTGTTTAGAAGAACAAAAACATTTTATTTCCTTCTTTTTTATTATCATTACTAAGCTGATCTAATCACCACCTGGGAGGTCTTCATTTACCCTCGCGGATATTTGACACCACACCGACGTCCTTAAGGCCGCATAAGACTTTAATATAGGGGACTTCCTGTCTTGACCTCCTAACCTGTGTGCAGCTTGACACAGCTTAACCTGACCTGCCTCCTCACAGTCACCGCGGTTGATCATATGACTTGGATGGATTAGAGTGAAATAACCTCTTAACACTTGCTCTCCACTTCACAAAAGTCCGGAGAAGAAGTGGAAATTAAGACATGTTTTAAATTTCTGTGTCCCAACTTACACCTGAAAGTATATTTCTGCCACGGGAGTGACACAACTGTGTCTGTTGTACTTTATTGTGATTTTAACCAGCACTATTGTTAGAAATCAAAATGAAAATTATGAGGAACCAAGAAAACAATATGTTACTCATTATCCCACTTAACTGGCACTCAGTGGAGGATGTGACATTAATAAATGTATAATTATTTATATATTATTTTTTTCTACAGTGCGCACACGGAACTGTTTCATGTGACTTGATAGACAAACCTCCCTGAGGACACCACAAAGCTGAAAAACCAGTTTGAATGTTTACAGATGCAAAGTAAATTCATCCTTGAGGGGTTCGAATTAGGAAATCGTATCCTGCGTTTGAAATTCATTTGGAGAACTTACAAACTGTTAGGTGTGCTGTCACCCCCTTTAACTGTGAGACAATTGTGTGTATTGTGCATATATATTTTAGCTGGTTTCCATGTGTGGTGGTATGTGCTTTTGGGGAGAATATCATTTAAACTACAGTGGAGATATTTTTCCACTCCGTCTGCAGTTGACAGGATGACATCTAACATCCTGACAAAGACAGAAAACATGAAAACAGTGTCACATATCTGGTGCAAAATAGTACCCTCCAAGACATTTTCAAAGATATGGCCAGTGGTGCTGCATCGATGCTTTCTATCTGTCTTCACTCCACTGCCTCTTCACTTTTTATTTCTTTTCTTTTTTTTTTTTATTTAAAAAAACAACAACAAACACTTCAGACTTTGTCCAATGGAATAGGAGCTGTTACAAGTTTGGATAAGATACGTATGATAGTTTGGCAAATGTGAATTTTTTGTAAAGAAAAGATTGTTAAATTGACAATACCTGTTACTTTTAAGCTTTGGCTTTTGGTTTAAATTAAGAGACGAGACATAAAATGTTAATTTGTAAGTTTTAGAGTGGTTAGTTTGTATTTTTAACATTAGACAGAGAGGGTGTTTCCCTTCTATGTATTGTATGTGCTTATAATATTTAAGCTATTGTAACCTATGGCAGACTGTTAGCTTAATTTAGGTTAAATGCTGGAAAATGACAGAATAATTACCTTGAATAAAGCCTTCCATAAACTGATGTAAAACAGTGAGCTTAGCACTGCTCGTAGGCTGACTTTTAAAATTTTAAACAGGCCAGCATTTTACACATTTATATAATTATTGTGCCAAGCTAAGCTAACCGGTGTTCAAATGCCTTAACGTTAGACAGGGAGAAGCTTAGCTTAAATTGGTTTGGTTTAACTTATTGTAACTTAGCTTAGCTTAGCTCACTTTAACTTAAAAACAGCACAATAAAGTCATTGCCTGAGAATATTCTTCATTTGTGAAGTCAGAAAAACAACTTCTCAAAGACTTGAGAACCTGTTAACTGAGTCCAGCTCATAACTTCCTGTAACATAACAATATGTCAAATTAGCACTTTGGGACAGAGCAGAGCTAGCTTCATCTTGTTTGTCAGTGCTAACTTGACCTAAGCATTGTTGCGAGTTGTGTTTCCTTTTTACAAGATGAGTCCACTGTGTCGTCTTGTTGGCCATGCTAACCATATTTTAGCTTTTGTGGATCAATGTGTGAACGCAGCATATGTGAAAAATTTCCACAACTTGAGGTGTGTCCGCTGAGGTTTTCAGAAAATGGTGGAAGTAGATGGTGAGGTAATGGAGTGTATTTTAATGTATATAGTATCTTTCTCTCTGTATCTGTACGTTAGTTTGCTAAACTGTTAGCCTCATTGGCTACAAGACTTCAGGAGTTGCCTAGCAAAGGTGTTATCATGACGTTACCCCTTTAATGCCAAACATTTAGTTTAGTCATCTTCCTGTGTTGCAACCACAAGCTATATGAGATACATTTGTAGGCAACTTTCGTTTATTTATTTATTGCAAAAAGACACCGTTCACCTCCACTCTTGCCATATCAATTGGCTTTTGTTTTTCTACTTTTTCAACATATTTTGTCCCCTAGGTTTGCCATGAGATTTCGTTTGTTCATTGGACAATAAAACAAACTGAGGTTCACCCATTTTAGTGTTCTTTTGTGAGACTTAAATGGAGGTAAAATTAGACACTATTCCACCTCATTTAGTGGCTGCTCTCTACTAAATCTACTTTGTGGTTAGATTGTTTTCTCAACTTGTGTTTCCAAGGTCAACAATCAGCGTTGGACTTAAAACAACTACACTTACTAAAGGTATTTTTCACTTCATTAGTTTTAGAGAGCTATTCATATCAAAGGCAATCATTTTGACACGATGTCAAACATTGTTGAATGCCTTCATTGTTGTTGTTTCGATGACGTGTCAATCACCAGAAATGTACATGGACTTTGGTCTGTGGTGAGTCAGATGCATTTCAGTGATTGGCATCAGTGTACGTGGAAATTTTTTTTTATATTCTCTTGAATTCCTTGTAATCATTTATCCTTGTGTGTAGGAGGTTTTGTTTTGGGAATTCTCATTTGTCATCACCATATTTCATTTCCTCATTTCCTCCTTCCCAATGGCGAAGCCGCTTTAATCTTTTTTAACCAATCACAAGCAAACAGGTCCTCTAACAGTTCTCATTTCCAACCATTCACCTTAGATCAAAACAGAGCAAAAGACTCGGAGAAGAGACGCATCAGCGTGCCTCCTCCCTGCACGCTTCAGAGGAATTAGGTCAGGGCTTGTTATCTTTTTCTAACTAGAGTGTGAAGGGAAACAATACAAGATAGCATTAAAATGAGTGATGGGTTTATCTGTTGTGTTTCATTGATGGGGTTCATCAGAAACCACCTCACAATTTTCCAAATAACTGGTGTGAATTTGAATGCACCACATTTGCAGAAAGCTTTTAAGTTAGTCGAGAAAACTGGATTTGTCTTAAACCATACGCTGTGCCAGGTTTAGTTAAATTTCAGCTGCCAGTAAGGTTAAAGAGTTTATTTGTGGCTGGCTTATCTAGAAGAGGGGGAGGGAAGGAGGGAGAGAATCATGGGTGAGTCATAGGCTTCCCCATTGCAGGTTGAAAAAACACAAGGATGACAAAAGGATGGCTCTGGCTTATAGAATAAATGCAGCTTACAATGAAGTGGCTATTTTAGGGCTGGGTAAATAAGAGGCATTGTCATGCTGTACATACTGTAGGACACACAAACACATTGTGTGACCTGTGGAGACCTCCTGCTCCACAAACAAGAGGCGCAATTACACGCCCGTGTGGCGCTGCAGGTGGAATGTGCTAGCGATAGTCAAGCCCTTGTTGTCCTAAGGACTGGAAGCGGCCCCAATAGCCAACAGACATGAGCTCACCGTCATTACAATGAGAGGCGTGGCCAAGCCCGCGACTGCTGCGGACCGGATGTTGCCGTGGAGACGGGACACACTTACACACAGATTGGCTTAGAGTGACACCACTGGGAAATTAAAATGGTAGCCCGAAGCAACAGGATTTTATTGGCCAATCACAGCTTGATCCGGGATGTGTTTACCTTGCAAGTTTGTGCGTGTCAGGAAGTGTGTGTGCGCGTGTGTGCTTGTTTGGCACACTTGACTGTGCATGTACAGGTGCACTGCTGCAAATGCATCGCCTAATTATAATGACAATGTCAGGCAGCGTTGGAGAAATATTCACCACGCCTGTCAGGCATTCAGCGTCAAGAGCAGAAGAGCAATTACCAGTCTATCAAACTGTTCTATTGGTGTGTGTGTGTGTGTGTGTGTGTGTGTGTGTTTGTGTTACGAGTGTTTTCTGTCCCTTCATGAATGACCCGTTAAACAACTCCTGTTCGTCAACTTACAGCTACCAGTACTTCAGGACGGGGTTGACAGACTAGAGTTCATTCACGTCTCTCTTTGCAAACTAAACACTTTCTAAAATCACAAACACGACTACAATGTCTCGTAGCAACCACCGATTAAAAGCCGGAGGCAAAAGTGGAGGCAAAAAGTGAACCATTTTATTACATTAAAATGTTTCATACAAACAATGCATACACACCAGTTTCATATTGCTTCAGACATAAGTTTCTTTTCTGTTTGTATCCCAGTTAAACAACTCTGTAACAAAATGTAAGTACAACATTTATGAAAATATAAATCTCTAAACAGGTAAGTCAGTCCTGACGATACAAAGAATACCATAGAAACATTCATTACCAGTATGTCAACTATGAGTTGCAAACATGTAAGTTATTAAAAGTCATTCAAGTTACTTAACATACAATAATACCATTGACTGGCTTCCATATGGACACATTCAAATATACTCTTAAACTGGCATTCCAATATATTTTATACTTTTTTAAACTTTTTAGCAAAGATAGCACGTTTTTCTCTATCATAATCACAGTCCAACACTGAAACAGTTTGGTAACAATATAATTACAGTACAAGCCTCAAAAAACAAATGAGACGGTCAACGAAACAAAACCATAATTGGGACTTTGGCAATTACATGATAAAATACCTTTTTTTTTCCTTTTTTTTAAAATTTACTTTCAATTTAGAAACACATGAGTTGAAGGGGAATTAAAGTATTTTAAAGCTCCGTGCTGCTACCCGAAATTATCCAAGGGCCTTTATTTCAAAAGTTCAGAACCAGTAAATAAATGATAAGATGGAATAGCCCTTAAAAAGTATATGTCAAGTGAAAGTGTTTTTTTTTTTTTTCATGCCTGGCATATTATTGGATTCATCAAAACTGCTGACTGCAAATAAAAATTTGGGATTTGACAAACATGCTTTACCTGCAAGATTCAACTTCATAGATTTCTGTTGTTGTTGTTTGCATGTTTTTTAGATTGTCAGCGTATCTTTAACTTCAGGCTGTCAGGATGTTTAACAAATTCTGATTCATGAGCCCAAATAAAGGTCAAAAAGAGCTTATGAAATAGTGTTCAGGAAGAACTTTGAAAGCTTTTGGTAAAATCTGGGACAAAAACAAATAATAATTCCAAACAGATTTAGAAAGTGCAAATAAATGTCACAAAACAACAACATTTAAATTGCTCCTTTGGCCTGTACTTTGTTGAATTAAAAATCAGTTTAATCTATGCTGAATGTTTTTTCTGCAACTGTATTTCTACGCATATTTTGACAATCTGAAGGGTCTAACATAAAATTTTGAAGAATAAAATGTTTTTCCGAACCTCATTTCATTGAAAACCTTTTGACCCTTATTTATTTTTACAAACCTCCGAACTGCTAAACTTTAATCTCAGAAGCCAGTTGTTAAAATGACAGCATTTTCTTTTTTTTCTCTTGTTATTATTTTCATTACTACCAGGCATTTAGAAAGCGACTGTGGTGTTTCAAGTGAGTCTTCTGTGGCCTTCAAGTACCCCTGTGTGTTTCAGTAGGCAGATCAAATACCTTTTTTAAGACAAATCTAGATCACTTTAAACTACATATACAATGTTTCATATGAATAAATCTAATAATTTCTCACAAACCACTCATAAAGTGCTTCCACCTACTGTCTAAACGTCTAAATATATTCACGTGTTTCAGCGAAACGTTGGGCTAATCGCCTTTTTGTCCTTTTTATACTGGAACATTTGAACAAACTCCACTAAACCTAAAGCAAGAACACTAGTTAAGGCGTGAATGTGTATGGTGCTATGCTACACTGTATGCTCAATAGTGGTGTTTCCCTTAGAACGAACGGCCACACAAATCGATGGAACTGCAGGTAAATCCGCATCAAATTTATGTGAATTGTTCCCAGAAATTTCTCCAACTGTCATTACAAAGAGCAACGTTGTCGACCTCTCGCGTTGTTGACTGGATTTCACTTCACTGATCGTTTAGATTTCACGTCAATGCAAGTATTGTGTAACGGTGCGAATACTGTGTTTACAAATTCCCTGCATTTTCATAAATCTTCTGCACATAAAGAACATTTTAAATTCCAGGCACTCACTTTGATTGCATTAAGCACAACATAACATTTTTAAGGAGTTGCACAAATTGCAGCAGCCAAAAAGAGATATGTACACATGTTCATAGTTCTTCCTTTTTGTACAGTACCGCCTGATGGTAATACAAACGTAAATAAACTCTTTTAAGAACAACATTATGGCTTAATGTGCACAATGTAAATTATAGAGAGTGTACAATGAAAGTGGCTAAGATCATTGGAATGGCTTTGAAAATGTTTGACCAGGACATTTGAATAAGTTTGTTCTTCAAATGCAAAAGGACACATAATGGCAAACTAATACTTCACAGAATTTACATTTGTCTTCTTTTCAAAAACGGTATGTTTCTAACAGTCTTCATGTGTAAAACAAACATAAAGCGTATCATAAGTTGGAAGTAAGTAATACATAATTTGAGTGCAGCGTTTAAATGATCGGCCCATTAACTACCCAGAGGGCTGACATCTGCAGCTGAATCACGTGGCTGTAAACAAGAATCAACTGCAACCCCAGAGATTCTAAGCATTGTCACCTGCCTCCACCCTCCTCCTGCTCATTTGTTCTTCACCTCTTACTGCAGCAGCTCAGTCTTTTTTGTAGGCGTTGTCGACTCACCTTCTCCAGAGTCCGACACATTGATGGGGCTGTCCCTTGAGAAGACCTCCGTTGATTCCCTCCACGTGCAGTCGGCAATGGTCTTAAAGGAATGGTTGCCGCATTTGGGCCGCACCTTCTGCGAGGCATTGTTGACAATCTGTCGGCTGTTGGAGGTCGCTATTTTTATCTTAAGGGCGGCATCCACGCGGTCCACTACTGTGTATGTGCCAATGCTGCCATCCTCAAAGCCAACGATGATGTTTAGTGCACGTTGAGACAGAGACAGGAAGGTAGGGGTTTTGTAGAGAGAGCATGTGCCAATGCTTTTACCATCAGCGAGGCGCATCACGATCAGATTGGACACAACACCGGCTTCATCATCTTCGTCACAGTTCCGGAAACAGACGTATACAAGATAACGACCGTCTCTTGATAACTTCTGACGCCAGATTATACCTGCAGCATGGACAAGCCTTAGCTTCCCACTGTGAAGATCCAAGACATTAATATTCTCATCACCTTTGGAGACAATTCCTAATTTCCCATTGGGTGAAATCTGGAAGTCCTCTAAATTTTTGAGGAAGTTGGTTGGCAACTGGACTCGCCTACACACCGACTCATCTGCCACACTCCAGATGAAGACCGTCTCTGTTGATGTGATGAAGACCACACAGTCAGGGCAGTCGGGAATGAGTTTGAAGTTGACGATGGTAATACCGTCATCACAAACAAACTTCTTTGATACGCTGCCTGACCACAGGCTGACAGCCAGGAGCTTATTTTTGGACGTTCCCACCAGGAAAGTGTTCGCTGTGGTGATCAGTGCATTCTGGAGAGTGACTAAGATGTTGCAGACTTTGTGTCCAGTGGCAAGCCTCCAGACTCTGGATGCATTCTGCTCACAGAGGGACACAACAAATTGATCGTTGTGGGTGATTAGCAGCTGTGATATTCTCTGTCCATTGATGCGGAATATGTTTTCTCCAGTGGTGGTTTGCCAGATGTACTGACTGGACTTGTCGTCTGAAGTCACCATGAGGTCCCCTGAGGAGGTTAGGACACAGTTCTCCACCATGCCCTCGTGCTTGAAGACTGTCTCAATAAAGCCAGTGCTAAAGTTCCATTTATGGACAGCTTCTGAGCCATCCATGGTAAACACATAGTCCTCTCTGCCGGACAGCTGCAAGGTCTGAATCTTCTTTCCTGTTTTGTCGATGTTGGACATGGCGGTGATAATATCAATGTCCCAAACTGACAGAACTCCACTGCTGGCAACAGACAGCAGCAGGTTGTGATGGACTGATTTGATGAGTTTAACAATAGCCCCTGAGATCTCAATCAGGCTAGCCATGCACTGTCCACTGTCTCTCCTCCAGACAAAAATGGAGGAGGTGTTCTCCATGGATGCCACAATGCTTTGTCCATTCTTGGAGAGAACAGCAGCGACAAAGCGTTCGGTACGTTTGGCTTTGAACTTCTCTACCATTTTCCATACTTTTGTGTCCAGAACCTCAATGCTCCTCGCCTTGCAAATGAGAATGGAACGTTGGTCTTCAGATAACTCAATGCCCACTACTTCACTGTCATCCCCTCTACAATCATAATCCTCCATCAACTTCGGGTTAGTGACCTCTTTGGTGTTCCACACTGACAAACTGCCTTCATTATCAACCATTACCATTTGGTGAAGTGTATCAAGCACAAGGATGGATTTAACAAACCCCCCAGAAAACTCAGAAGTCACAGTGGCCAACTTGTCTCCATTTCCCAGATGAAAGATGGATGCAGTGTTGAGGTACTGACCACAGAAGGCATACATCCCATCGGGCGAGCACTGGACACAAGTAACCTCATACCAGCAATGGAACTGGTAGAGAGGCCAGCCGTAGAGTAGGTCAATGACGTTGACGTCTTTACTCGCCTCAAGCCAAGCTAAAGCATGATGGGTAGACAAAGTAAAGCCATTGATGAAAGCAACCCCACCAGTGACACCACCATGCTTGGACCCCTTGATTTCAACCTCCGATAAAAGGCAGGACTTGTGATTATCGTAGATGAGCAGTGTATTTTTGGTTGTGGCCACAACTAGATACTTCTCATCAGACGTTAGCCTAATTCCCAGCACAACAGATCTGGCTGTGTCGATCTGTCGTAGAAGTTGTCTGCTTTCTACATCCCAGGTGCTGACAGACCCATCTTCCAATGCTACAAGGACTATATTTGGGGCTAGAGTGGGCAGGATCTCCACAATCTGCATGTAGCTGGAGCACAGAGGAAGCCTTTCTGGACTGTAAGTGACGTCCATAGAGGAGTGGAGAGGCACAATAGAGCAGTACTTTGGGCCATCCTTGTCACACTCCAGAAGAAGGTGTCGGAGCTTAGGGAGAGAGGTGACAACTGGTAAAAGTCTTTGTTGCAGTTCTGCAGACAATGATGCTGGGTTCTTCAACACTTTTAACTTGATGCTACGGAGAGTGGTGGCCAAAAACTTCAGCTCTTTTTCTTGGGTGTAGCTGTAAGCCAGGTCAATGTCTGTTAAAGCCTTGTCAAACTGGCCAATCTTGATCATTGTGTAGAGCCAGCTAAAGTTCATGATGACTCCAAACATGAGGTCATCAGTGCGGCCACTCCTGGAAAGATGGTACACCAGCTCTGTCATCTTTCTGTGATTGACAAAGAAGATGTCTGGCTCCAAAAGGTTGCACTGAAACACCCAAGGCTGTTCCGGTGTCTGTCTGTCGTAAGAGTATTTATCAGAAGAAGTTTTTTCATGCGACTGCTGATGGTGAGGGTTTTTGTGATGAGAAATGTTCAGGGAAGTGAAATGGTTGTTATCGTAAGTAAAGATTTTCTTTCGGCCTCCAGACCATGCCCCCAGGAAGTACTCAGCTAAGAGGCTGTGCATCTGATGAACATCCTCCTCATTGCTAAGATAGAGCTTCTGGGCAATGAGATGCAGGTGCCTGTTGGCCCAGACCATCAAGGTGACATTTCGCACCTGACGTTCAACCAAATAACCCTCCAGCTCCTCTCTGAGCTTTGCAACCAAGTCATAAGAGATCCTCAGTGGGTTTTTGAGGTAAGTTGCCACAATGACATCACCAAGAACTATGTTATCAAGAGATAGGATGTCTTCTAGTTCAACTTCAGTGAGCCCAGCCTTGGCCATGGTGATATATCCCAATGCTCTAAAGACAAATCTTTGGCCCAATTTGTTTTCCACAGAGTAGAACAGTTGCTCTATGCTTTCATGCACTGTGGAGCAGAGGGACTTATCATCAACATCCTTATGAGACCTCCAGTGGACAACTTCTCTGTAGATGAGGTTGACAAACATGGGCAATGTGCACTTGGCAAGCGCCTCGTTGACATAGATTTGTTGGCCCGAGGTGACCTTTCTCTTCACCCCCAGCAACTGTTGTTTTAAGGTTTGACTGCAGACCTTGCGATCCCTCTGAATTAATTCCACATAATACCCCTCATCGTGGATGGTGTGGCGGAGCTTCTGCAGAATGCCATGTTTGTTGGGCAAAGTTGATACTACAATGCGAACTGTCCGAGGCAGATGTATGGGGAGCCACCACAGCTTTCGGGCTTCGTCGGCATCCGAAAGCTGCTCCAGGGCATCCAAGACGATGACCAAAGGCCGGTTGAAAGAGGATTCCCCTAGGAGGTTGATCAGGAGCTCCCTCATCTCCTGAATCTTGTTAGGCAAAAAGTGAATCAGGCAGCGGTAGTTTATTGCAATCTGTTCACAGATGCTCTGGAGGAGTGTTCGTAGGTCTATGGAGAGCTGGCTGGAGCCAACATAACGAACAATGACCACTGGGTCGGTTTCAGGGCCCATCTCTTTCGTCAGCCACGTGTAGGCCTGAAAGACAGCATTGAGAGGTGACTGTTACCATACACTGAGAAATACTATTTAGCAGAAGGACCTCTAAATATGTACATGCATGTATTATTATTATGATTATTACATAGTGGCATCATCTCAAGATTTGAAAACATGTATTTTCATTGTGTGTAAAAAATACTTGGTATTCTTCCGGTCAGTCAAATGATGGAAATAATGAAAGTAGGGCAGGCGCCATTTTTTTTGTTATTCTAGTAAGAAGCACGGCTCAATAGAACAGCAAGGGAGAGGGGTTTGAATAGATTTTTCATCTCATGATAATATCTGCTGTGCTGCATTAAATTTAACTTTTACTAGAAATAGAAATATGAATAAAACCCAGCAATGTTAAGTTTTAATATTCTCAAAGGTTCATGAATACACAAATTTCCATCCAGCCGAAGACACACTCCGTGAATGGGAACTACTCTAATTTCGAAGCTTCACTGATCTCATAATTTCATTCATGAATTCATTAAATGCTACAGCTGCGATTTCAGGAGGCATTACGACGCTATTTGACACTTTCAGGGCAACGACGATGACGCCTACTCCACATTTAGCTTTGAGTGTGTCAAGAGAGAAAACAGAGAGCGACACAGAATCTGTCTGTAGAGTATTTACAATTTCTGATGTGTTTTACACTCAGCGTGGTTCTGTCTGAGCTTAAGGAATGACAGCAGGAGTCGAATGTGTAAAAACTGGGCCAAAATTATGAATCTTCTTTTTGTCATACTACTTAAGATTTTAAATTGCCTTCACGAACATAGTTCTGCCTATTACAATAAGCCACAAATGGAGGTCTACATAACTTTAATTAACCTGATTCTCACGCACAGTAAATGCCAGCCATTATCACAGGCCCAAAATCCATAGTCTCTTAAGGCTCTTTTCTGAATGGCAATATTCTGTAACTGTGCCAGAGCGGCCGTTGAACTGTTAGGAACCAATTACACACGGCTTTAGATAATAGTATTACAGAGTTTCTAACAGCTGGTTTAATCCACCATCATAAACACTTGTTCTGTAACTATTACTCTGTAGTTGTGTACAGTTTGGCTAATGATGAAAGTCTGTTTCATGTCCTCACACACCGCATGCTAACCTTGTGTTATCATCACAAAGCCGTATTGAGGTCCTAAGGCTGCTAGTTTAACGTGGTGAACTAAGAAGACATGAGGCATTAGTGCCAACAGGAACCTTTGTTTTTTCTTTTTTTCTTATTTTAACCTGGATCCTTTTCTTCTCAGTGGACTGCCTTAACAATGAATTATAAATCAAACGCAAAGTATATATCCAGAAGGTGTGAGTTTCTGCCATGTCCTCACTTTTATCCAGCTTCTAAAAGAGTGTGAGCTCCTGTGCTCTAGCTTGCCACTATCTTCAAATGACCAGGCTGTTCTTCGTCACATTGCGGACATGATTAATAGATCAAGGTTATATCTCGTGGTGATTAAATGAAGAGAGATTAGTCAGAAACGAATTAGCGCAGACATATTTTATGTCTCACTACAAACAAACTACAGCTCAAAAAAAGAAGAAAGAAATGCTCCGGGGTTCAGATGAATCAAAGCAAACAGGGCAAGTGTGATCGCACCCAGTGGACATCGGTAGCAGCGCAGTGGTCCCACAATGCTTTATTCAGCAACTCATTTAGCCCGGCTTTAATCTAATAATGTTCCTTTCTCCTTCAAACACAGGGGCCACAAAAGACGGCAAACTGTCATTTTTTTGTTTTAACTTGCTGTAAGTACTGAATGGCTGGAGATTTACCCACAGGAGAAAAAAATGAGACTTCAAGATAAAAATGTTTATACACTATTGCAGAAAATCCTTCTCCACCCTTTAAAGAATGAGGTGAACAGCTCCTACATGGTAAACCAGGCAGTCCAACCTGCAGTTTGCGTCAGTCTGTATATCTGTGCTTTTTAAAACCATGACAGACCGTTTCTATGACAAGTTAATTTGGAAAAAATAAGACTGACACATGAGATTTTTGAAAAAAAAAAATCTTCAAAAAAGATAATTTTTACTTGAGGAAAAAGCGCGACTGTCGAAATGTTGCAAGGACGCTTTGGAAACATGAAAGAACAAGAATGTTTGAAAATGTTACAGCATGAAAATCAGGAGAAGCTCCCAGAAAGCAAGCCTAATGGAAACACACACATGCTCCTATTGCACTGAAGCAGTGCTGCTGATTTGTGGCTGCAGCGCTTAAAATGACTGTGGAAATTGTTATTCAGGGAAGTAATTTTCAATCTAGACTTTCTATTAGGAATATCGCATTTTTCTTTCCCCTTCTCTGTTCTTACGTCTTCTGCCTATCATCTTCAGCTCTCTTTAGTGGTCCTCGGGCTCAATGAGTGTGCGTGAGCGAGCATTAAGTTTTATTATTTGCAACCCCTTGTCTTGTACTTCATTTAAGGGTACGGAAATACCAAACTAGCAACAGTGCACACAACACAAAAACTAGGCCCAACAATGGAAAACAAATGCCAGCTTGGTGTGTCACTGCCCTGGATTTCATTTTCTAGTTTTTAATTCCCATAAAGTCTAGGATTTGATCATTGTTCTGCTGCTCTGCTGACGTTGGACAGTATGCCTGAATGAACGCTTCTTACGATTAATGTGGCATTTATTACAAAGGTCGAACAGGAGGGGTAGATGTGTGGGTGTTATCTTGACTACGCTGTGATCCTAACGTAGCCGGGCAGCCAGATGGCACGCACGAAGCCGGAAACTGAGCAGAGTGTACGGGACATGTGCACAAATGTAAAACATACGCACACCTGAGCATCCCTAAGGAAGTGCATGCGAGCGAACTTTCCTCATATCGCCGCCTGCCTTTAAAAAGTAGACCAACGCACGGTTTTACATAAATGTGGACTGACATGTAAACACACATGCTCGCACTGATTCGCAGGAAATCAGGGAGGCGCACGCGGCGGTGGACTGTCTCCTGGCAGACACACAGATGGTCAAGCAAGTGTCTGATGAGACGAGATGAACAGTTGTACGCCCCCTCATGCGCTGTTGCACAAAGATGGACACATGCTCGGATCAGGCCCTCTACGAGAGCCGAAGCGGGAGACTAAGAGGAAGGAGGATGACACACAATGAGGGAAACGACGGCCCAGCCTTTTATCTTCTCACCTGTTTGGCCACCTCAGACAGCAACAGCGTCTTTCCAGTGCAGGGTCCTCCATACACTACAAGAGGGCTCATCCTGCTCCCCTTAGACGGCATGATATACTCTTGAACGTAATCCAGAGACTCGGTCTTGTACTCGTAGAGGGCTGCGTAGCTTTTGCACAGGGACAGGTGCTGCAGGATCTCGTCGTACATAGGGTCGGTCTCCGTGTCAAAGTTCTGCTGGACCGTGGCCTGGATGATGTCCACCATGTCCTCGTAGAACTGCTTGCACAGACCCTCGACGTAGTGGCTCTCGACTTCTTGGGAGTAGCCCAGCTTCATGTCGCAGTGGGTGACGGAGGAATAGACGCGGAGGTTGGAGGCGGCCACCACCGTGGGGATGAATTCGTCGCGGACCTTCAGGAGGCGCTCGTAGGCTTCCTGGTTGCGCATGACGCGATCGGCGCTGACCACGATGTCCATGTAGCGGGCCATGTCGGGGAGCTTGGCGAAGCGGTCGAAGTTGGAGATCTTGCGTATGTAGCAGACACATTTCCTGAGAAAGGCAGGCGTTTGTTTCCCAAGGGCAAAGTCTAACTCGTCCTCCAAGGCTGAAACGAGAAAAGAAAAATAATAAATCAACTTTGTAATTTTTGCTGATACAATCACACAAGCCAGCACTACTGAATCACTGGCTTCCCTTAAAAAGAGACCACTGACTGAAACACTGCCATCATCTCCTGTGTAGTTTAACTCACATGGTAGACTGTTACCTAGGTTAAAGTAAGGTTCCAAGAGACGGCTTCCGTAAAGGCCACCACAACACGCAGAAACAATCAGTCAGTAATTAGGGTAACAATCCTTTAAATTGCATAAAAACAAATGAGCAAAAGCAGAAGAAGTTGTGTTAAACGGAGTTTTCAGCCCTTTCCTGACATCGTCGCTTGGTTCAGCAACTGTGTGGCGAAGCTACCATGTGATCGATCAATCACTGTCATCTGCAGAGATGGAGCTGACAGGTCCTGATAGCACCTCATCACAAGTTATCACTGTAGTTACAAGGTGAAGGTCGACAAAGCAGCATCGCTCATTACAAATGTGCGATCCCCCCCCCACCCATCATATTCAAGAACCAAAGGGAAAGCAGGACGTCTACTGTACAAGCGAGCTGCAGTCCAGCCGTCAGCCAGATACGCCCCTCCCTGAAAAAGAAGCCATCAAAATACATGACACGTAAAGATGAAAAGGGAAGAAGAAGTAAACCTGAAACTAACCAGAGCAAAGGAATTTCTTGGCCTGGGCGCTCTTCATGGTCCCCTTCTCTTGCAGCTGCAGCACGGCCGTTCGGAAGATCCTCTTGATCTCCTCCGACACATTCCTCCAGGCCTTGTCGTTCTTGGTCTTGGCTGCGCTGCTTGACTCCATCTGAGCGGGACAGAGGGGGTGGCAGGGAGAGGGCAGCCTGACTTTACAGTTCGGAACGAGGGCTCTCAGGGATGCTGTCACTCATGCAAGTCGCGTGCGGGAATGTGACAAAGAGAATATTCATGCGAGGAACACTAGCTTACACTTTAAAACTCAAGAAATGGAGCGTTGGTTCAGGAAGGTCGAGCTCAGCTCGGAAGTTCGACTACATGAGCTGATTGTTAATCTTTAAGCCAAACCACATCAGCTGATAGCTCAACAGATGCCTGATTCATCTCCTTTTCACTTGAGTCTGTCCAGTGGTATTTCATGTCAAGGCCTAGGGTTAGGGTTAGGGTTGCTCTGTTCCCTATCTGGGTTTCTCTTCTGCTGCTCTTTTTTAATTCAGCTCCTGCTAGTTATCTACGTAGTAGCAGGACAATGGTTGAGCTTCTTTGTGTAAAGCAACAGATACTTTTACTGAAATAACTGCACCGTACAAAAGACGTAGGGAGACATGAGCATAAGAGGGAAGCGTAAGAGGATTTTCGGTGCCAGTCCAGCCACATGAATAAGGAAATGTACCTGCTGTACCTGAGGCTAGATCAGATGCAGAACCATATATCTGGTTTTCAGCTTACCCAGAACAAAGCCAAACTTTTTTTTTTTTTATTCAAGTTTTTTATTTACAATTAACTGTGCTGACTACATTGTCCTTCGGTGACTTTTAGGCGGTCATTTGCAAGTACACCGAAATTTTAGAGGAAACACCTGCTTACAGACTCGAAAAAAAAAAGTCGCCGTTCTTTTCTGCACATCAAGCAAAGCTAATTATATTCACCACGGGGTAGATTATTCGACGAGCCAAATTAACTTACAGAGTTCTGGTAGTTCTTGAGCATTTGGGCTTTGGGTTTGAGGTAGTATGCGGGTGGCACAGAGTTTTCATCCCTGCAGTACCACTCTTCCAAGATGTGTGTGTCCAGCCCCGCCTCCACAGCTGCATCCAAGATCATCTCAAACTCTGCTGACTCCACCTCCCCCGGCACTCGGATGCTGCCGTATTTCTCTCCCACCAGGCCCTGAGGCCGGACGGAAAGGGAGACAAGAGGACAGGGAGACAGAGAGGGAGAGAAAGAGAAGGAGACGGGAAATGTAAAATGTGCGTCGTCACAATCTTTCAAAGCGGTCTCGGGGCTCTATTTTTTGGATCAGTGGCAGGGTGAACGGTGGAGTCGATGATGCGCACAGCGCGACTTATTTAAGGCAATTTACGGAGCCGCGGGCGCAACTGAGGTGCAGTCGGGACATCTACCAGCCAGCCCGTGACATCAGGGACGTAGCCGCTGCCTCCGCAATCCCCACTGTGTTACGGTCCAGCCAAAGTTGAGCCAGGTTCACCGGAGCCCTGCAACCTCCCCCGGCCACATTACAACACAGTTCTTTTGAAATAGAGGATGAATAGAATAAATGAAAAGACTCTCTCTCTGCCCCTCTGCTTCTTATTTCAGTGAATTGTAACTGATTTGTTCTGCTGCTGCGCCGGCACAACAACTGAATGACACACAGGCTTGGCCAAATCTCCTAATTCCCAGTAATCAGCAATAATAAGAAAATGAGCAGATTTGCTTTTAATGTAGAACAGATGGGACCAATTTTAAGAGAAATTAATGCGTTAATTGATGGATGGTATGTGGGTTTGTGGGACGCCCGCGAAATCTGATTTTCTTTTGTTGTTGTTGTTGTTGTTGTCGCCACGTTCTATACGTCACGACAATATCCAGAAACTCTCTACTGCAAGCTTTTTTAGCCAAAAGAAAGAACAATGAACACACTAGCTATATAATTAGGCTTCAACACATCACATAGTAGCCTTTCACATCCTACGATTATCTCCCACTCCTAATTTCATATCTGCTGCTAGCTCCATCTACGCACACGCTTTTTGAGTGACGGCAGATTCAGTAGCAAAGCTCGGTTCTTGATTCTTCTCCATCAATCACGTTGGAGGGCAACAAGAGCAAAGATTATAAAAAGAAGAAGGAACGAAAAAAAAATTCACTGGAAACCCTCCATTACATGACCAGCTGAGCTTTACTCCGTGTGCCATAATTCACATGCGCCTAAAGCCTCGGGGTGGTGAGCGAGCGAGGGACAAACCAAACGACTGTGAGCTCCGATGAGCAGGAAAACGACAGCGCTCTCGGCAATGGCGCTTCAAAGCCGCTCCATGCTGGACTCCTCGTTCTCTTGGCAATCGCAGTGGGAACAGATGCAGAGAACAAGCAGAATCAGATGATGGCATGTGGCACGGCCTGTAGGACGGCCGGCTCTAAAAAAACCCCACAAATGCCAGCGCCACGCTCATTTGCATTCAAGTTTGATGTGTTCGTTTGGACAAGCATCGGTTGTGTTGGAGGAGGAGGTGTCGCTTGGGTGCTACATCGTTGGATGCACGATATAAGTAATTAGCCGACACAATTTCAGCGAAACAATAGATTGGAAGTGTAAATCCTGCACCAAAAATGAAAGGGCCAAGCACTAAAAAGCTTACAGTAATAAAAGGACTACATGATAAAAATGTACAAGCTCTCTAGGGACCAGAACATACAAGTGCGTCGGCTAAAGTAAGAAGAAAAGAAAAGAAAAGAAAGCTAATTTCAATTCAAGACTTAGAAGATGCAAGAAGTGAATGAAGGGAGACAGCTGGAAGTCTCTCTGCGTGGAAGTCCCTGCCAAAATAAAGGGTTTAAAAGGTAAGTAGGTCAGGCTGCTCGCTATCTCCCATTGTGATTGACAGGAGAGGTCGTGAGTTAGATTTGTTCCCAGTGGTAGGTTGCATCAGAAGAAATCATTTTACGAGTGAAACGTACAAACGAAAACTCATCGCACACGTATATATTCGTTTTTATTTAGCTCGTAACCACTGCTCTTGCCGCTGCTAGCAGAGTTCAAAGCCACGTAGCTAAAACTAGCATTTGCTCCAAGTGTTAGCTAAAACCCTCTGTCTCTGACTGCTGCCTAATGTTACATTAAATACGATTATAGTGAATGTGGGTTTAACCCTTTAACATTCCTCTGGGTCGTATATGGGACATCAGTAGCTTTGTTTTTCCAATTTACTTTGGGAATGTCCCAAATAGGTGTTTTTTGCAATAAGGCAGGAATGATAAGAGGTTAAACTCTTTTCATTCCAAGACAGTTCAGTTAGACAGCTTGGAAATAATCCTTTCCTGATAAGAAGGTAAAAAATAACCCACTACTGAGAGGTCTGTTCACCATTAAGGTGTGTTGGCAGCGTGTGAAATGAGTCACTTGTGTTACTTCTCAATGTGCGCTACCTTATAGAGCTTATAGAGGCATCATTTTATTTTACACAAGTTGAATGGTATCACTTGTAGCATAGTAATATTACCACTGGGCAATACAGATGTGAGGTTACAGGAAGCATAGCATCCTATTACCTACCTAGCTCAGCTTTTGGCTGGTGAAGAGGCTACGGTACAGGCTGTAGCAGAGCACAGTGCTATTGCTACTTAACATACTATATGGTAGAGAAGGACTTGAGTAGTAAAATATTTCACTGGTATTTTGTTTACCTAGATGAGGTGTAAATGGACGTCTGGGTTAAACACCTATGACCATTAAATGTGCATTAAATGGTGCTTTTTTCTATGTATTCCACACAGATCAGGCATAACATTATAGCTACCTTCCTAATATTGTGCACGTCTCCCTTTTGCCTCATCAGAGAATGCACATGGTCCTCCTGAGGGTGTCCTGTGCGTGGTGTCTTTTTGTTTGTGTGCCGGTAGCTCCTTCCACATCGAACCTGGGACTTTTGTGAAACCCAGATTGAACAACTGACCCGGGATTTTATTGGCCCAGCTCAGCTTCGATCTGAACAGGAACGCTGTGTTCTGACTGTCATTGGACGGCTGGTCAGACTGTGCCATTGTAGAAGCTCCAGGGCTGTGAGCAGCTCAAAAAGAGAGCACAGTTTTCTGTCTGCTCCCATAAGAGACCGATCTCTGAAGGGCAGAGATTCTTGTCCATTTTTTTAATCAAACAAATCAAATGTGTTGTTACATTGCTTGGTCATTGCTATGGGGTGGGGGCATCTGGTCTGGTCTAGGTGGGTGGTACTTGTCTAAATAACATCCACATGAATGAATGCCAGGGCCAAAAGCTTCCCAGCTGAACTACTGAATTATCACAATGGTCCGTGTTATTTACTTTACTTGGTTATAATGTTATGCCTGCTCAGTGTATTTACATATAGTGACAGAATGATTCTCTGCATTTTCCATTGGTTTTGTTTTGTTGTTGCTGTTATGTGCGCGCTCAAGTCTAGGATGAGTGCAATTTGTTTTTCTCCAAAAAGGGGCGAGAACAAAGTTATTCCAAGTCTAGACGTACTGGTGTGACTAAAGTTAACCTGGCTCTAATATAGCAGCATCCAGGACTGTCCTCTTGAGAAGGTGGCCTTCTTTTGACAGTATATGTATCTCAACAACAATGATGAACAACTATCAGTTAATGTAGCTAAGCGGCAGTACAGATTTCTACACGGACGGTCTTGTGCATAGTGTACATTTTGTTCTTTATGTAATATCAACCGCTTTTAGCTAAAGCAACCTACGACGCACGTGACCGTTAAGGGCTCAAATCTTCTGAGAACCTGTGAATGACCTGCGGGTCACCTCATCTGCCTTCCTTAGCTGGCCCCGTATGACTCACGGAGCTGCGGCGGCGTGTCAGTAGACGATGGAAGAACTGGGCTGAACTACAGTAATACAGAGAGAGGCATTTAGTGAGCGTGAGCGACGGAGAGAGCGCACAGAGCAGCTACTCTCCTAGTTGCTGACAAAGTCTCTGTCAGCTTGCCTCGCGGTGATACAGCAGGATGAATGGAGTTGGTGACTGCGAGCGCGACTGTGTGTGTGTGTGAAGATTGGAATAAACCAACTGGTGTTTCCCGTCAAAATGACAATACCAGGTGTTGGGGCGCTAACGCAGACGCAATGGATGCGCGGACACGTCGTACGCCTGCACCAATCCGGCTGGCCGTGTAATCTACTGACACTTCTGTCACCCACTTGACTTAGCACACTGTAACAAATGTCCAAATATTTGCAGGGTGGTTTTAACACCCCGTGTCTTAGCCAGAGAGAGGAGGCCTGGAATGAGGCCATCTTAAGTGGATTACTGCATAGAGCTTCGACTGCCCTCGTCTGTGTGTTTGTGTCCTTCTTTTCGGAGGAGCTGTGGTAGTTTTTCTTACGCTTATGAAGCCGCAGGTGCTAAAAACACAGTAGGATAAAGTGTCAATAGCGAGGCAGATAGTGTCCAAATACAATTCCAGTTTTAGCTGCACTCTACTCCTCTCCCCTCCCTCCTCCCCTCCCTCTGTTTCTCCAACCCCTTTCTTTTTTTTTTTCCATCCTTGGAAAGGGTTTTATACTCCGGCTAAGTGCACTTTATCTGATGAGCCGTCCGGGGAGGAGCAGCTGCGATATTGTACGCGGCTACAGTATGAATTAACAAATCAATCACTCACGCGGTCAATTAATCAATGAAACACACAGTCAACTGTTCTGATATTTGCTGCATAAGCTCTGGCACAGCAGAGGGACCTGTGTCTGGAAACAGGACCACGTGATCCGCGCAAAGAGATGTTTAATTTCCGGTGACACGTTTTCTCTCAGTCACAGAGCTGTGGTTCATTCCGCTGTGAGCCGACGGCCTCGTAGAACATAAGCACAAGAGACACAAGATATTAACAAGCTGAGGCCTTATTTGGAAAGTCTAAACCCAAAGATGTGAGAATTCAAACTAATGCAGTGGACGCTTTTGGAAAAAATTTAAAAGTGTACCACAGCAGCATAACCACCGTGTACGGGCATCTCGACAGAGAACATCCACCGGCTTCAACACGACAACACAGCAGTGTCAGTATCTGGACTATTATATCTGACTGTTGGTTGGAGGTCACTACCTGAGAGTCGTTTTTTCTTCTCTAACCATCTTTGCTGAGATTATTAGAGACACTGCTCTCTAGCCCATTTCTAACTTGTAAGTAGACTGTACTTGGACACACAGACCTGAAAAAAGAAAGATTGCAGATTTACATTAATCTTGCGTATTAGGAACACCAACCAAAACTCACTGTCGAAGGGGCGGCAGTATCTCAGGAGGTAGAGTGGTCGTCCAATTGGCGGTTCGATTACGCTCCTATACCTAGTCTGTCTGTTGTGTCCTTGGGCAAGACACATAACCACCTTGCTCCCAGTGTGTACCCCTCTGGTGTAAGGTTGCGATGATGTGCTGATTGCAGTGGTGGTCGGAGAGGCCCTTTGGTAACGGATTGGCAATCACGTTTTCCGGCAGTCTTCCTTAGGGCTGTAGCTGTGACTGCTTAGGTAGTTTACCTCCACCAGAGTGTGTGAGCGAATAAATAACGTACTCAACTGTAAGCGCTCTGAGCATCTAATGGTAAAGAGCTATATAAAACCAATGCATTATTATGATTATTATTATGGACCAGTTGTTTGGTTGTTGGGAAGCCACCACACGTTCTCTGTTCAGGTGCTTGTGTGTAGCGGTTGTGATGCTGTGGCACACTCTTTTTGTCCACTTCATTGCACATTTGCCAGTTTTGGATTTTCTGGATCAAGTGTTTTTTTCATCATGCCTGGCATCTTGAGGAGGATTAATTGGGCACGAGCAAACACAGTGCGACGATTCGGTGGATTTATCTAATAATCGTCATCAGTTGCTTTGACGTGACGCAGCAGCCGCAGAAAACCGCCTTGCTCCTTCTCATTGTAAGACTATGGTAAGACCCCTGTGATAGACTGGTGACCTGTCCTGGGTGTACCCCGCCTTTCGCCAAATGACAGCTGGGATAGACTCCAGCAGCCCCCGCGACCCTAGTGAAGATAAGTGGTGGTAGAAGATGAGATGAGACTATTGTAAGACTGTAGGAAAGCCGACGAGTGGAGAGGAAAGAGAAGAAGAAAAGTCATGGCTCATTTTTCACGCTCAGTGTGAACTGATCCTGCTAGAAAGTGCTGATTAGCCTAATGTGGACATTCCCTGTTAGTTTATTTTGATGAACACAGACGCGGCAGCGTATTTTATGTCCCGCTGTTGTGAATTCTCATGTGAGCACCAAATGTGTATTTACGCACTGCTGAAAGTAAGTAATCCCCACAAATGACTCCTAAAGGGATATTTTCTAAAAACATTACCGTCTCCACCTGGTTTAGGAAATGAATGAGTCTTTTATGAGAAATGTCTCTCCGTATTTGAGGCCGGTGCTTGTTCTTTTCCAAGATTTTTCCGACCATTGAAAATGCATTTTATGTTTTACAATAGAATAAATATGCAGCATTGATTTGCATAAAAGAAATAAATAAATAAAAAATCTCCAGACTCTACGTTGTGCAACATTTGCAATCTTTGACACTATTTCCAGGGTTATTGAAGTTGAGAGGTAAACCAGTCGGTCCGGGCTATCACATTAACAGTTGCATCATTTGAATGGAGGTGACGAGGCGAGAAGAAAAAAAAAAAAAAAAAAAGCTACAGTATCCCCGACGATCATCTTACAGCAAAACTGGAAGAGCTGCATACTGTCTGGTGATACGCGTCCTTGAGGCATTTATCAAGTTATTTTATTTTTTTTTTACGAGAGGGAATCTGAGACCGCTGGAAAGCCGAAGAGGGGAGAGGAAAGAGAAGAAGAAGAAGAAGAAGAAGAAGAAGAAGAAAAGTCATGGCTCATTGTCATGCTCAATCTTTGGGTCAATGACACCATCACCATGCCAACCCCTGCCGTCGCCATGGAAACCAGCTTTTATTGCATCGACAGGTTAGAGAAAAGCCCCTCTTGGCTAGGTGTGGTATGTGTCTAACAACCCCTACGCTGCCGCCTGTATCCAGTTTTTACCGCTCCCTGATAAGACTTTAAATTTAGATGCCCACCGTATAAGAAAGAAATCCAGTATTAACAGGTTTCCAGTTGTTGTGTAGGCCCCTCCCTCTGTGGCAGCAGGAAGTTCCCACTCCACATGTGTCAGGCGCGTTTCCACAAAGCAAACATCAACAATCAGCGCAGACGGAATTTAGCTTCTTGTCTTTATCCTTTCTTGTGTTCTCCCCTCTGATCCGTGCTCCACGCGCTGGGCCCTGTGAGACAGTTGTGCTGTCCCTCTTTGTGTATACTGTGTGTGTATACTGTGTTTGTGTTGGCCGGGGTGACACTAGGTAGACACCTGAGTGGGAGAAGGTGATGGTATAATAGTGTGTGGAGAGTGCGGAGAAAAAAAAACAAGAGGGGAGAAGGTGAAATGAGAAAGCTGAATGGACAGGACACACACACACACACACACACACACACACACACACACACACACACACACAAAGCCGTCTGGAACCTACTGTATGCTGTCGCAGAAACAACAAGACCTTAAATTCTGCTGACGTCTCCCCCCGTCCATATATATCTAGGTCTACTGCTATGTAAAAAAAAAACAAAAAGGTACTCCGGAGATGGCCCAGACAACCCAGAACTGTCATAAATGAGGATCCAAGTCCCTGATCAAAGGGCTCGTCGCCACCGCTCGGAGCTCCCCCCCAGTCCGCTCCAGTGCGGCGGCGGCGCCGGTTGCGAGCCGGGCTGCAGGGACCGCGGGAGCATCTGGCTTAATCTGGCGGAGCTACTGCGGGCATTAAATCCCACATCCACCACAGAGAGCTGCACCGCCAGGGCACGCCATTAAAGATTCAGCCGGGCAGATGGGGAAGACGCGCGCCAGGGACGCGTGCGCGCAGAGAGGTGTTAAGAGACTGTATCGCCCAGGGTTGGAGCACAGACTCTCCGCCTCGACGACAGAGAGAACGCCTCGGGTCAGGACGCTCAATTTGCATGTTCCTGTTCGAGAGCGGCGCGGAGAACGAAAGGTGCGCCGGGCAGAGGCGGCGCGAGCCGCTCTCGGCGCACGCACCTGGGTTCAACACCGGCCTGCTTTCCCTGAGTGTGTTGTGTACCGACGCTGGAGGTCAGGCCGGGTTAAGATGGTGAAATTGCAGCGGGGACAGAGGGCGGCGAGGCTGAAGGGAATGAATGAAATCACTGCGGCGTGTATAACACTACACCGAACAACGAGCCGGCAGCACAGAAGTGGAGGCTGTGTCGCTCGCTTTTTAGCTCGCGTCTGATAATTTCAGCAAGGTGTAGTCTGAATAGACTTAAACTGTACTGATCGATATCACATACAGGGTTTCAATAGGCCTTAAGAGGCCTGGATACCAACATTCACTTTAAGACGGTGTGAAACTTCAGCTCATGAGCACAAAAATCTAATATAAAGCCTACCAGGCAATATTAGTAAATAAATACTCTGATATTGTTGTAATATTGAGGCGTCCTGGAAGGGAAAGTGCGTGGGTGGATTAGACAACCGATTGAGGAGGAAAACATATCTACTTGTTATAGCCTGCAGACTATTGTAGCGCCGGCAAGAAACACAGCGATCGCCTCTGACAGTTGCTCCGCACTGGCAAAGCATTAAATGCGGTGGATCATTAGTCGGTAAAGATTTTGTAAAATGAAACGCTGCTCGCGCTGCACGGCCAGGAAATGTGAGGCTTAACCAGCGAGCTTCCTCCGGGCTCATGTCGGCGTTCGGTGGGAACGAGCAGGTGGATATCTCTGGCTAAACAAGCAGCGAGGCGTGAGAAGATAGACCTTCAGGATCCCATAAGCAAAACTGAAGCTGAGTCAATAATCAGATCATATGCACTTTGAGCCTGGCAGGAGCGCTGGGCTGATAGAGACGCTGGAAAGGCATCTCTGTGGCATACTAAGAGAGGCCGGGGTGGGAGAAACGTGAGCTGAAAGAGGAAGGAAGGAAACATCATCACACCTCTGAGATTAGGTCATACAGGTCTCGGTTAACTAATTCATTCAGTCATTCATTATCTGTAACCGCTTATCCTCTAGAACACAGGTCTTCAACAGGGGGTCTGTGGATGGTTGATTAGATATATTTATATATTTTTTTAAAAATTGCTCCCACAAATTTAAATTTCTTTAAAAACACATGAATCCAACATATTTTAATAAATGGAGGCAGAAGATGTTATTTTTCAGTCAGTGATACAGGAGCTGCCTCAACAGCGCACTGTTACACACATAGCGCCACACTAGACCTGTCAATCAAAGCCTCCTCTACACAGTAGGCCCCGCCCCTTTCGCTACTGAGCCAGTCACGATCACCCAATCACGAGACACGCTGACTGTCAGGTTCCAAGAGCATATTCAGTCCCCAGGTAAAATCCCAGTATTAGCAGAAGAGAAGCTAACAGTGCAGCTCACTCCCATCAGTCTACTACTGAGGACAAAATGCATCGCTTTATCACAAGAGCAAAAAATAGAAATAAAAAGAAATAAAAATTCAATCTGTGTATTATTTGAATCGCTTAATAATGAATGCAGAATGATGATAATAATGTCTTTTTATGATTTGCATTAGGCTGGTAGGGGTAGGGGGTCCCTGCTTAATCTCTCCATCAATTTGGGGGTGAATCCGCATTTCCTAATCTCTCCACTAGGGGCCACATTGTGTAACATGATTTTGAGACCCAAAACTGACCAGCAGATGGCACCAATATGTCAAAATCACACATATTTTTCTTAATAAATTCCGTCTAGTTGTTCATAAAATGTTTTGTGAAAGGATTAGTTAATTAAATAAAAGCATTCTCATATTGTACCTGTACGGCTTTGCGCTAAAACAAGGAGAACAATTTGGAGCTGTCATTATTTATAGGTTATTTTTCTGTTATGCTGCTCTTCCAGCCCCCTTGAGATCAAATTGGACTGTTTGTGAACTAAAATGGGTTTGACAACCCTGCTCTGGAAGGCTGCAAGTCTCTGATAGGGGCTAACACAGAAAGACCAACAACAATTCACACTCACATGCTCACCTTAGCTTAGCCTTACCTACGGCCAATTTAGCTTCGCCAGTCAACCTAGTAAGCATGTGTTTAGACTGTGGGAGGAAGTACCTGGAGAAAACCCACGCAGGCACGAGGAGGAGATGCAAACTCCAACCAGAAAGGCCCCCCAGCACACTGGTAGGATCAAGTTTGCTATGAAGCATCAGCGCTAACCGCTAGACCACTGTGCCCACAGTCTCCATTATACAGTACACACTGCAACCAACCAGAAACTACTAAACTGTTGTAACACCTCTTTGAACCAAATACCAAAATAATATTTTTAGGTCATTATGAATTGCACTTTGTCATTATCTGGACTCTTGAATAAAATATTATAAAAATAATTGAATTTACTTTAAAAATTGCTTAGTTTTTGGGGTTTTTTTCTGTTTAATGTCTTAATGTCCACATTCCAGCCCAGATGGTGGCAGTAATGCACCTCTAAAATGGTCTGCCATGAATAAAAAGTAGAAGAAGAAGAAGAAGGAGCAGCTCAAGCAACAAGTCACATGACACATTCTAGCTCCAGTAACCTATATTCAACACACCTGGTGGTGGAGGGTGGTCTGTTTCAAAATCTCACCTGCTACCACCAGCTAGCTATCTATATAGGAGCTTTAAAAGACTGACATTGTGTTTGTGCAATGATCACTATGCCGCTATCCTGACCGGGCATTGACTACATTCATGGGATTTTCTTATCCTGCCATCGACACCATTGGAGGTAAGCTGCAGCATTTCCTACTTGTGCTAGCATCTGTGAGCTAATGGCTAATGGTGTTTGTTTGGTTCAGTCGTAGCAGCTGCTCTCTGTGGTTGAAGAATACTCTGACTGAACTTCCTGATCTTGATGCTGTTGATTTATGAATGACCTGGATGCTCATTGTGACAACAATGAGCAGTGAAGCGGTGACCTGAAAGGTTTCCATTTCAGCCCATGTTTAAGAAAGATTAAGTCCATTCTCGCCTTATATAGAGAATCTTAATAGCTCTTATTTGTATTCTGAACCTGAATTCAGACTGAACTGTGTGGCAGCCAAACCAATCAGTGGATGAATATGCCGATGCCGGCTAATGCGGTTCTCTTCATGACTGGTGCAGTTTAATCTGTAATAATAGGGAGTGTCCCCCCCTCCAGAAATAATCGGCAGAGTTCTTGGAGTCAAGTGCGACTGTTTGCAGCAGACAACAACTTTTGAATGAGAACGGCAGTAGGCAGCCGTGCATGCAGGGTGGAAAGAAATGCAAAACTCGGTGTGAGGATTCGAGGATTACGCTCCTCGGAGACAGGAGCTCCTGTTGTACCCATAATGCATTACTACCTGTGATCTCTCACCTCAATTTCAACCTCAAGAAACTGATCTGTTCCATTTGAATAATTCACCATCAAATTCCCTTCCCGTCGACTGGCTCTCTACACCGCTGTCATCATCCTTTCCTTTTACTTGTGCCTGGCTCTTTTTTCTTTTTGTATGTCTTAAATTTATTTTAACAAAACCTCCTGAAATGTCAGCCATAACTACACAGCATGAAATGCTCTTTTTTTTTTACTGATGCCATCACATTCAGATGACTGTAACTGAATTAAAGTCGTAGATGTAGTTTCCTTGCTATGTATTGTTTCAGGAAATGTGCATTTTTCGACATAGTAATTCTGCAACTTAAGACTTGGGAAACGTCATCAGTTGCTGCCCAAGTGTTGGCCCAAATGAAAATCTTGCCAAGTACGTTTTGGATGGCCGGATGTGCTCTTACCTGGCACATTTTATTGGCATGTAGCTTGTGAGGACTTGGGACGGCCAAGTATCCCAGAATGGGACTCACTAAGTACACTGCTGCAAAGTAGCACTACTTCAAAGTAAAACGCATCAAATCCAAACTACCAATTATGCAAGTCCAAAGCTCACGTACTCCCATTGGTCGTTGCCTCAAGTTCAGATAAGTTCATCTTGCTACCAGCCCACCTTGTGTCACCATTTCTGCAACTTGGTGAATGATTTCATAACCTTACATGGTTTGTTATCGCCACATCTCTGCTAGTCTCTTTCTGTGGTCAAACAATCTGGAGTTAAGGTTCATTTACGACCTGAACGTCTGCCTGCGCATTAAAATTTATTTTTTTTTTGCAGTACTTGAATTACCGTAACTGACCAATGGACAAAATCCAAAGTCTGGCTGAACACTGAGAAGTTGCGCTTTCTGGAAATGAAAAAGCTGCCATTGCTGCGGTAGACGGTGCAGACCATTTACCATTTAATGCAATATCAGAGCCAAGTAATAAGACAGAGCGAGACGAGGCAGAAGCTGATTCAACAGACCTATAATGTAAGAGTGAACTTGGAAAACACCCATTACACTTACTGTAACAGCAACTCCACAAATACTCACAACAAAACACGGTCCGGCCGAAGTCTTCAGACATTCCTCCAGAAGTTTCATTCGGAGTCGCTGCAGCTCTGGACTGTCCCACTCTTCTGGATCTACTCCCCAGTACAGGTCAACCACCTGAACACACAAACGTGAGCAAAGTGTTAAGTTACAGAGCTTTGATAACAGTAGATGACGCAGTACAGTCATTTAGTCTAGTGGGAATTTGTGTCTCTCTAACAGGAAGCAATAATCAATTCGACAAATAACAAGTAACGCAACAAGGAAATGATACTTTCTGATTTTAAAAAAACAGTTCAACTGTGAAAGGAAGAAACATTTTGCGTTCCCAGGAAACAGCCTGTTTGGCAGAAATATTAGAACTTTCACTAAAACTAAATACGGAGCGGCAAGTTTCCGTACATACGCGAGGTGTAAGAAGATTAGCTGTAGGGAAATAAAAAAAGGTGAAAACTATTTAAGCAAGTAGATAATGTATTCACAGGAATTTAAGGAAAACTGATGCCAAGTTGTGTCGTTTTCCCAAAAGGGAAAGAGAGCATAATTAAACTAAAGCGAAACAGCTCAGATGGGGATTAGTCGACTTAAACTCTAAAATCTCCGTTGAACCGAAGCCAGGTACTGTTTTCATCCTTGACTTCCACACACACACACACACACACACTAGTGTGACAGAAAACAGCGACGCCACTCTCAGAGAGCAGCAGGGACTAAACACACAAACACATTCTCCCCTCAACACATTCGTCAGAGTTTCGGCAGTCGAGGCGACTCCGACTGTAAACACGCCACGGGGAGAATCTCCCACCAGGGGGTGGAGAGACGGGTGAGGAAACACCTACAAATGTGAGGCCCGCACCACGATGCCGCCAACTCGGGCTCCTTTTAGAGGACAACAAGCCCCCCCACTGGCAGCGTCCTAGGGTCTCTGATAGCTTTTAGACCTGCTGCCTGGGTCCTGACGTCTAGCGTACATTGAGATGCGCCAAGGATAAGCAGTAGAGGTAATGGGCGGGTGGATGGCTACGCCTGGTGCTGCACGGTCCCCGAAATGTACACTGGTCAGGTATAACATTATGACCACCTTCCTAATATTGTGTAGGTCTCCTTTGTTCCTTGAAAACCACTCTGACTCATCAGAGAAGGGACGTGGACCTTCTGATGGATGTAGTTGGTGGGTTGAGGGGACGGGTCCAGGCTTGTTCCAGTGCATCCTACGGATGCTTGATCAGTTTGGGATCTATTGAATTTGGAGGCCAGTCCACCACCTCGTGTTGTTTTTCATGTATTTTGAGGTGTTCCCAAAGTGTTTTTGTGCCAAGCCAAGACGTATTTCCATTGCTATGGGGGTACCTGGTCTGGTCTAGGTGGGTGGTACATGAAGTAACATCCGCACTAATGATGGAGTGTATATATAAGTTTCCCAGTAGATCTTTGTGTTGTCAGATGGTCAATGTTATTCACTGTTGTTTCTTGCACAATGTGCATTATTACATGATTCTTTGTGCTCTAGTATAACCCTGCTTCTGTAAGGGAGTAAAAGGTTACAGGTTTCCACGGACGGACCTAGCTCAGAAGATTTTCAGCCCGGCACAATGACTGACACATCCGCAGTTAGGCAGGGAACAGCAGTGACTGGCAGGCCCGTAAAGCCGGCGCAGCGGCGAAATTGAGAGCTCGGGACATTACTCTGACAGCCCGGGAGATTTCCCCTCTCCCCCTTTTCCCGTTTTATTGGTAAGAGCAGCAGGAGGGCCGGAGCGACACCTCGGCTCATCTGCTCGATTGTCGTCGCGCACCTGTGAGCAGCTGTACGCCAGTGGAAGCAGACAGCTGTCAAGCCGGCTGCAATTCCCCTCCGCAGCCGGCTGCAGCTAACAAATATTTTCATTAACAATAGCTCCGGCGGCGCCAGCCTCTCACGTCTGAAGAGCGAGGACCAGATAGATAGTGTTTGAGATTCATTCTGGTACAATGCTGATTGCTTTGGCGCTACCGTCGGAGGCATGAATGGACAGTGTGAAGTGCGGGGTTTTTCTTAGCCTCAACCACCAGAAGGCTTCAGGAAGATTCTCTCACTCAGTACGAATAATAAGCGTAAACGTTGGCCTGTTGTGAGAAACTCATTGCTTCGGCACATCAATCACTGTGCATCAGTGTCACTAACCTACCTCCATTCATGGGAGGGCGGGGGGGCTGCAGTTGGTCTCGTATTGACGAGGACCGGAGGGATGAAGCGAGATGAGCACCCCTGATTACTGCAGGTTTCCACCAGGTTTCAGCAGGTGATTGGTAGGATGCACGGTAATTAAAAGCTAAAATGAAGACATCAGTCATGTCTTTACGGGGGGGACGATAGTCTGATTAAATCTGCGCCGTCCCCCACCGTGCCTCGACGGAGTGTGGAGGGGATGGGGAAGAGAGGACGGAAATGTTTATTTCGAGACAGGCGAGGGAACCCAAATGAAGTTAAGAGGGAAAGTGTTTGGACGGTACGGGGGGATTAGTCAGGGAGGGCTTTTAATGAAGGAGGTGCGGCTAGTTCAAGAGCGACTCCTGTGGGACTGGATTTAGCCGCGAACCGTTTCATGGTTGTGTCATTTCGCCCTCCTTCTCTCTTCTTCTTTCAGCCCAAAGTCGTCTTTGCTGTTCCTCCCCCTGATTACTTTCCCCTCTCTCCCCCTAAAGTACAGTAGTGGGGGTGCTGTTGCTTACGTAAGAGGCGAAGCAGCTTCCGCTAAGCAGCTTTCTAATGCCCTTGGAAGGCGTTTGCCCATGGCGAGTCAAGTGCCGGAGAAGCCCCCCCTCTTTTTTTTTTTCTATTTATCGAATGTTAGACTATTAGTCTTTGGGATTATGCCCAAGATGCCCGGGAAGAAAGGGCATGAAATCAGGCAGGGAAAAGACTCTTGGGCAAAAAACAACAGTAAAAATAGATACAGTGCCAACATAAATTTATCTTAAGCTCTCTACTGCAGGCAGTTTTATGAAGAACATGTAGTAAATCTCTAAGAATGTTTGATGAATACTGGCCCAGCGCTGCTTGGGGGGAGAGTGCGGGTTTAAGCACCAGATCCGTAGACAAATATTAAACTTTAGCGATGATATGAACACAAAACAGCTCCGATTACAAGCCGAGTGGGGACATTTGGACTTTGATGATGTTAGATGGCCAAAATGCGACTTGTTTCAGTAGTAATTCCTGCCAAGACCAGAGTTCAGTTCTTGACTTTAATAGAGTTGATTCAGGTTGTCATTAATGAGTCCTGAGAGGACATTCGACATGCGAGCAGAAGCATTAGGAAAAAGCTGTTTAACTCTGACAAGCCGGGGTAATTATGACACGATGTCTTAGATGCTGCAGCTCAGCCACAACAAGGTAAGGTTAAGAGTCACGAGGTAATGAGATCAGCAGCAGAGCAGGGAGAAAGCATTTGGTAAAAGTACCGCGGAAGATGTATGTTGCCCTTATCTCCCAACTCGAAGGCTGCTAGTAGCCTCAAATGAAATCACATTTGTTGCCTTTTAGTGGCTGTCAAGCACAGCTTTGGGGCCACTGCTCCTAATGTGAGTTGAGGTTGGTTTGTCTGATAGCATCCAAGCCAGATGGAGGTGCTTGAGAGCTAAATGAGAACAGGCACACCTTGGAAGCTACTCAAATCAATAAGAAAACCCCATCGACCAACCCAAGCCGTGTGTTGAGACCTCATCAACAATGGGGGGATATGTGCCAAGCGGCACAATGAATAATTCATCATGTTTTTATTTGTAAAACTACAAACGTTCCTGAAGCTTTTAAGTGCGCAGACGTTGTTCATGCTCAGAAAACACACCCGAACTGAAATACAGTTCACAGAGACTTAGGCCACATTTATACAAATACGATTTTTGCGTGAAAAGTCTTTCTGCCGAACGCCATGACGATTATTCGGTGGCTGGAACCACACCTTTGAGAATCCACGTCCCAGGGTGAAGAAGGAAAATATGGAGCCTGTTCAGTTTCATTTTTACATTTGTGTGGATGTAGAGTGGTCAATCTGGAACAGCAGGGTACGAGATTACACCTGCGAAAGGCCTTCTGGGAAACCTCCAACTCCATCTTTAATAAAATGGGTGAAATAGGTACAGAACTGTGATTTTAGACTGTACATAGCCAGATGCGCACTATGAAATGCAGAAATGCAACAGTCCACAACAACAGAGAAGGATGCATATTAATAAACGCCCCATGTCTGTTTTAGTGTCTGTGGCTTTAAATTGGAATGAGCTGTTGCTGCCCCTTTACAGAAGACGGCTGTGCCTTCCCTGTCAGAGATGGCACTGTGAAAAAGAGGCTGGGAAACCAATAAGACTGGTAAAAACAGGATTTTAAGAGTAGAAGTCCGAACCGGGATAGGATTCAGGAGACTCCTAGTGTTGCTCAGAGAGATGACGTGTAGTCTGGGGACAGTTCTTATCCCGAGGTCTGTCAAAAACAAACCGAACAGCAATGCCATTCAGACACAAAGCAGTACTTGTCTTATGACTATTATGTAGTGAAATACATTTAGCTTTACTTAGGAGTTATGTTGTGCAGTGAGTTCAAACATTATTCAAATGAAACTCCAACTCCAGGAAAACAACACTATTTTTCCCACTTTCCTCGAAAACACTTAACTCTCTAGAACTTGAATATATTCTGATTAATTAAGTGACTAACTGTTATTTTCTTGTTGGGAACTGTTCTGCTTCTTGAACAAAACCCCCTGGCTTGGCCAGTCGTAACCTCCTTGGCTTCTGCAAACCTGAATGTCTCTTTTTGATCACTGTCTCTTGAAACAAATGAGAACCACTGTATACTACAGGAAAAGAATAAGAATATACTTCACCATATTGTTGCAGCCCAATCACATGCGCACACACGTTGTCTAGTTTAACTCAGATTAAGGCGTGTACATGCCGGTGAAAAATTGATTCCAACCGCATTATCTGCGTGTCTTAGTCAGAGTTTACGTATTTACATGCGCTTAAATTGACAAGTTACAGTAGGATTAAGGCAACAATTTTTTATTCTTTTTCAAGTGCATGTAAACCTACTGAAGGCTGCAGTCTCCAGAAGCAAGGCTTGATAAGACATAAGAATTCTGAGGTTAATGAAAGTGTTTTAAAGACCGTATATCCCAAGGTTGTTTTGCAATTTAAGCACGCATAAAGCTGACGGCATATACTCAACTCTAATGGTGTAAACACTCGGGGAACCAGTTGCTCTGAGTTCATTCATTTCTCTAATCGGAGGAGCACTGCCTGCAGTCATAGCATTTAGACACCATCACTCTTCTTTCAGCCAGTGACTTAACTGCAGACTGCAGCGGGGGGAAAAAAAGGTTAAGTCAGTCTGAGATTAGGAGTAGGGGCTACAAGATGGCATTTTTAAAAGCAAATCTGAGCAATTTTGCACCAATATCATTAAGATTCTAAAAAAAAAAAAACAGAATCACGTGTGTACTCTTTGTAGTATCAGCCTACTTGCATGTATTTTTCAAAGGCCTATCAGACCATCAGATTTCACAGGAATATGTTTTGCTGGAGCATCTTGCTGATAAACTGACAGAGGTAATGACACGTCGTCTTTACAGAAAGAATACAGTACTCCCGTGGGTTATAAAATGGGAGAAGAACGGAAGCCTCAGATGCGTTTCACATTTGATGTTTGGTTATCTCCGCTGATTATCTGCATCACGTGGAGACATGTTTCTGTAGAAGACTGAATAGAGGCAACAACAGCGAAAGGAGATGGTGGCGCGCTGCCAGCGAGCCGGCGAAACAGACTGAGAGGAGAATGAGAGGAGACAAAACGAGAAATATGGCAGTCAGGTAAACAGATGGGAGAGCGAGGAAATAAATTGGTGCTCACACCATATTGTACACCACGAATTGCTGATTTCCTTCTTTTTTTTTTTTTAGCTCCTGAAATTTGATTCTAGGAAATACCATTTTTTCAAATATCTAAATAAACTGATTAGCTCTTAAATTTGTAAGTGAGTGACATATTCTAAGAGCACTTTTGCAAGCCAAATTGACGGGCGTTTCCCCCTCCATTTAAAGTGCAATCGTTATAGAATACATGAATAGGCTTTTTCTACTTCTTTTTTTTTTTTTTTTTTAAATCATCGTTAGATGTCGTTTCCCTTCCCTTCCCGCTTGTGTTGTGAGACGTGAGTGACAGCCGTTAAACAGCTTTGCACAGCTGTGGCCAGAAAACCTTTATTAGAATTGCTGTGTGCGTCTCTCTGTGTGTGTCTGTGTGGGTGTGTGTGTGACAGGCAGTGCGTTTGGCAACCACACAGAGATCCGACCACGTTATTAACAAAGGTTCTTCAAGTAGCCTGGGATTCAGTTTAACTCCTGCTTGTGGGAGAAAGTGATTGCACCGTAAGATGATTTACGAGTGCACAATGGGCTAGAAGAAAGGAAACTGAACTGGGATTTTACAGCAGCCCTAAATCAGACACTGACATTCCCACAATAAAAACTGAACCAGGGAGCAAATCTATAGGCTAATCCAAGTTGTAGGAGGAACCAGTCAATAACGCAGGGGTGGACTTTGGCTTACCATCTCTAGGGAAAACACTGTAGCGCAGGGAGTTTTAATTTTTGGCTGCTTTTGTGAGGCCTTTGGTAATAAATACATCCAACTAATTCTGCAGAATATAAACATATCAAAACTTTAGTCTACTGTAGCTAAGATTTATCCGTGCTGATTGAAATGGAACTGCCTAAATTGAAAAACTAAAAATTGGCATGTTAAAGAGGATAAAATGAATTGGGTTTATTGTTCTGTTGTTGGATTTGCATTGGTTTTCACCAGGGCTGTCATTCAGTTAAAATACGTAATTGCGATTAATCGTGTGGTTACCACAGTTAATGCGCGGTTAATCGCAAATAAATTACAATTTATTGAAACCGTTCTAAACGTATCCTTTTAAAGGGATATTTGTCGGGATAAGTCGGGACATATGCCTACTTCATACGTACACAAATGTACATCAACTTTACTGAAACAACACCAGGCAAAGAAAAAATACTGTTCACTGGGGGTGCATTCTCTGAAAAAGTGCTGCATCTTCGTGGTGGGCTGTCCGACATGGTGTGACTTAGTTGGGGGGGTTGAAGGCTATCTGCATCAGCCGTGTAGCATCAGCTAGCAGTCAGTATTTGGCACCATTTTGTTCGTCCATTTCTGTGTGTGGTAAATTGTGACGCGTTCAGATTGCCGGTGGAAAACATCAAAACAGCTGGATGCAAGACATGCAACAAATCAACGATGAGCCGGTCTCGACCGAAGCATCAGTCTGTCAAACATGATCGTTCCACTCACTGTATAGAGGATATGCACATGCCGTCACAGTTAGCTGATGTCTCTGTGTTTACGGTGGGAGACAGTGACAGAAGAGCATGGAGATTAGCTGCATTAGTTTGAATCATAGGCTTTAATACCATCTAAAAGAAATGGGGACCCTTCCCTATTTTGTGACCGTACCGACAGATTTGAAAAGCAATTGGAGATATATTTTTACAGACTCCCAAAAGCAAAAGAAGAGAGAAACTAAACTGAAAGTTTCTCTGAAACTGCAACTAATCCACTTTTCCAAATAAGGGGGTTCTGTAGTACAAAGCATTGGAGATGAGAATTGATTTCTAGTCACATGTCAGTGTTGGTGGACCATTTATTTTTGATAGTTTGTCCACTTGCCCTTAATTTGATTTAATAATCCAGATTTTTCCCAGTCTCGCTGTATTTACTGATACATTTCACAAGGATTTTGACACTCAATTGACGTCTGTACCCTCTATTCTCTTGCTCCAAACTTTTATGTTCAGTCCTATCCGAAAAATGAGGTCACCAGCTCAAGTTGTCTCCTCCAAAAATAATGCAACTTGGTAATGAGTGACAATCAACAGAGGATTACGAATATATAAAAACGTACATTATAAAACGCATGATGTCAACCTGTCAACGCTGTCAGTGTAGCAGCAATATCAACGATTCCACACTCTCAGATATTCACCGTTAAAAGACAAGGTGTTGAGGCTGAATCTTTATGTCCGTTTGTAGTTACAATCCATCAAACACGTTTTTCTAATTCTGATATTTCACTATTGATCCCACCCTGGCTACTTGTTAAACAATCCTGTCATAGATGTCATCAACGCCCACTCCAGCCTTGTCACTGCAAACAATGACAAAAACCAAGCCTTGTCATCCAACGTACAACAAGACATTCGAAGGAGGACACCCTATCTTTGACAAATAAACCTAGGGACAATTGTACACGATTCAACCTCAACAAAACCAGACGCAGAATGCCAACACTGTCATCAACTAACAAGCGGCCGCGGTGGAGTGGCGAAGCATGTAATTTGACCTTGTAAATAACAGTTCACTGTGTCTGTGACATGTCTAAAAACACACGGCACTCCGGGGATGATTATAAGTCAGCATATGTCTCACTGTTATCACCATTAGAGCCGAGCTCAGTGACAACACGAGGGCTCTAGTTTAGTAGGATTTAAATATCCGTGTGATTACTGACCTGGAACTGAATAAAGAGCCGATAATTGCTATATGAGTCTATGTGTTTGATTAGACTAAGACCACAAGCATGAAATCTTGTAATCAATGACTGACCAATAACACCATATGGTTTAAGGCTGGATGTTTTCTCTCCAGCGACTGGAGCTTTAATAGACCAGACCAACAGTAATCTACAGCCTGAAACGCAGCCTGACCCTGGTCCATCCTCAGCATCTGCCGTCCCTCTTAATGTGCTTCATTTTTCTGTAATTTTATTTAAAAGAGTGGAGGAAAAAAAAAAAAGGGATCACAGAGCTTGATCCCCGGCCGGTGCTGCGCTCTGACTGAATGAGGACGCGGCCCTCGGCCCCTGGGCTGGATTTCCGTGCCCCTGTTCGTCCCTCTCCACCCTCTTATGGGAACGTTCTGGATGGAAACTGAGTCAAGTGATGAGGGACTGGGGAGAATCGGGTTTCATCAGCCTGGCATATGTGTGCCAGCCGACGAGAGGGAGAGACTGTGTGGAGAGGGGAGGTGGGATCGCGCGTAAATTACAAATCAAAGCGGAAAAAAAGCAATGCGACGAGGAAAAAGGCACCCGGCGCGCTCGCGTCTTATGCGATTCCACGCGTAAAAATGATTCACAGCCACGACGTCAAGTCACACATACGAGTCGTACAAATCATTACTGAGCTGCAGTAAACTGTGATTTATAACTAAGGTGCCAATTCATACATGGTGTAGGTGAGGAAGACGAGCTGGGGGGATGGAGAGGGAAAGAGAGAGAGGAAGAGAGAGCACTGTAAGTGAGTCATAGCATTAACTCCCGGGCCTCCTGCATAATCATTTCAGCTCATGCTTCATCACAGCGAGCTGAATCACCAGACAGCCTCGACGTGGCCCCAGATACTGGAGCCAAAACGTCTCTGCCTGACTTTACTCCTGTTATCCTGCACATCTCTACCGCGCAGAGTCCTCTGAGATCTCTGCAAGTCTTTGTTACATCGAGCAGCTCGGAAGACCTTCGCGGCAAACTGTGTCCGTTCAAGTAAAGTTACGCAACTGCCTGTATATCCGAGGCCATGCTGCATATGAGATGCTACTGCTTCAACACCTTGCCGTGAACTTCGTTTGTTGTACTCCGCTAATAATAAGAATAAAAACTCAGAGCTCCATCGTATTGAGGTGGTGTAAACCTTGGAAAATATCAGTTTGTAATCATCATGTACGTTCTCGATATGATCGTTTCTTTCTGGTTTTTAATAAACACTTTCTGTCTGCAAACATTTGAAATTTGGAGGAAGTTTTCAGGAGGGACAGTAACGCGTAATTTATACTTCTGCGTCACATTGGTGCCTGATGTGCTCCTCCCCAGGAATGTAATTTGTGTGATTGGTCCGAAATGCATTTTCTTTGTTCACATGACTGAGCCCTGAGACTCAGCCTTATCTGGCCCAACGCATCTACTCAGATGTTTTCTCTATAGCCCGGGTCAATGTGGGTCGACTCCCATGTGAACAGGAATTCAGCGCCAACACGCTAATTTACACGATGACGTTGATGTAGCTGCCTGTCGCTTTCTGATTTTGTCACTTGACGTCCTGTCAGACTGTGTCATTGTAGAAGCTCCAGGGCTGCGAGCAGCTCAAAGAGACCAATCTCTGAGGGGCAGAGGTTTCTGTCAATATTTTCGATCAACCAAATCAAATGTGTTGTTGCATGATCATTAATGGAAGCGCATAGGTGAATTAGAACTACGTCGTGTTCGGGAAATCGCACCGGTTGGGGAATGAATGTGCGACTGTGTTTATATGCAGCTTGTACAGCGATATGGAAGAGGAGATTCCACTCTCACAGCGGGAGGTCAGACCTGGGAATGCTGGCGATGTGAAAGCACACCAAGGGTGGGTCTGAAAATCCCATGTGGTATTTTTGATGTTTCAGTCTGCACTTAATGGCGAGTGGAATTAACACACCTGGCCAGTCACCGCCTAGTTTTCAATGATTACAGAACAATACGAACACACCAGCGCGCAGGTAGAAATGCTTTCTGAGGCCTAATTCCTACGGTGTTGGCTCTGCGTAGACTGGTCACAGTATAAATCATGCTTAACATGGACAAGTTGTTCAAGCGTGTTTGGAAAGATAAGTGAAACTGGAACTGTTTTTGTGCATGTAAACATAGATGGTATCAGATCATTTTACTTTGCATCAGTGTAAACACTGAGTTGAAATCAGAACGATTACAAAAATAACTGACCATGTAAACACAGCCAGTGAATTTAAACCACACTCCTAAAGAGCAGGGATTCGTCACATCCTTTTGATTTCACATCCAGATTTTTGCGCCTCTAAATGTGACATTTGTTGCTTTGCTTCACAGGAGACTGTGATATGGTGAAATGTAATATTAATATATAATCGTATTTCATCATTTTATGGAAAGCCAGGGAATCTGCCTTAAATGACAAATTAAAATTTTCCACTGTGTGTTGCAAGAAGCTCAAAGTCGTGCATGAACCGGAGAATATTTTTACTTGAACAACGCTCATCAAATTGTACTCTCTTGAAAACGTACTCCTTCAATCAGGCTGCTTTTATAAAAAGCTTCTGTCACTCAGGACAGAAGTAATTCATTCTTGCTGTCATCTCCAAACAGGCAGGAACGGACTTTGTACTCTAAAACAGGGACATATTCCCTCTTTGCATGACTGTATAGCTATAGTTTTGTCGTTGCTTTGGGATAATCCCTTAACCAGTGACTTTACTGTACTACTGCTATAGGTGACAAACCGCTATATTAAGCCACACAACCTTAAGATGGCATGTGCTCGGAGCGTTTTGTGCTCCAAACATTGTTGGCGTGAAATGAGAATTAGCTGTGACACCTCGCTGACTACAGCCTTCTGAAACGGTCCAGGAATCACGTGCCCCCCCCGTCAACGGAAGACAAATCCTTCCAGGAACGATCTGTGGCAGAAATCTCCCCCTGACTTGAGGGCTCTCCTGGATTTGTTAAACAAACAAACCTGCGATAGAAATCTCCCGGCGTACACTGATTTGCAATGCAAATGATCGTGATCACCGGACACCAGCGGGGAGAATGCAGCAGTTCCACGGCAACAACAAAGGGAAAGCCCTTACATCACGCTGCCTTATCCACAGCTCAATTTGTGCCAGCCTTTCGCTGATGGGAGCCTTATCTCTGCTGGCCTTCTGTCTGCTTAAAGAGACAGGGACTTGCTCCGGGGGTCCTATAGGCGCTGAACAGCTGTGTAAGCCATGATGTAACGCTCAGTGAGTGGCGCGTCTCTCGAGCTGTCGGAAGGTGAGACACAAAAATGATAAATCAGGAGAAAAATGGAGGGAACGTTACCTGGAACTCAATCCCATAGTTCTCCCTACAGAAGTCTCGCAGTTTGGGGTAAACGTGCTCTTTCAGTGCGTTCCTCTCCGCCTCCGTGTCTGAAAACATAACATAAAGGACGTGTTAAAGTGCTCTGCTAACACCTTGAACACTTTTCAATCGTGTTGCATCAAACCAAATTAGTACATTTTAGTAAAACCCTGATTTAGCTGCTGAATTAAAGGGATATGGCGTGTAGGAAAATACACTTTTACTCAGTTGGACAAGACAGTTAGCTTAGCATTAGGAACAAAGGTTAAAGGTTGACCCTCAGGCCCTGTTGGGGAGAAAAGTATCCTTCATGAGTTTAATTTATATATGTATGTATATATATATATCTATATCTATATTCGTGGCAGTTATGCTTTTTGTGTATTGTTGGCAAAGGTGTTATTTTTTTTTAAATTAATTTTGATATTTCAAATGACCCACATTCCTCTTATTGTATCAACAATATTAATATACTAGCCGGTGTTTGTGTTGGCATCACAGTTTTCTGTTAAGAAATGTCAGGTGAAACCACCGACCACAGGTCAATGAATCCAGAGACTGAGAAATGTAGACATGATGGAGCGAATGACGGCCGGTCTGCAGCTGGAGATGGTTGTATTTCACGGTACGTGGGCGTCTGATGGACAGGATGATGTGATGGAGTACTGCTGGGAGGGATGCCTGATATCTGAGTTCCTCTTTTGGAAAACAGATATTTTATCCTTTAGCTGTCACTGTTACTGTTACTATTATTAATACTATAATCATGATTACTTTATTTTCTCATTTACCTGAACCTTTATGTATTTATTTCAAGTTTGCTTTGTATTTACTTCTTCTGCTTTTATACTTTATCTTCATGATATATATATATATATATATATGAACATGTGTATTTGTGAATGAAGGTATGTGTATACGTGTGTGTGTTTTTGTACTACCTATTTTTACTTATTTTTTTATTCATTTTATTTATGTATCTTTTTAATTTTAGTCTTTAATTTCTATTAAAACCTCATGGCCTGCAATTCATTTATCATATAAAGCCACACACAAAAATAATAATAATAATTTCTCTACATTTCTCTACATGCAAAGTGGATTTATCTCGGGTGGATTATAACAGATTTGGACATGTCAATGATTAGCAACTGGTTTTAATGGATCATTTTTCAAAGTGTCATAATTTCAACAATAGTTATCTATCTTACGTAAGCCCTAAGCAGCCATTCATTCACATGTTAATTTTTCCGTATTCCCGTGACAACCAGTTCATTTCCTCTGTTTTCTTGAGGGAGTTACGTCGTATGTGGCCTGCAGACTGATGGATGCCCTTAACACTATGATGTAGTAAAATAATAACCCAATGTAACAGGCCTACTGTAAGGTGAGCTGTTTGTTTGGTGCTTTAATGTTTGCTAGATGAAGATTAGATTTCTGGAGATCACGAGAAAACTGAGAATGGAGAAAATAATGTGTATGAATTCATGGCCATTTAGGGCTTCCATACAATCTAATCTAATATAATATAATATAATATAATATAATATAATCACAGTCTGGCTGGTTTATGAGTTGAGATCTTAATTAATACCCAGTCTAAAAACCTCCATTTCAGCACTTTCAATTCCAAATGTAAAGTCTGTAGTTTTAGGAGCTGCAAATATCCTTTATGCTAGCCTAGGCTAGCCCGGTCAACTTCTGACTCCAGCCCCAGTATATCCCTGTCAATTAGTTATGTTGTTCCTCCCACAGAAAAAAAAAAACTAAATCCAAAAGTACTGTTAAAGTACAAAACTTTTAATTCGCTTTACTCCAAACCTCCAAAGATTTCTCTTCAGAGTTCAACCTTTGAATTTCTTAAACTGCACCAGCGTTCGCGTCTCTCGAATGAACCTTAAAGCGTAACTTTCGCGAAACCCCCGCCCACCCAAATCACATCTCTGCAAAGACGCTTTGTCACTGAAACCATCCGAGACTCATTTCCGTGCTGTTTCATTGAAGATTCAATCTGCCATTCGTTTTTTAGTTATTTTATCTGTAAAATAAAATGACTTCCCAAAACCCATGGTGGTATCTTCAGATTCCCCCCTTTAATTGGTTTAAGCGAATAAAGTCATCGCAGAAAAATCATCATTCCAAACCCCCCCCACCTCCAAAAACCAGTCACGTCAGCCAAGTATGACTACGTAGAAGTGAAGCGACATACACTGTTGGACAATGTGGGATTATCCTGCGTTGGAAAGGCAGTGATCATATTGGACAGTCGGAGTGTCACAGAGTGAGCGCCCACGGCTTGTTGTTGTGTCCCACTTTCTTTCCTCCTCCCCTCCCCTTTTTTTTTTTTTCCCACTATCCACCAAATGGTTACTGTAATTTATTTGGACAGGCCCAGTCTCTTCCTCCCTCTCTTTTTCTGAAGGGTGTGGACGCGTAGTTAAAAACAGAACATGCCCAGCAGAGCGGCCCTGTGTGACCAAGTAGCCGCCTGAACACACATGGCGGACGGCGCGCGAGCAGCCCCTCAGCTGCCGAGCGCGAGTAGAGGAGCCCTCAAATTTGCTCTGACGTATCTATCTCTCATCTATCTTTAGTAATGCTCCGGGCCGTGACCGCGCATGTAATCCGCCTACGGCTGCCCGAGCAAAATGTCAAACCCAAACCTCACGGCTGTAATAGTATGCAAATTAAATAAATGGCAGTTGCTGCATCAGTGGCGCTCTCATCTCATTCCGCCACTGATGCATTACAGTGCAGTAAATTTATAAATAATATCTCACGGCGACACGGGGGGACTCGCTGCAAAAATAACAGGAATTTAGATTAAACCTGTTTGGGAAGTGTTGATCTGCTCTGTCTGGATGTGACCCGACAGGCTAAACTGTGTTGTTGTTTGCATTGTGCTGATAACAGCGAGATGCCTCTTTCTTTCTTTCTTTCTTTCTTTTTTTTTTTTATGGGATGGAATGGGACGATGATGAGTTATGGCAGCCTGATGTATGCGTGTGTGTCTGTTGTCTGCGCACCCACATGCAAAGGAACAAAGACTGGATCCTGCGTTCGTCTGCTTTCTCGCCGTGTGTGTCCCTCCCTCCCAATTTTTCAATCTGTTTATTTCAATAGTGCGCACCATCTTTCCTTTCAGATATGTGTTGTCAGCTCTCTTCATCGTCTTTTCTCCCCTCCTCGCGCCGCCAGGGTCCCCACACATTTTACATTTCGCGACACTCAAATTTCCGCACCTCTAAGTGGCTTTTTCTGTCCACATTTGACACCTGAATGCAAATAGCTAGATGTTTCTTAAAAGGGTCTAAAATGTTTTGATTAGTGCAGACACAAAAAGTATGTAGCCATATGTACCCGGGAGCAGTTAAGGGGTTTAGGTGCCTGTTGTGGATGTAGAGGGAATTTCACTTCAAATCCACAGCTGCCCCCACTATATACTGAAATGTTGACCTTATTTTGATGTCTTTCATACACACAAAAACAAATATGGATTTAACTGAGCATGTAGGTACGAGCTTCCTACTGGATAATTACTGCATGGACGATTATCTTTCAGCTGGAAACAAGTTATTTAACCCCAAGTGGTTGAATGAGTAGCTTCTCATTTCTTAAACAACCATGTTGAAAGATGCATCCTGTGGTCACGGAAAATATGTTAGTCTGTTTGAGAAGGGTCAAATCAGTGGCACGCATCGAGGAGAGAAAGCGTCTCAGGAGAAAAAACTGGAAGGAAAGTGGACAACCATGGTCTAAGAGATGGGAATGTGGTCAGAAAAAAAAAAATCCTGATTGACTGGCAGTTATCAGTTAGACGTTTGGTGAAATCAAATCAAAGATAATCAACAGTAGAATCACTAATCAGTGAGGCTAACCGGGGAAAAAAGGCTTCAATTTGCTACGGAGCACAAAGATTGGACTCTGGAACAATGGATGAAGGTCATGTGGTCTGTTGAGTAAAGATTTACCCTGGTCCAGAGTGATGGGGCATCTCAAGAAGAGAGGCAGATGAAGTGATGCCCCCATCATGCCTAGTGTCTATTATACCAGCCTGTGGGGGCAGTGCTATGATCTGGCGTCACTGCAGTTGTTCAGGTCCAGGTTCAGAAACATTATGCCCAAAGAATGAGGTCAGCTGACTACCTGGATATACTGAATGACCAGGTTATTACATCTATGGATGTTTGCTTCCAAGATGACATGGGCATATTTCAAGATGACAATGCCAGGATTCATGGGGCTCAAATTGTGAAAGAGTGGTTCAGGGAGCATGAGACCAGAGTTCAGACCTGAACCCCACTGAGAATCTTTGGGATGTGCTGGAGGAGGCTTTGCACAGTGGTCAGACTCTCCCATCATCAATACAAGATCTTGGTGAAAAATCAATGCGACACTGGATGTAAATAAATCTTGTGACACTGCAGAAGCTTCTTATTGAAACAATGCCACAGTGAACGCTGCTGGAATCGAAGCTAAAGGAGGCCAAACGAAATATGTGTGACCTTCTTAGTTGTTGTTGTTGTTTTTTTTTTGGTGGCAACTTTTGTATAAGGTGTATATAATGGAAAAAATAGGTGTGTCAAAACATTTATGTATCCTTAAGCATCCTTTTTTCCCCTGGAAATAGCACTGTGCAACAAATTTATCCCATATTTACCTTTTTTTTTATACAAAGTTTTTACTGTTTCTGTTTAGTATTCCTGCTGTGCTCTGAGCCATTGCACCGAAATTTCATTTTGATGGAAATCTAAATGATAAATAAAGTCTAAATCTCAATTCCCCCTTCACTCAAGATATAAGCACATTTTGGTGCAGTTATAAGGCACTTTGGTGGGAGATGAGTTCCTGTGACGTACAAAAAAATTTCACCTGGCCTTCAGTGACCTCAAGCTCAGTCAGAACTACGGTCACACAAGTCAGTAGACACTTGGATATGAAACCTCCTCATAGTCTCTGATATATTTACTTATGTGATGAGTTTATTTCAAGAAATTCCAAATTTTGTATTTTTATTGAATATAAGTACAGAAACACTAATATTTTTCCATGTAATATTTTTTTCTATACGTAGCCAGAACTGGAAATGACTTCTATTAAATTACATACTTTTTTTATAGTGCGTAGGAAGCACTAACTTGGCAAACCCTGTGTCTGATATCACCCATAGGATTCCTGATGAGAGGGTTTTTGAAGCTCAGTGTGAGGGCGCCGGTTGTTGCCATCTTGGCAGTGCCTGACTCCGCCTCCTCCATAGTTCATCCAAAACAGGTAATAATGTTTCTCCATATTATTTTTATATGTATGCAGAAATAGAAATTACTCAAATTAAACTCCATACTCCATGCTGTTTTGGGTCTACGGACTTTTGAAGCTCAGTATGGTGGATGTGACAGTCGCCATATTGGCTAATCCAAAACGCCTAACTCCTTGGCCAACCCGTACCAACCCGTGAAAACACTATCAAAATTAATAACTTTAAGCCTTAAAACAATTCAAACGTGTGAGTTGCATAAACAGGGTTTCCCTGCACAATGTTAATAATACGGCGACTTGGATCTAATTTACTCCGCCATGGTCTCATAAGAAATCGGAAATATTTTTGCATGTTTCAAGCAGGGTCGTACGAAGTCTTGTGGAAAATGCTGATAAAAATCCAACCAGTTATATTGTCATGACTGAAAAAAATAGAACTAGAGAGACCAAAATGTTTTTTGTATCAGGCTGTGAACATGTTTATTTCTGCTGTTAAGTTGACATCTAACTTGAGGGCCTATGGGGAGTGCCTTGCTTTCGAAGGGCAGCAACATTTTTCAGAAGAGCTTGATGCTTGGTAAGAACCCTCCTTAGGGAAACTAATAGACAAACAGTCTGTTAAACAGAGGAGTACACACAAATGTCCCTGGTGTTTTTCCTTCTCTTACTACTTTGGTCCACACTCGCTTTTTTTAAGACTAAAATGCGAAAAGTCGATTTAAAGTTTATCCTGTCCAAGATTACTATTTCAAATTGGCTTGTTTTGTCCAAACAGTAGCCCAAAGCGTAAAAATGTTTGATGTAAACTGAAACAGAAAAGTAGTAAAAACACACTTTGCTGCATCCCGTGAATGTTACGGCTTTTCACCCATAATGAGTGTTAAAATGCCCATGTTTCCACAGTTAACAAGACAACATCAAAAGCATCGCAACTGTACAGTTGTCCCGACAATGCTTCTGCTGGTCATTCACAGATCACTCCACGGCTGTCCTCTCCGAGTCTCATCAATCACTCGGCTCTCATCAAACCGCACCGACACTTGGTGTACACAACTGCTTAGAGGTCTCTGATTAAAAGAAAAAGAAGTCGACAAGACAAGGATCTTGGCAAACATAATAATGTGTGACAGACTTGTCGTCCATGTAGTTGCTCTGTCAGGCTTTAAGATATTCTGCCTTCTGCCTTCACCCCATTACCATAGAGGTAAATGGAATTCCATTTGTGGCCCACAGCATTGAATATACACATTTTAAAATATTCAGCCCAAACATGCCTTCCCAGAAACACAGCTACTGTTACCCCGTATAAACTACAATGTAATCAGAACTCTGTTAAAGACTGAAAGGACTTGGGCAGTTATAGTACTTGATTCTTCAAACTATGCTGCAGCACATTTATTTACTTACTTAAAGCATCTGATAATACAACTAAATCTGAGCTTGTGGGACCAATGGATAATTCGAAACCGGCAGTCAAGGCCAACAAAGAAATAAAGAAGATACCACCATGCAAGAAATAAGTTAGTCAGCTAGCTACCCTGTAATCCTTGGTAACTTAAAGATGTCAAGAAAATAACATGCAGGGTAAAGAAAAAACACTTCAGATCAAGTCAAGAGTCCACTTTGAGGTTATGATCTTGATGTACTCATGTACGCCTGATGTCACTGGATCATCATGAACCAAATGAACAGTTCGTAAACGGAGTTAATTATTCCATAGCTTTCCATATTGCTGTAAATAAAGATGGACAGGGTTTCTGAGGAGAGGTTCCGAAGCTCTGTGTGGTCCGTCCAGCAGTGCATGATTTTCCTAGCTTACAGTTCCCAAATAAAGGCCTTGCTTCAACACTTTAAGCCTTACAATAAATTAAAATGATGCCCGATGTAAAAATTAACTGCAATAGAGTTGGAATTGAGGCTTTGTTGTTTTTATTTCTGCTGAAATGTTTGGGATTTTAACATCTGTGGGGGATTGGTTCGCTTTTGGAGAACACCCCCAGTGGCCATCTGAGGAACTACAGCTTTTGACACTTGTTAATGGCTTCGTGTTGGCTTCATTTTTCAATCCTGGTCGTTGCCTCTTGTTACAAAACCTGCTTTGGGGAACTAATGGGCATTAAACTGAATAGAGAAACGGAGCCAAATGTCCCTGATGCTTTTCCTTCACCTTCTTCTTTGTCTTGAGTCAGTCTACCTGTTTCATGGAAGATACAAATTCAATAGATCCCTGTTTTAACTGCTTTTTATTGTCTGATTGATCTCACTCCACTGCAGATGCTGTGCATATATGTTATCAAATCATGTAAGTTAATAGTTTATAAGGTCCTCACTTCCTGGACAGTTGGCAATGAGTAGATATTAATTTGGACTTTTGGATTGTGCATAAAAACCACATGCGGTTTATACTATCAAAAACAGACAAATTAACTGAACTGCTTGGAACCAGACCAGGGTTTTATTGTCAGCCTGTCCACTGCTGCTACTACTACTACTCCAAAGAAATTCAATAATTTCTTTGTCAGATTACACAGAGCTGTTGCTCAAAACCTTCATGCTTTTCACTACACAAAATCTTTACTGTGCTGATCTGACGCTGAACCGCAGAGATGTAAACGCACAGTCAGTGAGCAAATCGATACCGAATGACCTGGAAGAGGCTGAAGGCAAATTGTGGCTGTGTAAATCAGCCATCCATAAAGGCCAGATGTTCCTGCATTTCCTGAGCACAGGGCGACCCTACAGGTTCTGTGAATACCGCCGCATCCACTGGAGATTACTGCGTGACAACCCACACTCAATGATAAGCATCGATGGAAAGAACGGCAAAAGGAAGGTAATGTGGGACTGGATGTAACGGTAAAAGGAGAAAATGCACTATCTCCCTGCCAGTATTTCATTTGTGTTCGTGTAAATAACCAGAAGAGCAGCTGCACGCAGGATCGGCGTTGGTCTACCCAACGTAAAAATGTACAATAAAAGGTTCATTGAGTAACAGCTGTGGTAGCAGATGCTGCATCAAAAGCCACTAGTGGGGCTTTGAAAATGTTCACATTTAGTATGCCACGAACGCACTAGACATTTTACAGCCTGGTCATAGTGAGGCATGATGAATGATGATTTTAAAGAGAGATCTCTGCCAGATTGTAGTCCATGGTTACATTGCGTTCTATGTGTTAATTCAGGAAGTTTGAAATCGCTCCCTCCTGAAAAGGAGCCAGATATAATGAACTAAACTATGTGTGCCACATGATTTAAAATATAAAAGTGCACTTGGTTGAACAGTTTTTTCCGTCAGCTCTTCGGTTTCCAGAGTTATTCTGGAGCTTCACACGCAGCAAAGTAGGTGGGAAGTTCCTGAATGTCTAAGCAGATCTGGAGGATGTCGGAGCTCCTTTGATATAACCGTGTAAACGGGTTTGTTCTTTTTTTAGTTTTTAGACTTGAGGTTTATTCTGTCAACGTTATTTACCTTCTCCCCCTCATCTGTTCATCACAGCTGATCCCACCACAGTGAGAGTCTCTTAGTATTAAGTATTAATATTTAACCTCTGGAAATAGTCCTTGTTAGGGCAATTAATCCCTGCATGCAGTATTTTATTCAAACAGATTTGAAAATACTAAGCAGTTAAAAGAAGCTACTCCTCAACAACAAATGTATCATTATTTACAATTAATATATTCCCCAACATCTGGAAAATTGTGGTACTTAATGTTTTCAGAAATGCTACCGATGGAAGGCAAGTCTATATATCATAATCTAGTGATTTAGTTATTTCATTACACTGTGACGAAGCTATTAAATTAGTTGTCTCCATTCAGCAATGCATATCTTTCAGACAATTCAGAAGAACCTGTATATGTGCTTTTCCGTTCGTTCATATGGGCAGATAGATTTGTAGATAATCAAAACAATGGCAGGAGATGTTGTATTTTTAAAAAATGGACCCCAAAGGAAGCATGCATAATGGAAATAGAATGGGACCCAAGATAGAGCCTTGAGGAGCTCCACAGCTAAGAGGGATGCAGCTGAAGAATACTGGCCCAGGTGGACAGAGAAACTCCTGATGAATAAGACTGGAACCATTTCAGGGCTGTGCCTTTAATGACTACACACAAGTCGAGATGTGACATAAGGATGTTGTGAGCAGTCGCATCCAAAAGAACGAGGACAGAGTTACCAAAATCAACGGCTAAAAGCAGGTCATTAAAAATTTCCAAAATTTAAGATTAATTAGAATTAAAGTATTTAGCCCCAAACTGTTCTCAACAAACTGGAATTACCATGACATATTGACTGCTTAGTGGATAATCGCTGTGTCATTAGACTTGGTATCACCACCATCGTTCCCTGATATTTCCACAGTGTGTTCCATGAAATGACTTGACCACCTAGGGAGTTAGACAAGTGTGCCAGGGCAACTGCTGAATCTGTCAGAACCACGTCCTTGGGGTGCACAATTGCTCCGCAGCACTCTGGAAAACTCATGCAGAGGTCACTAAAAGCTGCTGCCAAACTAGTCAGAGCGAGCTTCCTCCCTCTCCCCGCTGAGGAGGGCAGGGGCGAGGAGGCAGAAGACGCCACGCGAGGGGAGAAATCGGCTCGCCGGCACGCGTCATAAACTTCTTGTGCCGCAGAACGTGGCAGGGCTCGTCCGGGAAGCCAGTACCCGCCGGCCCAGGAGAAGCAATTTATTTAACAAAAGCCGTCTTCGACACACTCTCCCCACCTGTCATCTCCGCCTATGTCCTCCCTTCCAGGCCACCCACTCTCTCTTTTGTTCTCTCACCAGACTCCATTCAAAAGAAGTGGATAATTAAGGGCGATTTTAAAAAGGAAATCCGAGCTAAGGACCTACAACACAAACTAAAAAACAATAAATACAGTAAATCAGAACACTGGGAACAATCATGGGGTGAAATTTAATGTAATTAGTAGTCTCTGTTGTGACATACTATAGTCTTGATGAGGGTGCGTTGGAGGAATAGATGATTTTATGCATCATGTCCCTAAGGCCTGGCGCTTTTATCAACTTTAAACGGCTTAAGCAATGGCTTGCACACAAACAGCCGACTACGCTGTACAACCGATGCCAGGGCCCCCTGAGGTGCCTGCGGAAAAGGTAATGGAGTTGTCTGGATATGCTTGTATGGGTGAACGCAAAAGCGCACGCGAATCAACCAACGAGACAGGCTGCACAACGCAGTAAACGAGACACACAAAAATAAATCACGTTAGGCTTTTCTCTGGTTTGTTGCTGCCGTCTGGCTACTGGCACGAACAGATAGCGGGGTTTTTAATTGATCGGCTGCAGCCCCACACACACACACACACACACACACAAAGATCCACCTGAGCCAAGAACTGGAGTGATTCATTGACATCATGGAAGGAGGATGTAAATTCACTCAGATTAGTTATTTGGCATACATTTTGGAAAACACTTTAATGCCTCTATAGACTCTATATCACTGCGTAGGTGAGTGAACTTGCTGACAGTCTTTTCTCTCAAATTCTTGTGCTTTTTCCTCATCATTAAAGTACAGTGTTGTGAATACAGCAGTTGTTTCTGGTCATTAGGGTCAGGATCGTGAGCCAAGCCGACATCATAATGCGGAGTACAGTTAAACTGTTAGAATATTGCAATTACCGCTGTTTAACTTATATCTTGGCCTGGAGCCTTGTGACCTTATGCCCAACTCAACTTACAAACTCGCTGAACTTCATCCACTATTTAAAATGTTCTCTGCTCTCGGTTTCCTGACGACCCGTGAAGGCCACAAGCTCAAACAGGAAGGCCTGATAAAGTTGTTCTATATACTCCAAGCGCTGCGGGCGTATCGAGCGCTTCATATCTCTTTTGCTCCTTCGTGCACTCTGGAAGTAGGCGAAGTTGCGCCAGAAATACAACCCGCCCGACCTTCGGCAGCCCGTATTCACTGCTTCCATGTGTAGCTTCTCAAAGAGAGAAGATTAATCCAGAGCCAAGGACACAGCCTTCCAACTCTATACCCACCCTTTGACTGAATGTACAGTGTGTTGCCTACTGCCCGCTGGGGTTTTACATCAAAACGCTGATGGAACCAATCCACCGTGACATGGTGCATTCAAAGCGTCGGTTTTATCCGCGTGGGCCTTGTCACTGACTGACTGTCTGTACTCTACATGTACAGTAGGTATGTGCATGGATAGCCCCCTCTAGTGAACATGGAGACACAGGTTCAGCAGCAGGGCTGAACAATGACCTGGGTCACATTTATGAACTTTCATGTCTTGCCTGCGTCAATTAGCGGCAGCGTTTCCCACGTAAATACAGTAAATAAAGTCTACAAGTTGTGTGTAACTGACAAATACTCATGGACTATGTTGAGGATATCTGAGCGTACCTCTATGGCTTCATTACCGGGATGTGGCTCCGGATGCCTCTTTTCACTGTTCATAATTAGCTCTCTCAGGCTGAGGTGCGTGCTTTTCCATTTGCATTAATGGTGTGAAAACATCCTCCTTGTTATTTTTTTTTTTTCCCCCCCATCCTCTTGTAGTTCAGAGCGTCGCATTCCTGCTGAGACCGGATGGTCTGAATGGCTGATGGAGCTACAGGTGGCTAAACAATCCCAGACTATTCTACCGCGGGTCATAACGCTGCAATAATCTGAGGTCGCCTCGTTCATTTTTTGCCCGGTCCCTGGCTGTTTGCTCGGCGAGGGAAAGCAAATGACAGTGATGTATCGACAAAAGCTAACGTCCTTTTTTTTTTTCTTTAATCCTTGCCATGCCCTCCTTCTCCCCGTCTCCCCTCTCTCTCATAGCCTACTCCACTTCCCTCGCCTTGTTTACTCTAGTTTTACCGAGCCTATTTTTACCCCCTTGCCCACGAGGCAATATTCAAATACAGAGCTGCAAATGGGTGTCTCCCTCATGACCCAACCGCCTGCACTCTGCTCACATCACGCACTCTGTGTTGAAAGCGATCTGCTGTTGCGGAGCATGTTCTCAGAATAATCACGCAACACCAATTTCAGTTTTCCTCACCTGATGCAACTTCATTGAAGAGACCGTCCACTGCTGACATTTTATCACTGAGTCGTCAGAAAATAATGACTTTATTTTCAGAAGTAAGCTTCAAAAACTGCCCTATTTTGTATCCGAATGCTTTGAACCACCTCTTACTTTTTTGCAAAACTACCTACCCGGGCTTTAAACCCCGCTGTGTTATTTTAACCTGCAGAAACACTGTTGAGGCTGAATATCTGTGAGTGATGTGCAAGCCTTCTGTCATTGCGATTGTCCGCAGGCTTCACATGGGTGTGTGGGAAGGGGGAGATGCGAGGGGTGGAGGGGTGGACGGATGGAGGCGGCGGCGTCGCGCTGGCTCTTACCGTCGGGGTTGGCACAGATGAAGACCCGGACGCTGCGGCCGGTGGGGACGTGGTGCGGCGGCAGGGCGTTGATGTTGCCGCTGATGGCCGCCCTGCGCATCGCCGACTCCCGCGGGCAGGGCTGCCTGCTCCCCACTCCCGACGGCCACATGGTGGTAGGCGACTTCCAGCGTGGCTGCACACACGCACACAGAACGGGGTTTGGGAAGGGGTGGGGTGGGGGTGGAGGGGGAGCGTTAGCCGACACGGTTGCGCACACGCGGGCACATGGACAGACGTGCACGTTTGCGCGCAGATTCCCCCCCTACACCTGATCCAGCCACACGCATTGGGGCGTCAGTCATGGCAAAAGGCGTGGAGGTGCGCTTTTAATGAGTAACTTTGACCGCATTTTTGTGCAGTGGAAAGAAAAACAACTGTTCATATTGGCGAATTGTGTTTCTGATTTCTGCTTTTACACTTCTAAACGCCAACAATCCGCCTTGCCATGACTGTAACGCCCGTGCCGCACACGCACCCCCCCCCACACACACACACGCACACACCAGTCAAGTTAGGATGGATCTGACAAATCTTCTCCAGACACAGGAATGAGAGTTTGTTATTGCATTCATGTGGTAGGGATATAATAATAGGATATTACGCACAGCCTACTGCCGTCATGGTGCATGCGTAATTTGTATACATGTCCTTGGGCGCATTCATGAATTGTCATGCCACGGTGGGACAAACAGACAAACAGAACGAGACGATACAAAACTCGGGACAGACGAGCACAAGGCAAGCATCAGTCGTGTTCCCACCCCAGAGAAGATGCTTGTAAAAGGCGAATAACCGCTAAGAATGGTTATTCCGCCCGGAGCAGATGTCAAGTCGCTGGTTTTCCGGAGTTGGTCTATCCTGAAATCTTTGTTTCAAAGACGGAAAACCTCGAAAAAGACAACAACAAAAAAAGAAGGGGGGAAGTTGGGTAGTCCACGACTGACCACTACATCAAAATCCTCTGAAAACAACTAAAAAAAAAAAAAAAAAAATCACCGAGGCACCGACAGCATCCACAGAGAGTACTTGACTACTAGTGATGCTGGAGACGGGCACAACAACAGGAGACTTCTTGTTGCTCACATTCATTCGCTTCATTTCGCGGCTTCCGAAAATATCCAAGCGTCGTGGACGGTAAGAGGAGGTTAAAAACGCCCATCAGAGTCGCCGTGACCGAGAGACGACCACGGCGGGGGACGGGAAAACGGACGCCGCGTGTCGGAGTGCTCCCCTCGGCATCCTGCTGTCTCTGCGAGCCGACCGAGCTCTGAGACGCGGAGGGAGGGTGAAGCCGGTCAAAATAAGAGCGCCGCTGCCGGTTGGTGTTTTCAAAATAAAACGACCGTCACAAAAACATTCCGGCTTCTCGCGTTTCTCGCAACGATGCTTTCAAAAACGGTCGCGTGATCACATCCTAACACGCACGCAAATGTGTACAGGGATGCGTTTAACAGCTCTTCTCTCGGTATTCACACGACGAATCCCGAAGTTGCGCCTTTACCTTGAAAGCGAAAAGCTGAATTCCGGTTGTGCTCCAGCTCTTAGCGTCCGACTTGACAGAGGTGACACAGGCTCTCTGGATGCTCTCTGAGCCTCTTCCTCCCCCCTGTCTCCCTCCTCTCCGGCGGACGGACTTTGTGCAGCTCGCCGAGTCCCCCTATTAAAATTGCGGTGGACCGCGAAGTCAGCAGAGCGGTGCCGTAAGTGACGTTACAACTATTTCCAGTCACGAGCCGGTGAAAGTAACGACGTTACGGCGGCGTTACTCGTTACAAAAAAAAAGGCCAGCCCTGCCTTTGAACCTGCTTTTTAACCAGGTAAACATCGAATAAAGTTCATATATTCCCATATTAGTCGAGCTATCGCGAATACCTTTATTGTCACGTGTGTAGTTTCAATTAAAATTAGCTTACAAATGAGCAGTTTGCTCTTAATTGCGGCGCGAGCTAGCCAAAATTAAGGTTAGCACGTCATTTGAATAAAACGCTGCGTTCAAAGTTTGTAAATTGCAAATTACATTTTTTTTTCTGAGCACCTGAATGTCCCCGCTTCCTTTCTTGAATGAGGGGGCAGGAGTAAGAAGAGGAGGAGGAGGAGGTGGTGGTGGAGGAGGGGTTTGAATTAATTGCTTTATCGATAAATGTACCTCTGCTCTGCAGCTTCTGGTTATTCGCGCTGGAAGTTTAAGTGCATTGGATTTGTACTAAACGGAATTGATTGGTGTGCTGTTCTTGTGAGGGAGGGAGGGAGGGAGGGGGGGGGGGGACGCTGAACCATATATTTTTCTCCCCTCTCAGTCCCATCGTTCAAGCGTTTCTCCGCCTCTGACGGAGAGTGTGTCCGGCTGTCGCCTGGCGCGCCTGATGTTTTGTAGCCTCTGCATCAGTTCTTTCAAGCCCCTACACAACATGCAAGAAAAGTCAGGCCCCGCGGACGCGTAATGTCCTTGAGTCACACTTTACCTCAGCTGAGATTTTAGCCTCCATCTTAGACGCTTGCTTTATTTTTTTAACACCTGACGTGATGCATGTTAGTGCGTCAAAAAGTCAAAACGTTAAAATACGTACAACATAGTAGAAGATGCTGCACTAAACGACGTCATATAGCGCATTCTTGGAAGATTCTTAAAGCCTCGAGGGTTACGCCGACGCCACGTTTAATGCATTATTTTCATAAAATAATTAGAGACTTACTGTTGGCTTACAGCTGCAGGTCCCGAGGACGACTCGCGTTCTGCAGGCTCGCGCCGACCCATTTAAGGCGGCCTTGGGGGGGCCGCCAAGCTCACAGGGGCTGAGGCTCCGGAAAAGCACGAGTGAAGCGCCGGGGAACCGGAAACCTCGGGTTCCAACGGCGTTGTGACCTTTCTTTACCGGATTGTTCCGCCTCCTCTCATAATACCCTGCTGGTTAGTCACGAGTGCACCTGCGCCGTCTTTTCAAAGGAGGCACGTTACACGGCTTGTCGGCGTGATGTGATGTGGCAACCCGAACGTGCGATTTGGAAGTGGTTTGAAATCAGGGCCCGCAAAAAGGCGAAACCGTCCGATCTCTGGGCGCGGCTGACGTCTTAAGTGATTTGATTGTTTTGATGCCTCCAAGTGTGAGCAAACACCTTTGGGTGAGGACGTGAACACACACACACACACACACGTGCGCTCAAGCGTGTTTAGGATGACGGCCGCGAGTCGCCGCGTTCGCCGGGATGCGCGTTTGCCCGCGCTCCCGCTCCCCACAGCCCGGGTCACTCTGAGCCGACGTGAGTCACCGCAAGTGATGAGATGCGATGTGTCACCTGGGAGACGCACGGACACAAAAGGACAGACAGTGGCTGTTCACTTGGCGAACGTCCACGCACAAGACACACACATGCGCAGGCCCCCCCACAAATAGCCGGCCGGTGATGGATGATTGTTTCCGCGAAACAGCTGGAAAGAAAGCGGAAGGAGTGGGAGTGAGGGGAGGCAGTTGGGAACGTCTATTCCTGTGCGCTACCCGTCGGTGCCACTTTATTAGCTCCTTAAATTAAAATGCACACTCTGAGCCCGGATTATTTTAAGTGGCGGTGACTCAGAGATCAAGTGTAGTGAATTGCGCACATGGCTGCGTTCTCTTAAGGTTTTAACTAATCGATGGGAAATCATTCTGCAATTTAGAGAAGATCTGTTACTGCGTATTACCTAAAACTAAATTTTTATTTGGGACATTGTAAATGGAAGACATTATTAAATCCTTTAATGGGAAATATACAATGGGAAGAACGAAGAGAGCTTAATGCTAACTTTTGAGCTAATTTTGTGCTAATGGGAGAGTTTTCTACCATTGATGCCACCGCTCAATCGCCAAAATTTTTATGACAACCATCTAGACCAGGGGCGTCAAACTCATTTTAGTTCAGGGGCCACAAACAGCCCGATTTGACCTCAAGGGGGCCGGGCCTGTTACCCAATAGCTTATTACCTGGTAAATAACGACAACTCCAAGTGTTTCCCTTTGCTTAAGTGCAAAGAAGTACAGCTACATGTAATGAACAACTGTGAAATTTCTTACTTTGTCAAAAATTTTCAGCTAATATCTTCAGTGTAATTTTTGCAAATTCATCCCACGGGCCAGATTGGACCCTGTGGCGAGCCAGTTTTGGCCCCCGGGCCTTATGTTTGACACCCCTGATCTAGACCAAGGATCCTCAACTCATCTAGACCCTCAACGGTTTTCAGGCTAAGGACCCCCAAACTGATGAGAGATTAAGTAGGGACCCCCTACCTGCTCTATGTGCTCTATATTAAACTATTAGTGCTATTTAAATAATACACAGGTTCAAATATTATTTTTTTTATTTCAAACGTGCACCAGTAGGCTGGCTGTGAAACTGCCATAACGTAAACATACCTGACATAAAGATACATATAACAGTAGTATATATGACATTAAAAGATAAACAAAATGAAACAAATAAAAAAATATACATCAAAGATGTCTAATCAACCAAAGATTTTGCGACCCCCTGTTGAAGACCTAGGATCTAGATATTTCCTTCAAGACTTCGTATTTTGAGCCCGTGGTGGCCCTAGAGGAGAAGTCTGAGGATCACCAAAGTCAGCAGTATTTATCCTCTAGGGACTTCATGTCTGTACCACATTTTGTGGCCATTCATCAAATAGTCTTTAAAATATCTCAAGACCAACAATTAGAGCCGTGCTGCTGGTTCAAGCCATATCCACTACAAAGAATACGTTGGATATGATAATGTCCAATTCTCGGTCCAGTTAATTCACTTAATTAAAATAAGTTTGCAGAGCGAGCGGGCCGTCTTTCTTTGAGGAATTCTTTTCCTATATTCTTACCTATGTGTGTATTCCTTCTTGGAAGACTTAAAAAAAAAAACCCACCACTTAATCAAGATGAACAAAGGCTAAATTAAATCTGGAATATCAAGAGATGTTCATAATGCTTTCAAACGTGTTACTGGAGATTACAGCAGTCCTTGAATCCCAGCCTTCTCCTAGGACGGCACTCTCAAGTGACCATGCACTCTGACCCCATTTCATTTCTTTTTAGTGTGCATTACCATATTGTCGAATGAATCTGAGCTGTAACATCACTGATAGCCCGTGTGATCACACGGTGCCTTTGAACCGTCGCTCCCACGACACCTTCACCTCCACATCTTTCAGAATTCGCCTCTCAGCGTTTACGTGTGCAGGTTTGACTGCAGTATGAATAATCAGGTAATTTTCTGATTTCCTGACTTCCAATTCAAGCCTGTCAAAGGAACAGATGCTGCTTAACAATTTATTTATGCAAAGCAGATTAACTTTGGCACCTTGCAAATCATCGGGTTTATTCATGAGTGAAAAATCACCACAATCGATAAACAGGAGCGGCTCTCGCCGCTTTGACTGTCATGCATTAAAATGATTCGACCACTTCCACCGTTAAGTATTTTTCCATGAATGCATCTGTCCTCCTCCACATTTCCTCCAGATAATGTTTACGTTCACACCTCCGATGATGCTGCTCTCTCGACAAAACCCAGGAGATGTGGACTCTGACATAATCCTGCAATTAGTCAAGACAGGATTCCAATCAGAGCCAGACGCCAAACTATTTTATTATTAATTTAATTGAACTGTTACAGTTCCACACGGAAAGAGCAGCTTTAATTAGAAAAAAAATATACTTTTACCATGTGATATTTGCTTTTGTTTTATCTCTTAAGATAGACACTTAATTCATATCCAGAGACAAGTCCATGAAGTGCAAAACATAAAGAATGCAGCACATTTTAGTATAAGCTGGATGCTAACACGCTGGTGTCTCTGTGAGTCTAACACAGTGATGCTTTGAGCTAAATGCTAATCACATTTCACTGCTGCTGTATCTGTACATTATGCACATGAACATTGAACCATAATATTTTTATCCTAAGAACCTCACAATTCCAATGCTGGTAAGCTAATGTTTACATGTGTAATAGGTGTAATGTTTACCAGGTAAGTTTAGTCTCTTAACATGCTAATTAACATTTTCTATGTAGCTAGCGTTACTGTTTTAAGAAAATCATTGGACAAATATAACCTGACACATGGCCATGTCCTAACTATATACAATACAGGATAAACATTTAGCATCTTTAGACCCCCAACAAACTAGCATCTCAGTGTGCCTGACACAGTGATGATTTGAGCTAAATGCTAATCACATTCCACTGCTGCCGTATCCGTACATTATGCACATGAACATTGAACCATAATATTGTTACACTAAGAACCTCACAATTGCAATGCTGGTAAGCTAATGTTTACATGTGTAATAGGTGTAATGTTTACCAGGTAAGTTTAGTCTCTTAGTGTCCATGTCCTAACCATATATAAAACAGAACAAACATCTCTTGACCCCCAACAAACTAGCATCTCTGTGAGCCTGACACAGTGATGATTTAAGCTAAATGCTAATCACATTTCATTGCTGATGTTAGTGTGTTAATTAGCATTACCATGTTGTCTCTAAAAACTACTTTAAGTAAGGCTAAGATTAGCTACTTTTTAATGCTCTCCAAAAAGTATTAGTCAAACATATCCAAGAAAAACAAAACAAAAAAACAATGACATCTCATAATTTAACACAGATTTTACTGGAAACACAATTTCTTAACATTTTTGACATCAGTACATTTGGTGATTCTTTCAGATGACAAGCTTCCCAGCATGTAGCTTTGAGCTAAATGCTAATGTGAGAGTACAACAAGCCTACAATTACAGTTCTTTGTTCATTCTAATTAGATGTTTAGTATATAATGTTTGCCAACTTAGCTTCCTCTGTTAGCAAACTAACCGTTGTTAGCTAGTACAAAACCCCTATAAACCTCAGCTAAGGTTAACTAGCTATTAACAGTATATGCTCATTGAATACTTGCTAGTACTTGAGACTCAGTAATGCACTCGGTTACATTTATAATTTAGGTTTAATTTTAAAAGTTAACAATTAATGTTTTTTTTAATAATTTACCCTCATCGACACATTTAGCCTCAGTGTTGTTGACAAAAATGTCAAATCCCAGGAACTCACTCATTCAAAGTTGCCCAGAAAAGACCACATTTCTAAAGCCAAACATTTTAATATTTCAGAATTGAAGCCAGATTCAAACAGACTTTCACACAACATGTACAAATCCCCTCCTACTCCTCTTGCCTACTTCCCTCAGAGTGTGAACACTCCACCACAACAAGCACCAGCCAAGACACTGTAGTTATATTTGGTCACTGGTGGGGTGAGATTCAGCTCAGCTATCCTTGCGATACCTTTGTTCCAAACCCAAAGCAAAAGTGAAAGCCGCAAAGTTAGGGCCATTTACGGCCTCAACCACTGGGCCACTTGTCATCGCACAGCAATTAGCAGCAATGTTTGCACTCCCACTGTGACCTTTGGTAAATAAAAGACTTAAACCTATGTTTTTATTTTTATTCAAGTGGGTGAGACTGAAGGTGTTATGATTGTGAAAATGTCTCAAAATCAGGCAGGCATGGCACACAAAGATGCATTATGTTCAGCCGTGAGCACACGCAAATTTGCAGGAACACCCACGGCGACGGGGTTATGTTTAGCTTCTGTGGAGTCTTTAAACGGAAATCAACACTTCGGAATTAGATGAAGCTTGTTGGATCAACACGGATATTAACTTCCTGAAGCATCTCTGTTAGGTAAAGCTGGAAATGATGTGACTGTTGTTTGATATTTCATCTCATCTCTCATCAAACTGTTAGTTACTCTAACCTATAAGGATTTTTTTTTTCTAACTTTATCGACCACAATTCTGTCATTGGTTCAGAAGATAATAGGACAAATTCAAATTAAGAATTATGCATTTATTCTAGCCTGAGAGAAACCGAGCATTTCCACGGTTATGAGCTTCTAATATTTTCCAACTGAATGGATTATGAAAGGGTTGTAACGCCCCTCTCGGTCCAATTGATAATTCCTTCTGATCTGACTGAATCAGGCCAGTCTGTTATGATTGTTAGTGGAATAAAGTGTCCATGTAAACGTAGCTTATCATGGTTTACTGGACACGTTATCCGAACAGAATGGCTACGGTGACATAATGGATGGTATTAATTTCACATAAAATCATGACAATGTCTATAATTTCTTCTAAGAATAGCTCCTTTCCTTCTTCATGTCATTTTTTCCCTACGTGTATACTACTTTTTTTGTGTAATGTTACCAAAGATAATTCAAGGAAACGTGTTACCAGCCTCTAGACTCTGCTCGCTGCATTTCCGGTGTCCTCTTTTAGAACAGTGCTGGAAAACAGATAATTTGCCAGCAAGACCATAGCTTCAGACAGATTAGGCTTTCAATCTTGTGTTCGACACGTGCCGATTCAGTTCTGGCACCGAAGACTGCGCTCGGTCCTGCTGCGGAGACGCCAAGACAAGTGCTTGGAATTCACGCCACTTATCTCTACGTTGATGCGGGGATGTGGTAGTAGCTTTGAACTGTACGGAATCCACAACAGCTGTGCTACTTGGTTGAAGCCTTTTGTGTGCATGAATGGGAATGAGACATAGAGAAACGATGGCCACCTCCTGCTCCCATTTCCTCATTAGATCACCTTTTACCAAGATGCCATCTTTCCCCCCCTGCTTCCCGGGATCAGGCTGAATAGGCCCGTGCTTGAGTGAGATCTCGGAGTGAAACACGACGTTGTTCAAATCCTGCGATGGAGTGGCAAATTGACTTAAACCCAACAAAAGAGCGTGTGAGGCAACCACCAGGAAATGTAGCATGAATAATGTAAAACGTGGTTGCCGTCTCTCTCTCCGCTATTTAAGACGTCAGGCTGACGGGCGCAGCGGCGGCGGTAATGACCACATGTCTCGTAATGCAGACGGAACGCGGCCTTCTGTTCTGTCATTAACCTGTTGTCTTTAAGTAGCGGCGGAGACAAATCACTGCAATCCTTCCGCGCACATTAGCCACCTGTAAATGTGAACGTGAGATCCGTCCACGACCACACGATGTTCGCGTTTTGTGTGAGCCATCAACAAAAAAAAAAATAACATACACGTGTGGTGTTTGCATCATTTATGTGCAAAATGGCAGCAGCAGAAATAGGGCTGCTCTAACATGTCATATCCAATGAGGGCATGTATTAGCTTTAGGAAAGGCAGTCACGCAATTGCGGAGCGTTGTGTGCAAAATGGCCGAGTGACACGCGAGGCACGTTGGCGAAAAGAATGAGCAATTAGGAGCAGCACACGCGGGTTAAATCGCACACAACAGATGGAGGCTGAAACTAATCGTCCATAACATGGAGAGATCTATATCTTTATAACCTTTCGTTATTTTTAGTGCTCACTGTCACATGCCTTGTAATTTCAAAGAAGAAGTAATCTCGTGGAAACGGATCCCCTGGTGTAAACAACTTGGAGGAGGAAAGGATGGTTGCTATATAATAGTGACAGCAGCCGTTTGACATGGCGCTACAGAGCAGAGTCATGACAGCGGCGCAGCCATAACATATTGTCACATTAATCTAAGAATGATAGGTAGCCCGCTAAATCTGAGCTCTTGTCTCGTGGGATTAATATGATGTCGGGGCAGGAAATATGGACCTCTTGGTCATAATTAGTTATGTCAGCTGCTTTCTAAAGTGTGACTTTAGGAAGATTTGGAGATTACTGGCGATTATATCTCCTGTTAAACTTTGGCAAAGAAACAAAAATATCAGCAAGTCATAAGCAAAGGGAAATGTAAAGGATTATTTAGTAGGGTAGGCAGGATTTGCACAAAATCATCTCTAAACATTTTGGATCCGAGGAAGCCGTCATTAATTAGACTTTGACTTTTTAAATTTCCTTTGTGAACAAGTCTATGCAAGGGGAAGCAGTCCTTTAAAAGAAAAGACATTGTCCTAAAAAGATACAGAAAAGACAATACAAAAGCCTAGACACAAACAGAATAATAAAATGGATTAATTAATTTACCATAGTATTTCCATCTACATAAACACAGTTCAGTTTATTCTCTGTATGTTCATCATAGAGTAACGTTAATAGGTCGAGGGTTTACACACTTAATTAAGATAAAGTGCAAATTTGTTAGCAAACCAGTTAGCAACAATAGAAGTCTGAAATTCAGGCTCCTTTTTGCTCTGTTTTGGTCTCCTCCAGTTCCTGTGGGCTCATTAGCTAGAGTTTACCAGCTAGTTGCTAATCAGTTTGAAGCGTGATGTCGAAATTTCCACATTTGCTGTAAGACATTTTAAATTGAACATCTCTGAAAGTCAATTTTATGTCACTCACCAACCTGTAACTGCCTAATCTTAGCTTTAATTGGAGAGAGGGCTGTAGATTTATACTCATTGTTAGCATAATTAGCACAGTTAGATAGCATAATTAAATCTTTCACACAGTTTCTATCCATGGACAATTGGACATGTTATTATATGTACAAAATACAGCGTAATGCATTGTTATCACCTGGTTTTGCTAACAGTGGTTAAGCTGGTTAATGAACACATGTCTGTTTTGTATCTTGCTTTTTATTTTCTGCTTATTGCTCACAGTCAGTTCAGGTCTGACATCATTCCTACCTCAGGCTACCAAGGTAAATGAAACAAAGCAGGAAGACATGGGCTTCAAATCTGAATGAATTAGCTGAAAGGTGCTAAACTGTGTTTGTTGATTTCAGTTGATATTATAAAAATGTTTCTTAGCGTGGCAGATTTCAGCTCGGTGAAAGAACACCTTTCAGTCATGTCAGGTCACAGTGACTCATGTTAAGGGCGTATGCGCACCACAGCACAATTAAACCGACGTCATGCGATTTACCGCCGACTTTTTTCCATCAGCGTTTGAACTCAGAAGAAATAAAGCATCACCACGTGTTTGACTAACAGCGCTGCCGTTTAAATCGTGCCACGCCGTATTCCGCAAAGACGGTTTTTCGCGTCGGCACCATATGTCTGTCTGGGTGGCGTGACGGACGCGGCAACTGAAGCCTTCAGCATCGATGCGTCAGAGAGGAAGACACCTCTCCTTCCTCCCCCAGCAAGGAAATTATTCTGTGCATGTGCCCGAAAATCTGTGTGTGTACAGGTAGCCGCAGCATTTGTCCAATAAAAAAATAAAAAAGAAGAAGAAGAAGAAAGAAGAGGATGGATGGAGGGCAGGAAAAATGCCACTTGATTCCATCAAGCTTGAAATCCCCCATCCTTTTTCATCTGGCAGTAAAACGCTCCGTCTTTTCCCTTCAAGTCAAAATGACCCCATTAGTATGCGATTTGAGGTTAAAAGGTAAAATAATGTGTTTAAATGTACTGATGTACAGTGATAGTGATGTATGAAGAAGATCATCCTGGTTTATTACGAGACGGCTGCACGAGGCAATCAAACGATATGAATTCACATCACGGTCGCCCCCCCTCATGGTGTGATAGATGTGGTCCTACGTGACTGTGCGCGTTGGTCTCCGTGTCCCCCCTCTCATAATTTCCCTCCACCTGCCTGTAAACATCCCCTCTGAGCCGCCGTCCGCCGCTTGAAGAGCCCCGACCGGAGCGAGGCTTCTAAATTATACGAAGCCTGCAGGAATTCAAATGAGTGTCAAAGGCCGCGATAGCAGGAATCGCAGTGTATATCATTTTCCGCCGCGGGCGTGCGAAGAGCTTTACGCCGAAACCCCGTGAATGCAAATAAATCGAGGCTGCTTTTATCTTCTATGCTTTTCAGACTGGACAGGTGTTGGTGTTGACGGTGGACCTCAGTTGCATGAACGTGAATAAGTAAAAGATAATTGATGAAGTTACTTTTTATTACTAGCGTAGGATTGCTAGAAATCTTCTTCTTCACTGCTTTTTATAGGTCCCTTCATGAGCCTGTCCTCGCACATTACTGCCACAAGCTGTTGATCAGTGAAATGTGCATTGTTCAAACAAAACAGGAACCAGCTTGGTATGGCTTGTAGCACTAGTTGTTAAAAAAACAACTAAACAAACAAACAAAAAAAAAAACAGCTCAGCATTGCAACTTGATTGCGTTCATTGACTAGCGGTGTCCTTCCAATCTTACTTCCCATTTTTAGCTCAATCCAGCTGGTGTAGGTACCAGATCTGCTCGGGGTTTATCTGGCACTTCCAGATGATGTCACGTTGTTAGGGGTGGAACAGGAAGAAGCAGAAGAGAGGTTAGCGGTTTTATCCGTTACTATCGAAGCAGAGCAGCTTAGCGGTTTTGTTATGTCTATTTATTCTTTGGATAAATCGATAAAAGCTGTATTATTATTTAATCTTTTTCAGGGTAAAACTTTACTTTAAACCTTGGTCTGACTTTTGTATGGCTGGCTTTCTTTTGTATGAACGTGTTGTTATTGTATTTTTTGTATTCTGTGGAATATTCAAGCTATCTCTTCCAAACATGTTGTGAAAAATAAACCAAACTCGTGTTGTCGGACCACAAACCGACGATCTCGCAGTCTGAGCCGAACATAGCCGAACATATAGTTGACGACATCTAGAGGCGTCGGATACTCTGAGCAGATCTGGTACCTACACCACCAACAGACCATGTGTAGTCATGAGAAACCACAGGATCCTTTACAGCTTACAAGACTGTTAAGATGTTTTCATTCTAAGATGAATAGAAACCACAAGGTAAATTTGTCGAGTTAGCTAAAAGGCGAATTCCCTTTCTGCGTTTTTCTTCAAACCAGATCATCAATACTAATACCTGTAATGTTTTTTTTTTTGTTGTTGTTGTTGCATTTTTAACATTTCATTAGACCAAAATTTTTTTGCCCATTGAGTCAGATGTACTTTAGCAACTTATTTGCTGAAAACATTCACAATACAAGGCGTTGTCCGGCACCTCATTGTGTCCAAGTTTATTTCAGGATCTCCAGAAAGTCCTGCTTGTTGCGCAATACTGGAACTGCACACAAGAAAGTGGTGATTCAGGTGATCCCGAGCAGCAGCTGGTGGTGTGTCCAATTGAAGCCTACACATAGACACTATTGAAGGATAATGGGGGTTTAGAGTGACCCAAAATGCTCCAACTGCTACGCAAAGAGTAGCAAACAAATCTGTTCCGGTAAAATCCGGCTCCATCTACGGTACGGTCACGCCCAGGAGTCGGGTGCAAGCGACTTAATCTCGAGGCTCAGATGCGTCGCTTCCTCGTCGCCGTCGGCAGCCTTCAGCGTTCGTGTCGGGCGCTCCCCCCGTTCGTCGAGGGCAGAGAGAGCGATGACTGGGGGGGGATCGACGGAGATTAAAACGAGTGCGAAGGGGAACGCGCTTTGATGTAGCTCCACTTCAAAGATATTCTCGCCTCCGGGGTGCGCGTCCCCTCCGCCGTAACCTCGGCTCGCGCTCAAGAATGACAGGAAATCTTCCCCCCTGATGCCCCCTCCCCGCCTCGCGGTACGCTCTCTTCTCTATCTGTGCCTCTTTTTTTTACCCCAGAAAAGCCTCGACGAATTTTCCCTATTCTCTGTGTATGTGTAACATAATGGCAGATTCAGCTGGAATGAAAGACATGTGAGTGAAGTGTGTCAGAGAGGATTGGGCTGTGATCCTTGGCCCTTCCCTGCTGATCCCAGCTGGTTCTGTTCATCGGATTTAGTCCCTACTATACTATTCCCTAATTCGTACGATGCTCTCCCCGCTGGCGCTCAAAGTGAGGGAAGGATTTTAAGCGTATATTCAGTCATGACTCTCTTGTTCTGTAAATGACAGCAAACGTGTGCACCTAATAGTTCCGGTTTCCTTGGTATTTGTGAGTAAATGCAGATATTTTGTGTACACAAATTGCTCAGGCATTCCCCCCTCAGTGCACGTTAAAGCGACTCCCGAACAGCAAATCTCTTGATTAATAATCTATCTGCCTGCTGTAGTGTAGATGACGCGTGCGTGCGGATGTGTAGCGCAGAATAATGCATGCCATCCTGTGACTGCGAATGATCAAAAGCATTTTTTATTTATTTATTTCATTTTTTTTTTTGATGAGAGGGGCGCAGTGACAAGTTTCCTTCCTGAAACGCTAAAAAATCCTGACAGTGGAGGCGGGAGGGCTTTGATCGCTCGCGCTGTACTCCAAGAACTGCTAAATAATGGAGGTGTACATTGACAGAACTCACAGAACTGGCATTTCTGCGCGCTTTAATTTTTAACGCGTCTCCATTGCCTTTTCTCCCCCCCCCCCCCACCCACGGTGACAGGTAGTCGCTCACAGGAAGCGCAAGTGTCTGCTCTGCTGCTCGCATTACCGTGAAATATTTCCAAACCCGGCGCCCCCCTCAAACAAACCACATAAACATTTTTTTTTTTAAAAAAAGAGCGCTTCCTTCACCACACGACCCGGATCCAGGAGGGGTGCGAGGTTTGATTTCCACAGAGGTTGCCTCCTCATTACTTGTCATTAAGGCGGCGCGGGCAATTCCGTCTTAATAACCCACCTCGCGCAGTTGACATCTCAGTTAAAAAGCCTCTAATTAAAGTCCATATATCAGCATCCACAGGTGGCTCTGATTCATTGCTGTCAAAAGAGCACAGCTGAGAGGAGGCAGAGTATCATTTCCAGCGAGAAAGCTGGCTTTCACCTCCGCACATCTATTAACGGGACTCCCCGACTGTTGGCTCACCTGTCTTTTGCGGCCGGGGAGGGGAAGCGGGCGCCGCGAACATCTTACTGGCTGTCAGACGGAGCGGGCTAATTGTGAGGGAAGGAGCAGATGGTGCACAAAAAGCTCAGACACAAAAAGAGAGAATTGTTGAGCCAGAGGAAACATTTTATTTGCTGGGGTTGAAGTGGCTTCAGTGGGGTGGAAGTCGTTCGGCTCGCTGCCGGACGCTCGGGAGCCCGCTTTAAAATGACGAAACGTGAATGGGTTCGAGTGAAATAATATGTCACGGTTAAAAAGGAAGGGAAGTGCAAGGGAGGAGGGGGATGGAAGAAAAAAAAAAAAAAACAACGGGCAGAGGAGTGATCCGTGGGAGGCGGCTCGCGCGAGCGCACGTTTTCCGTCTTTGTGCTTTCCTTCATTGAAGGCAGGACCACCGAGGCAGAATGCTAAGCTAATGAGCTCCCGTAGGATGGCGCCAGCTTGGCACGGATTGCTCTCTATCAACTCTCTTATTAACCAGGCGGCTTAATCCGGCCCTGCTTTAGCTTAGCCTTAGCTTGCCAAACACCCTGGCAGATCATGGGCCTTCTAAACTTTTTTTTTTAAAAATAATCCATAAAAACTACTCTGCACCCATCTCCTTGTTGTATAAGCTTGTTAAATATTGCAAAATTCCCCTACGTTGTTCGACTAATATGCTTGTACTACTGTATTTGCATGTTTATGTCTTCCCTTGGTACCGTTTGCAGAAAAGAGGCACAGGTACAACTTGAAAAAATGTAATTGTCTTTCTAATCTAATTTTGCTTCTCCGCTCCGTTGTCTGCCAAAGTATTAATCACACTCAGCACACCTGCCTGTGTGCACAGACGCTGGCGAACATGCTCCCACAATCACACGCCGAGATGTACTTCACAAAGACGACATATTTATAATTAACTGCACTTAGATTCCAAAAATGAGCGGCACCCGAACAGGAGGAAGAAGATCTGAGATCTTCCAACGTAACAGTGGCACTGAGCTCAATTTGTGGAGTTTAGTTAAAAATGTGTATGCATATTTAAAGACTGCTTGTGTTTCCAGTGTCCCCTACAGTATGTACGTACAGGACGAGACTAACAGCAATGTGGCGACAAGAGACCATGGGATGTAAATGAGGATATGATAAGTCGGAAAAAACTGTGTAACATGGGCAGGTACCAAACTGAACTCGACTTTGGGGGAACACTATTGAGGCGACCACCAGTGGTATTATTTAAATGTTTTAGGGTTGAAAACGTACAATAACACACTAACGTTTCCGCTATGCTCTGGCATTGGCTTTTAAAGTAAGGTGTGAAATTATTCAGAATAAAAGGGGCGTACAGAAACATTCTGGAGACAGCAAAAGAGAAGAGAACAATGAATGAAATGGAATGAAATTCAGGGTTGTAGCAACATGTCGTAGATCATAAAAAAAACAATGCGAAGTAGACAGATACCATGTTGAACTAAGCTTGACTTCAAGGGGACGACCAATGGGAGTATGTGATACAGCTAATTGACATATGGTGCAAACACAGCTTTCCCGAAATGTTCACTGCAAAGAAACAACATCTATGACTGAGGTTCTCACCACCACATCTACTGGTAGTGAGCTTGGAGTTAAGGTTGAATCCGGATTTGAATCTTGGTATTAAGGCTGAATCTGGATTCGAATCTTGGAGTTAAGGATGAATCTGGATCAGAAACTTGCAGTTAAGGTTAAATCCGGTTCTGAATCGTGGAGTTAAGGATGAATCCGGATGGAGTGCCAGTGTCATTGATTCATTGAAGGATAGCTAACACTATTTTTTATGTACTTTTTCTTTTACTTGGAAACATTTGGGGTGGGAAAACAATAACACACTTCAGTTCCTGTTACGCTTTTGCATTGGCTGTTGAGGAAGGGTGCAAATTTCAGTATGAAAATTAACACCATAGGTTTTTGAAGGATTCTGAGACGACAACCAATGGGAGTGTCTCATATAACTGGTTGTCCAATGACGCAAGCTCGACGGGCCCCAAACTTTACTACAAGGAATGTAGTTCTTACCACCAGATTTACTATGCTGATACTGGGCTTGGGTCTATGGGTGAACCCAGATGGAGTGGATGATATAAAAAGCTAGCAATATTATTTAGCAATGTTTTTTTCTTGTTTTACTTGGAAACATTTGGGATAGGAAACATACAAGAGTGTTACTTATAGACAACCAGAGCGTAGAACATTCACTGTCAAACAACTGTCAGTTACAAAGCAAAAAGGGCGACAAACAAATCACTTCATACGTGGACGGGCTTCAGCAAGTACCTTGGACGAGACAATACGTTTCCTTCTAAACCATGGTTCGGTACTTAATCTGAAGGGAAATCATTGAGAAGGAGGAGCGCGTCCTTGCCACTGGTTAGGGCAAACGTTGCTACTCTGTTTAGACGACGGAGGAGACCAGCGAGGAGCATCTGGAGACATAAAGGATGAGTTATGGAGGAGAGTAGAGTTGAATCTCAGGGCTGCTCTCAAACACAGCAAATGAAGATGGATTCCGGAGGGACGTGGCTATCTGTTTGTGTGTGCGCGTTTGTGTGTGTGTGTGTCCAGTAGAGATGGCGATGAGAGTGAAATCTACTCATGAAAACTGTCAACATGATGGAGTGCGTTTGTGTGTGTGTGTGTATAAACATGCAGAGCGCAGATATGAACACGTTTACGGTCAAGTGGCAAATTCCAAATGTTCATTCATTAGATTTTCCATTTGCCGCGTGTTTCTTTAAAGCGCATTTGTGTAAATCTCAAGGACCCGGGCGAACGGAACGACTGAGCCGCGCTTTCCTCTGCCAGCGGGGCGCGACAGGTTGAGGAGTCAGTCGTTGTTTTGCCTGAGAGTCATTCGGATTGAATTGATAAGAAGGCCATTAGCTGCCGCTTCAGCCCGTTGCCATGACTACGTGTCTTACGCGGAGAGAGGCATGGCACTTCAGGTATCTCTCTCCTAAGAGAAACCGCTGCATGCATGCGTGTGTGTGAGTGTAGGATTGTATTTCATGTGTGCTGGAATCTTTTTTCCTTTTTTTCTCTTTTAAATGTCGCTAATTGTGCGCGGAGGCTGTCACCGTTTCAGGTCCATCACATGTAATTAATACGACTCCCCAGCCGCACATGTGCATTTACATTTTACTATCTGCGCCGGCACGTGCGCGCCTTCTCCGGCTGATTAGCTTTTAAAGTGTTTTCCGACATCTGGACCTGCCACTCAAAGCTCCTCCCGGGTGCGGGCGACATCTGTACATGCCACTAGCCACCCCATTGGCTGAGTGAACATCTGTCCGTTGTAATGCAGCGTATGATTGGCAACCCGGGTGAGGGGAGGTCACGGCGCGCGTTTTCTTTTTAAATGGCTGCAGCAGAAGCTTAAAGGTCAGTTTGCGACGAGAATGTTGCTCGCCCCGTGCAAACGGAGAATATGTATGAATCCTGCGTGGGAGGAAGTGAATAATAATCGCGTTGTAAACGTGCCCTTGAGCAACGCAAATGCGGACGCTTCTGCACTGGGATGTAGGCTGCTGGTGAGGTACGCTGTATTCAGCCTAACCTTGGAGGACAATGCTTGGAATAATACACTTGAAAGCTATGCATATTAGCAAACAAAAAGGTCAAACTACTTGGTGTCCTTGCTGCTGCTGCATATTCAGACTGGAAATATGTCTGGCCGTTACCGTCTGCGAGCCGCAGCACCAACCTCCTGCTGGAGGAATCATATTTCCATTGGAGAAGGTGATAAATAATTTGGCAGAGGAGAAGAGTCTGATTTTTGAGGAGCCAGAAGGTAGAGTAACTGATTGCTCGACAATCACAGCTATGTAGCTTTAACAGGGCGCTCAAGCTTTCTCATGGTGCTGTTAATACAGGGGCAGAAGTGTAAGGAGGGTGCATTTGTTTCGCATCACCAGCGGCCAGTCGAGCCAATGCTCGTCCGTTTTGCGGGGTTTGACGCTTGTGGCACTAAACAAGCATAGGCGTCATGCTAACTTTGAATTCTCTACCTCCATTAAAAAGGCTTGGGTGAACAAAAACAGCACGAGCATTTGCACAAGTGACTTGAAAATATATATTTAAATGCACCTAAACCCATCGATATAAATGGTGCTGTCTGAAAACGTCAAGCTTGTCAGACATATCAACAACAACTGAGGTGAAACTCAGAAGGAAAGCAATTGAAATAGCTTTACCAGCATTACAGGCACTATTGGATCCAGCAGTAAGTTCTTGGAACTCCAAGAAGTTACCACCAAGATCTGTCTATACTTAGTAGCCTATGAACTACTTTTTGTACTTCCTTGGTCCAGCACTCATTTTATTTTACTTCATTTTTTGACCCCCTCTTAATATAAGTCATTATAAATTGTAAAGCTAACCACTCAGCTCGCTAGATTAGCAAAGAGAAATGATAGACTAACATGTAAAATGTTTTGTTTTGAATGGCACGGGATCTCTCCTTCATGATCTACCAGTCTTCTCAATGAACTTACCCCCGACTTATTCCATTTAAGAGCCTTTTTTCAGCAGTGCTCATGTTTTAGCGGCGTAATAGATGGCTACCAGTTGGTGCAACGAAACGACACATTCTGACTTCTTTGTTGTCGGTCCATTTCTCTCTTCTGTTCCATTTCTTAAGGCTAAAGTTGTGAGCTGTGGTCGGTGCGGCTTACGGTTTACCGGTTCTTATCTGAAATGCTGGTTGCCAGAGATGCAATCATGTGTTCAACTGGCCAGTGTAGAGTACACTTCAAGGTTCACCACTCAAGGTTTCTCTTGTGCCGATAAAGTACCTTCTCCAAAGTACCAGCTAAAGAATATATTTGTTCTCAGTTCCTGCTGTGCAGATGTAAAAAGGGACTTTTATAAGCACTGTAAAACTATGGTTGGATGGCTATGGATGCACAGAAGCATCCAACCATCCTTTCCACTTTCCCTGCCTCTTAATTTGGTCTTTCATGCTCTGGCAACTTCTGGAGTGCCCTCAAGTTAAACAGTGTTTTAATGGAAGCTGGTTAAATATTCAAATTTGATAGTAAGTCGCAGAAGACATCTTCTGTCGGCTTTGCTCTGGGCTGAAAGCACTGCAGAGAATCCTAGAGTACAATATCAGAACGCACTAAAGTGTAGGAGGACTCGATTAACATACTGTTTATTGGTGCAAACTCAAATGATCTCATTAGGAAATGTTTATGTGCAGTATGTTTCTGTGTAAGAACAAGGAAATGCGCCTCATTATTTGCACCCATATAATCCAGCTGCTACTGTTAATATATATGGACACATTACTCAGTCCTAAACATTTTTTGATCTGTGAATCAGTATTTTTGATGAGTAGTCCCCTGTTTTGTTCTTACCGCCTGCTTCACTAGGACACGATGCAGAGAAGCAACACCTACTGTAAGTGACATGATGCTCTTTCCTGAGGATGACTGCTCCAGCGGCAGTGACAGGTTGGTGCTGAGCAGCTACTGTCAGACCCTTCATCTTAGATGGAGAGACAGCAGGCTGGGTAAAGTTTTGACAGTGACTTGAAGCACTTTTTTAAGGCTCTTGGAGAGAGTTGGTGTGGTGTGTGGGTTGCCGGAGACAGCTAGAGTGTCCGTACTCATCCATGGTTGCGCTGCTCATTTTTCATCAGCTCTAAGTGTATTTATTTAAAGACTCTGAATGCATAATTGTCAGGAACCTTGTGTTGCATTTACTGCTACCACCACCGAGCCTGTGAATGAAGCCAAGGTAGTGTTGTCTCTTGGCACAGCGACTGAAAATAAACCTCGTCTTATTTCTTTGTCATGTTAGGGTGGCAAAATTTAGTGCATGCACACACAGGATGTGTAGAGTTGGAAAATGTACCAAGATTTACAGGAACTTTACTACCTCTACATGCACACGCAGACTCTACGTTCATCACTTCCTGTTTCTGTTGCACTGCTGTGTTTGCTAGCAGTGTTTTAGCATCTTTAAAACCACAAAACCCTTGTTTGTATAAGCGCTGGACTCTTGTTTTAAGTTTATTCAACCACCTGTCTTTTATAACTCCTTGTGAATCTTACACCTCATCTCCACTTAATCAATTTTTGCCTGTTAGCTTTAGCAGCTAGCTTCTCCTTCTCTCTTTTGCTCGTCTTGTTTCGTCTTATTTGGTTACTGCCTCCTTGTACTTGTGATAAATGTAGATTATTTGTAGCTTTGGAGGCAAGGCTCTCTGAATTGGAAGCACAGCTCTGCAACATGGAAAAACCAGGAGCTAGGCAGCGCCATGTAGCCGGTGAGGGCCGACCAAGCCTAGCTCTCGTTAGCGTAGCTCCTGCTAGCTATTCCCTTGCAGCTCCTGATGGCTGCTGTCTGAACACATTTTGTATTTTTGGCGCAAAATTTCCTGCCACAAAATCTCATACTGCCTGCTCCTAACCATAGTCCTTAATATTAGTCATTGTGTATGTCGTTTAATGCTTAAAAACAATTATTTATTCACCATTCTATCTCGTCATGTAGCGTGTTTCTACCTCACAATGCTTCATCAACTGCAGACATGCTCTTCTACATCTATATTTTGTCACGGCTCGCACAGGTCAAGAAGAAGAAATGTGGTCCCATCTGGGAGCCAGGTCATTTATCGGTCAAAATCTACCAAGTTGTTCAAAATTAGAGGCACAAACCAGAGAGAATCTGTACCATATTGGTAAAACAAAAGGTGTATCAGTACCTGCTTTGGTTCTGCTGAAGTAAAAACATCTGTAATCATTTTGACCAACAGTGGAGTTAAAGGGCCACGTTTTGTTGAGAGGCTCCCGGATTTCAGATATTTTAAAAATCATCTTGCAGTCGCCTCACACGGAATGTTTTTGACAAGATAAAAAAATAAAAGAAATGGAACCATTTCATTCTGTTTTTACAGAAAATAAAATGAAATGGGCTCAAAAGCTCACGGAGCCTTCGGAGGGCTCAACGGGGTGTTCTTTCAATTTGCTCGCTGCAGACGCGCGCTAAAGTGTGTTGAAAAGAGCTTCCCTTTAACCGCACTGTTCTCAACAAATGTAAAAAAATCAATTTTCGCCATGCCCCGTTTGACGCGCAATGTATCTGAGGCCACCTGCTGTGGGAGAACGACACAAACCGCACACACTTCTCGTGTGAAAACAGCGTTTCCTCCACAAATGAGTGGGTGTACCTCTTCAGCAAAATCGAAAGCGCCAGTCGCGGGCTAACCTGACCCCCGGTGCCGCTCGAATTCTCCTGAAGCGGCAGGAGTGGCGTCAGCGCTGCGCCGTTGCTTTGTTTTTGCCGCCGTCATCCCAGATGCTCAGCCGTTTGACGGGGAGTTGGGAGGGGAGGAGGTGGGCAGCGGCTGTCAAATAAACCATGACCACTGCAACCTGTCATGAGCCCTTCCCGCTTTTCCCGTTAAACGTTTGGCCGCGTTGAGGACCCTGTCAGTCTCAGACGCGTGCACACACACACACTGAGAAAAACACACAGTGAAAGGACAACCTCAGCTAACAGCACTCTGTCCCTTCTGATTGATGGGTTGGGCAGACAATTGAAGTGGTTTCAGAGTGTGGCTGCATGTATGTACTCGGCCTGTTAGCATCATAATATACTGTACATGAAGCAGCAATAAAAATAATAATATATTTTCCAGCCGAGGCTGACATGGATATGATTTAAAAACGCGCTCGCAACACGGCAGCGTAATTTGGCTTCGTAAATAAGCTAAAATTAGACAGTGATCCTTCTCACGTTACCAGACTAATGCACGGTAATTATTCATACGGGCTTGGAAATCATCTCTGAAAAAATGGCTCCTTCTTGGGTCTCGTGTCTGATGCTAAATGAAGATCAGTGTGCGTCTAAAAATAGCTTTGCGATAAATCAAGACTGTGGAAGTGTGTGCGCGGCGAGGTTTGCAGAATCTGATAAAAGACACCCGGAGCAGGAGACCTGTGGAGCACATCTGTGAAGATGTGAGCTTGTGCACAGGGCGTTGCTTCCACGTCGTCGCAGGTGCTCCGTTCGTGTGCCGTATATTCAAATGCATGCAATTATTTTTCACTTGCATATACTTATATTTATATTGGTAGACATCACTGACACTGGAACAAAAACATTAATACAAGCTTTATATACAGCAATATTAAAAATAAATCAGTTTTTAATCAGTCAGCAATAAGTGTCATTTGACAGCCATTGATGTGGTTTGCTAAGGATAGGTTTAAGCTTTGGGAATCACGCTCCTCGTGTTCTTGTGAAAACAACAATACTAATATACTCTACACATATTTTATAAAACATAGTAGCTATGAATGCAACTACTATACCATTATGGTAAGGACATAACAAACAGACTTCAAAGAACTATTGGAAATGAAGCTCGACTTTGACGTCATCTCACATCGCTTGCCTGGACAATAGACTGTATATAAATATGGACACTGTCTGCCCACTTCCTTATGTTGGTCAAACTGTCTCTAAAATTCCAGGGAGGTGCCAACTTGTGAGTTTGGACCCAGAGTGTCCAGTACTGTCTGAGTTTCCTTCCCTGATGGTCCTACAGGATAGCTTAGTGGAATTACTTAGTGGAACTACAATAAAAATGTACACTTTACCATTCATCCATAATATATTAACTACCTTAAGTGACAGAACCTATCCTTGATATCTGACGAGTACTTTAGTGTTTTATTTTGGCTCATGTCCCATCTACTAACATGGAGGGGGTGGAACTTATGACCTGAGCTGCATCTATCGATCAGAGTGTTATCTCTCTGACCGACCTGTTCTAGCACTTACTTAACATGCTGAAAATCTGCCGACAGGGCGATTTAGTCAGAACATTGTGAGACACAAGCTGGGGTGACAGACACTCACCAACCGTCCAACATTGGCGAACACCCAACCATCAGCTTGGTGCGTCATGGCTCTGAACATTATTTCAGCAGGTGTTTGGTCAAGTATTTGGCTAATCTTAAACAGGAGATCTTAAAGTCATTAAAGTCACAACAGATTATGAATGTGGCTAACAAATTTCATAGTAATCTTTATGCATTTTGTTTTAACTTTACCCTCTGTCTCTGGGACTTCATTGATAGTTATCTGTTCCACACTTTGGCCCAGACCCACTATGATGGCAGAGTAACACTGACTAATAAAAAAAAAAAAGAAAACATCACACCAACACGCAGATGTGACAAGATGCATCATACTCTCTGGGCAGTAATTTTGCATCGTGCAGCGTTACAATTAAGGCCTTTCAGGTTTAAAAATGTCGTCCTTTAATCCTCTTCCCTGTCCACCTCCCGCTGAGCCCCTTCCTCCTTCCCAGCAGTGAGACGGACTTCTACTCAAAGTGAAATTCAGCTCAATAAAAATCAAATAACTGAGCAGTGTAAAAAGCCGTTTCAGTATAAACTAAGCGGCGTGACAGAAATATTTTGGCTGACGCTTCAGTCAGCTGCCTAAAAAGCATCCAGTCCTCCCGGGACCAAGCCGAGGGCTCCAGGATTTGGGGTTAATCACCGTTGATTCATTTAGCATGAAAAGTGCAAATACATATGATTCCCCTGTATATGGTAGATAACATTTAGAGATTTGTCCTTTTCTTACTCAAGGTCTTAGTGACCGGCACACCCGAGGCAATTAACGCATGTCCTCCTTGCCGTTACGAGAGAATGCCCGCACAGTGTGCCCTTGCCGTCTCTTGGGGAAAATCATCAGAGGAGGCAAATAAACCAGCTTCAAGGCCTTGGGATTGTGTGTGAGAAATGGAAAGGAGACTTCAGTATATAAAGTTGAACTGTCTGTGTTAGTCCTTGCCTTTTGTCCTCCCACTGCACTATAGTTCTCCTGTGAACTGTCGTGAAAGCACGAGAAATTAACCGTTGTCTAACATCCATTGTTGTGAATAAATAAATTAATGCGGTGCCATTAAGAAACGCTCGGAAAAGACTTTTTTTTACTAACCTTGTGTGCATCTACAGGAAATTTTTTTTTCCCGCCGTCAATGGTCTGCTCAGTACTACCCTATTATGCCGCAACTCCTTGTTTTCTAATGACAGCCCAGTCTATTGCCAGAAGGGCCGAGCTGTCCTCCTGTTATTATTATCACACCTATCAGCTGTCGGAGCTATTGATGTTTCCGTGGAATGGATTGCGCTCAGCCATTGTCCTTGCCCGTATGTGTGAGAGAGAGCGAGATGGGTTTGTGTGGAGTGTATGTGTCTGTATCTGTGTATGTGTCCCCTCTGACAAGTGTGAGTGTAAAGTCGTATTGTTTGTGCGTTCCTTGCTCAAAGAGAGGTCAGAGTCTCGGTTGGAATAAAGTGGGTGTGCTGTCATGGTGACTTCCACAGCTTCGGCTGCGCATAAGGCATCCTTGAAATCCCACATTAATAATTCCTGCATATCAAGAGTGGATTTTCTTCCCTCTCATTTAACAACCCAATATTTTGTCTAGTTACTAACACTACAATACCAATGGAGAATCAACTGACCGATGCTGGCAATATGGTTTTGTGTAGCTCTTTCATATTTAATAAAAGTGAGAAAGTAAAAGGGAAAGGAACCTCTACCGTCATGGCTATTACATGACACTAATTAACGGCAGGCAATCATGCTTGGCAACAGGCCTAGCTGCCTCCCTGACAATACATATTCCAATAACCCACTGTCTTTCAAAGATCCTCACATAATTACATGATATTACATGCTGCAGTATGGAATTTCATTCACGCTCCAACTGAATGGAACTGGTAGAGCAGGAAAACCGCAACACATACTTTTCTTCCCAGGCAGCGATGGCCTCATATAAAATTTAACCCGGGCTGCGTTAGGACTTTCACATCTAATGTCAGCGGATTTTCCAGCTGCTGTGAGACAGAGTCATTTTAAAAGACTCGGCGCTGACAGTTGCGGCCTTTGCAGCGGTGGCAAATCAACCGGCAGCACCAAGAGTTCCTCTGAAGTGTGCTGTGTTCGTTTTTTTTTTTTTTAAAGGTTGTAGACACGTTCTTCCTTTTATTGCTGGCATTTGCATCAGTGTTATTTTCACTTCTCCCCTTTGAGTCTTTATCTCTATGTAAATGTATTAAAGACAATCTGTACAGATTTTCTGTACAGAAAAATAAAATCACCATATAAACTGTGTATTACATGGTCGCCATTAATTGGAGGAAATAAACAGGATCAAAACAAATTCTCCAAAAAAACCTAAACTCCCCATAATTTAGAACTGAAGTTTACTAAATGTCTTCAAGAAAACCCAAATACAACTGTAGCAACATAAACAGAGTAGCCTAGAGTAACTAGGCATGACGAGGCCAGTGATTGAGAAATGAAGGTTATGGATGTAACCAAGGTTCTATGAGTTCACTTTCTCAGGTCAGAAGTCAGACATGGAACGTAGGGAAGGTCAAAGACAGGTTTCTAATGCTTGACATAGAAAAGAGACTCAGCATTCAGAGGAAAGAATACAGTCTGGGCTGTGTTTTCCTCTTGGGAGCATCCAGGGACTGTGTACTGCAGGCATTATAGCGTTTGCATAATTATTCTCACTGGCAGAAGGGCAATGACGGTCAAAGGTTCCACACTGTAGCTTTAATGTTACAAGGCACAAGACACATCATTTGTTTAATCAACTGACAGATTGTAGACATTATATGATAAAAAAAACAGGGCAGTTTGCATAAGTGTATATTTGGCTAATGAATCAAATCTGTTTGCATTTTTTTTAATCCCTTCTACAAGCCAGAGTAGCTGTTAGTACTTGTTATGCTAAGATAAGCTAAGCATTTCTTGGCTGCACGTGCATATTTAATGAAGTCTGGGGTTAAGCTTTTCATCTACCTCTCATCAAGACAGCAAATAAGCATATTACCTCTAACGGCACACATCCTAACAGGCTTAAGCATGATTAATGTGACGTCTGCCATGATGCCTAATAACATTCTCTAAAGACGTGAGAGTCTTATTAGTTGTATCGTTTTTTAAATTGTTCCTCGTCGCTTGTGCAATCAGACCGTATCTTTGTATAGAATGAAAAATATGTCGTAGAATGCATGACGCCAGACCTAAATGTAGATGTGCTCAAAAAGGAGCTTCTAAGGTGATCGCCAATCCCTAAAAGTCTCTTCGCATCACTCACCACAACGCAGCCTACATGCCTCGTCCAAATCCGAGATGGACAATTCTCCCAAAACACACCTTTTCAGACACAAATGCGTGGAAACACACACCAATGTATACCAAAAGCACACATATCTTCACACACCGACGTGCTCGCACTCTGTCAGCAGTGGGCTAGTGTCCAGCTGCGAGGCGCCCTGCAAATTGCCAGTGATTACAGCAGTTTCACAGAATTCAGTGGTGGAGAAAGGGAGAGAGAAGGGGAAGAGAGAGGGGGTAGACGGAAAAGGAAGGCAATCAATACATTGTGAGCTGAGCGTCAAAGAAACTGACTTTCTAATCCATTTCTCTTCATCCGTCTGTGGTTTGTGTTTGATTAGGCAGGGCTGCTCTGTGCATCGGTAGAATCAAAGGTGCTTGTTGATGGATGGAATTTCTGAGACGCTTATTCATGTTTTTCCGTCTGAAGAATATTTCGGAAGGGCGGGATGAGAGGGGAATGCGATCGATAATCACTTAAGCGCACATTTGTTGCCTCACAAATTAATGGAACCAGAACAGAAAGATTTCGATTCTAAAGGCGGTGGTGTGCGCTTTAATGTAGGTTTTTAATAAATGAGCATGCTTTTATGTAAAATATAAAAAGTAATGTAAATAGAGAAAGAGTTTTATCATATTTTGGTAACGCAAGAGACATTTGTGCTGCCTTTTATTAGTCTTGGTAGCTCTACTTGTCTCGTACTTTTGGAAGGTATCGGAGAAAGGCGCATAAATCAACTGCCTTAAGAAAAATGTGTAAAAATAGTAACAGTTATTCATCATGGCGACTTAAAATGGCCTTGTGTTATCCACGCTCATTAGAAGAGTCTCCCTTCTTGTGTTATTCACGGCCTTGATTTCACGAGTATTGATGTGTTTGCTGCCATTTTTACAAATGGAGACCTGCCATTCATTTCTTTCGTTTTTGGTGTGTTTCAGTTTTTCTAATTTTATATAGCTTGTCGTGTCTGTGAAGGTTCTCAGTCATCCAGGTCATGGTAATCTAAAAGGCGACTGCACTTGTAGATTTTCTTGAAGTACACCGTTGAATTTTCAACATTACGTTGCCCATCCGTTAGCTTGCTAATCTGTTAGCCTCTCTGATTTCTAGTTGCCCTCATCTGTGTTAGCGTTGTGTGGCCAACGTTACCACTAAATGCGGAGTATTTTGTGCTCATGAATTCAAATTCCTTTCCATTTTGACCCATTTTAAGCTAGCATGACATGATAGCTTAGTCTTTTGTTGAGGTCTGTGTATGTTTGTGTACAAGCTACTGGACACTCGAACATTCCCCAGGGGATGAATAAAGTATTTTTCGATTCTTTTCAATTGTAGAGCTAATCTGTTAGCATCCAACCTGCTGTTCTCACGAATGGATGTCCACATATATATATTGTTTGTGATTGAAAATGAAAACTGAAAACAGTTACTGGAGACACTTTAGAATGAATTGAATTAAAATATTTAGCATGTAGCTGTTCTAAAAAAAAAAGGCCATAAATGGTACCTTCCTAAAGTAGAAAACGTAGAATTTTTTTACTTTGACAAGGAGGTGGTTACCTTTACTAGCCATGACACATTTGGTCACAAATTAAAGAGAAGCTCTTTGGAGGCAAGTTAGTTGTTCCGAGTAATTATGCTAAGTTAAGCTATGTGATAGCTACTGTATACTTCATGGACATGAGAGCGCCAAAGCCTGGTAAGACACTATCCGTTAAGTGAAAAAGCCTCAACAGAAAAGAAATACTGGGCTAAAAAGTTCTCTGAATGAAACACTGAGACAACGTGAAAAAAAAAGAAGCCTTTTAATCAAAGTCAAATCACATATTCATTTCAATTTACACCTTGCCAAGACGGGTGTAGCACGGCGGACGCCCCGAGGAATCTCCCTCTCACCGCTCCCACATCTCTTGATCTCGCACCGACTCCACGCGCTCAGACAGCTACTAATAAAAGAGCCGAGACGCACAAAAGGAGAAGAGGAAAACTGCAGAGGGTTTCAGGGGAAGGCTTGCATCAGGAAGAAGCTCACCTTTCGTAACGCTGTCACGGCGTGAAGGAGGGGGGTGGATTAGGCAAATGGTAGCTGGGCTTTTATGACACGTTGTCATTTATGCAAAGGCAGAAGAAAAAAAGTTTAAAAAAAAAAATCAAAGGCCATCAAATCAGATTTTTCGCTGGGTCTTGATTTTTTTCCACAGTCTACATTTTTTCCCAGCTCTCTCTGTCTCTTTGTCCTTGTCGCATTCCTTATCTGTCATATTTCATCTCACTACTTTTTTCCCTTTCTCTCTCTCTCTCTCTCTCAGTTGTGTAAATGGTCACATGATTTTACCAGCCCCCCCCACACACACACACACCTTCTTTTGTCCGTGCTTTCTGTCTGTTTTCTCTCTATGTGCCAGAAGCAACGATAGACTCATGCACAGTGGTTAAAAGCTCCAGCTCTGTCAGACCTGTGAGATTTCTTCTTTCTGTTTGTGTGCGTGTGTGTGTCTGTGTGTGCATCCCTGCATCCCGGGCCCTGAGGCAGGGTGGAGCCGAGCTTTCTGTAACTGGGTATTGATCTGACACACACAGACACACATGAAACGCACACACCGTGAGCAACGCTTTGCTGAGGGGAGGCCGGCTGACCTGAGATCAGATCAGACACTGATTCAGCCTCCTTCAGAGATGAACACGCCTTTGATTTTCTGCTCTGTGTGCGTGTGTGTGTGTGTGTGTGTGTGTGTGTGTCTACTGTGACTGTGTGCGTGGGTTAAAGAGACCGAGACGGATAATGATGGCTGCCGGCTTTGTGCTCCGCAAGCGCGCATGTAAAGGCGTGTGTGTGCTCGCACACAAACGAGGTCCACACACAAATATCAATATAGTGACCTTTTCCGCACCAAACCTGGTAGCCAATGGTAACACGGGACAGACCGCTGGCCAATCCGGTCACAGGCTAAATGGTCGATAAACTATGTGTATTTATAAAGTCACCATTAATTAGAGAATTTTTGAAAAGCTCGATAACAGTTCATCCATTTGACATGGCATTTGGTAATTATTATAAATAGGTTCAATTCTCATTCGTGTATTTGTGCCCAAATAGAGGACGAAAAAACCCGTTCCATGAAATTAATCTCAGTTTGTGCGTATTGTCTGCTCTCAGTAATGGATATTTAATGTATTTATTTCCAGTAATTTCCTCTCTCGGTGAGTCCCAGGGATCGGCTTTCCGCCATCAAACCACCGTAAATTCGAGTCTCTGTTTGTAATGTGGCCCGAGTAGCAACCTTTATTTGGGCACTGCCATTTGCCGGGAATCAGAAAAAAATAACTCACCACTGTTTCAACGAGTTTGTCTGATCGGAAGGAATTTTATAGGTGTGTATATGCTGCTTGGAGTGAGCGTGAAGTGATTGTTGATGCTTCTGCTAAATGAATTTGGTATTTTAAATTTCAAGTGTGGAGGGAAGAAGCTTCTTCTTCTTTGTTATATTTTAACGTCGATTGGACTCTGCACTGCCGGATGAACTTGGCAGCCCTCTCAAACTGCAGTGATTTCAATCAAACTGAAGAAATATTGTCCATGTAAATGTACTTGGTGATAACAGTGTACAGAAACATGCACTTGCTTTTATTCTGAAGCTTACTCCAACCCTAACTGTAAAGAAAAGGCCCGTATCATCTAACTAGCAAAGGCAAATATTCTCAGTTTTGGCACAAAAACAAATTTGTTAATGAGAAATGACCCATCCATCCACCCCAGCCTCCTGCCAGTAACAAAACTAAACTAAACTAAACTTTCTGATGCCTGACCTTGTTCATATCGGCTGCCAACCTGAACCAGTTTTGGACTGTAATTATGCAACACATATCAGCATCTTATGGAAGACCAGCGAGGATAATTGCTACTTGTTTGGTTTCGCCTCGAGCGCAGTGTAATTATCTTCATCTCAACATGCTTTCTTGCAAAAGGATATATTTAGACAAAATATTTATCAAATGTTTATTCTTTTTTGTCGTGTTGACATTATGAAATGAGCTAACTCTTTGCCCTGTCTTACAAAATAATCTCTGTGGGATTTGAAGAAATCAAGCTTTTTATGCCTAAGCAGAGACCAATTTTCCTCCATGTAGGATCCCTACATCCCTCGGATGTGAGGACACAGTTTTATGAGCTAATTGTTTTGACTCCGCCTTTCTCTCCGAAGCGCTAAATGTGTCTGCACCCTGGTTGCTTTGGGTCTTCCCTCCTTCCTTCCCTACCCTGTCTTAACCCGGGACCACACTCTCCACCAGACGCTTTGCACTCCACTTGCAAAGCCGCCATAAACTATCCTCAACTGCTAATTATGCGCTGACAACAGTGCGCCATAAATCACAGACTGACTAATGAATTCCCACAGATTCTGTGTGCGTGTGAGAAGCAGAGAGCGGTGTGGTAGACATGGAGAAAGCACTCTTGTTTTTGCTCAAGTCTCCAAGATGCTTCTGTATTTTCATTTGTTGTGTTCGCACCCTCTTGGAGACTTGGTGACAAGGCACATAATTGCATGCACTGTCTGAAGGGATTAGTGTGTGCAAATAAGAGAATGAGTGACAGAATCAAATAGATATCATTAAACTATCAGTGAACTGAGCTTCCTGTACTTTGAGGATCGCATCAAATATTTCAGGTTTAACAGTGTAATTTAAAGAACTATAAGTGATTCCTTCTTAATCCTTTCATGAAGAACAACGACAGAATGAACCCAAGTAAAATTCCTTACTGTCTTTTAATTCTTACTTTTTATTAAGCTATGTGGACATTTAAAGAAGAAAATATGGTTTGTGTAAAAATTCTGGTTCCAACATTGGAGGTTTGCTCGACTGGAGCAATTGGGCAAAATCCCATGAAAGGGAGAAAGAAGTCTTTTTCACAGTGTTTGTGTAGCTCTAAGTAACTGTCCATGTGAATTTGAATAGTAACCGTCCATGTGAATTTGAATTTACCATCATCCTCAAGACTTGTTGCATGAGATGCTGGTGGCCATTTCAGGTAGATTTTTAATATGGTTTGATCATTTACATTGTTCTAAATCTGAATGTTTTAAGATCTGAATAGCCATGTGACAATCTAGCTAGCCTGCCATTAATTTATTTAACTATTTATTTAATAGGTCATAGCAATATTGTTTATCATTGCCAGAATTGCCCTCCATGATAGACTGGATTTGAATCCACAAGTCTATAGTCATACTAGTAGTTATCACAGAACATAGAGACAATGTCATTAATGTCGGGAGGTGTACGTCAGGTTACGGTGTAGAGTCCAGAGCTACACCATACCTACGTTGTTGAGTGGCTATATATCAAGCTTTACTTTACGCAACTTTCCACATCGAACATTGTCATAATTACACTGGTTTTTACCTCAGTGCACCACTGCATAGACTACATGAAAGAAGTGAACGTGGCTTCTGGATTAAACCAAAATGGATGAAATGGATCTGGGTGAAATGAAACCATGTCATGCCTCCTAACACGAGAGGGTTCACCAGTGTTATTATGGATAATCCAAAGGGGTGTTAATTAAATAATTGGTCCAACCAGTATTTATCAAGACATTTCACTAAAATCAATATATGTCAGTCGGGAAGGAGCACTGGAAGGAGACTTAGGCCCATTTCACATCGAACAAAAAACCTGGGTGCTGTCATTCGACCTGAGCAGGCCTGTCAGACTGCGTCACTGTAGAAGCTCCTTTGTGAGCTTTTTCAATCCAGCAAATCAAATGTGTTGTTATACAATCATTAATGGGAGTGCATAGGCGAATTAGCCCTACGTCATGTTTGGGAAATAGCACCAGAGAATCTTGATGTGAACTGTGCTGTGTTTGTATACAGCTTGTACAGCTATATGGCACACTTTTTTAATGATCATGGCAGTGTACTGGCAAGACGGTGAGATCTACGAGGTGTTCTGCATCCGTGGAGAAGAGGAGATTCACCGCACTGACATGTGAAATGACGATGTTGTTGACGCGTTGACGTATGAGGAAAAACCCTGGGACTGCTAACGATGTGAAAACACACCAAAGACGGGTTGACCCGGGTCTGAAAATCCTGTATCAACCTGGAATTTTCGATGTGAAAGGGGTATTATACAACTTGTCAGGTCCAGTATGGTAATACTCAGACTCAAACATTAGTGATGCATTCCAGTAGACCAACAGTTTGGTCTAATGCATATTGTATTGTGTGACTGGATAGAAATGGATGTGCATCTATGCTAATGGTAGGGATACTATAAAAATAGAACTGTTAAAGTGCAAAGGCGGTCTCATACAATGATTTATTCAGATTAGATGCAACCACATACACATAAGACCCACATGGGCACTCAAAAAGACTAACATGTGACCAGCCTCTCTTTATGCTTGGTGTCTTTTGCACCGCTATGAGATACACTGTTAATTTGTTTTCCACAAGAGGAGCTTCAGGACAGTGGACATCAAACACACACTGGAGCCCTGTTGTGAGTCAAACTGTGCATTGCTGCATTTTGAAAAAACAGAGGATTCTCTCAAAGGGCACCCGTTATTTTCAATTGTCTGGACTTGTCCACAACAATTGAGTTGCTTCCAGGTTGAATATCTTTCTTTTTTTTCTCTCGAATGAATGGTTCTACAGTCCGCTGACATTTCAGCAAATGTCACCGGTAGGATGTTTTGTCAGTGGAACACCAATGTATTTGCGACGCCTCCTTTTGAGACAGCAGTCATTTACATGTTAACAGCCGAGAACAATCCTTTTTAAATGCAACTATTAAAACATCATTGCCCAAGTGCGTAAGATCTTCTGGTCTTGTTGTTTCGGTCTCCCGTGTCTCTTTGTCTTCTTTTTGGATTCTATTCCTAAGCTGGCTCCCTCTTGCGCAATTACTCTTCTCTTACTGCACTTAATTCGCCGTAGTTTTTGACTTTCTGACCAACAACCTTGCCTGCTTCTCTCTCTGTCTCTTTCTGTTTCCTCCCTATCTCCAGCTCTTGACATGAGTGAAGAGGCCCGCTGAGATAAAACACAATGTCAGAGCATGCCTCAGCTCTCTCCGCTGAGTGGGAAAATTGACTGGGATTGTCTGTGGCAGTCCCTACTTGCAGCAGTCTGTGGCCCGTGATGCTTAAAGTGCTGTGCTAATTAGTTTTCTCTGTCCCTCCCTTCATCCCAGCACACACATGCTCCTTCTCCCCCCATGACAACACACACACACACTCAGACACCACAGTAGTCTCCCTCTTCCTTTTGTGCTGCGTCGCATCATTGCCATTGCCTATCTATTATGTAACAGTGTAGGGAAAGTGCAGACATACCTTCTCAGGGGTTTTCCATCCGTGGCTTTGCATGTTACACAAGTTATGTCTCTTTCTATATTTGCTTAAGAAGCACATGGAGAGAGAGCAGTAGGGGTAGAGGCAAAAACCAGTTATCATATACCGCTTTCACATCGAAAATCCTGGGTCAACCCAGCATTTTCAGACCCAGGTCGACTCGCCTTTGGTGCGCTTTCACATCGGCAAAAGTCCCAGGTTGGACCTCACACTGTGAGAGCTGCGTGCCTGTTTTTTCCTCCCTCGTACGTCATTGCGTACATTGCAGATAACATTGCAATTTGTTGATGACCCGGAGAATGGACCGGTCAAAGCCCTGCTCCTTCAAAAGGCTGATATTTGAATAAATCACTGTGTCCTGCACAGAGCCTGATATCTGCTGCTGAATCTCCTCTTTTCCTCGGATGAAGAACACTGCCATGATCATTAAAAAAGTGTGGGAGATCACTATACTGTATATATCGCCATTAATCTATGCACTTCCATTAACAATCCTGTAACAACACATTTGATTTGTTTGATTAAAAAAACCCAGGTCGACGTGGCATACCTGTTCACATCGAAGCCGCGTCGAGCTGAACCAATAAAATCCTGGGTCGATTGCACAGTCATTGACCCGAGTCGTTTCCTTTCATATTGAGCGAGGAACTATATAAACTAGCATTAATGTGCTACTGGACACTATTTGGCTCTAACAGTGACTTCCATTCAGTATTTTATATATATATTTAAAACAAAACATTTACGTTCCTTTTTGCTCTGTTTTGGGCTCCACCAACTTCCGAGTTACATATATGGCTCTGTAGCTTCCAAGCACTCCACTCTTCTCACCAGCTGGATGCTAAATTTATCTTTCTGCCATTTGTTGCTAGACTGGTGTGGTACTGTGGGTTTATGAGAGCTTTTCTGGCAGTAATAACATGGTTGATAAATCAAAACCACAAGCAAAACCCAGAGAGGCTCTAAATGAAAACTTAAAAACCTGTTCACATTCATTATTTCATTCATATTTAATATGTAAAAAAATATATATCGTTGCAGCTTTACAGATGCATTCATCCAAGCAAATATTGTTGGACATTGTTGGATTATTGTTTTTTTAAACTGAGTTTGAATATTGCTATTATAATAACAATATATATCAAATCAAAATCCAATCTGTGTCTAACAGGTGTAGTGAAGAATCTATATTCCCCATCCTGTACCGTTATAAGTCTGACTTCCTGGGACATTGTCCATTCCCATCATTCCATATTGTCTTCATAGTAAATAATATCTGAGTGAAAGGGATGTTTCTGGTCCCACCAGTTTTTGTTGCATTGGTCATGAAATCATGCGTTTGGACAAACGCCCTTGGCTTTGATTTCAAAGTACATTGAATGTAAAAAGGAAAAGAAAGAAAAAAGGTTTAGGTTGCAGTCTGGGATTGTTAACTGAATGCAACACAGCTTTTTTTTTTTTTTTTTTTTTTAAAAAAAGAATGAAATTTAATGGGATACATTAACAAAAATTGTTAGAAAAAATCTGGGCTCAGGACCAGCTCATTGTGAAATAACCAGCATTGTTATTGTGCTTGTATTGTGAGCCATTAGGTGGAAGCGGCATTGTGAGCAAAACAAGGGGGCACGAGATGAACCCTTGCTGAAATAATTTGCATTTATGGAAACAGAAAAGAGCTGTTTTGGGGCTTCCATCAGCTTTTCAGTGAAAGCCTTGGAATCACTTCTGACAGTTTGATCTGGCTGTCACTCACAGGCTGCCCTGAAAACCTTGTTAGCAGAAGTGATACTGGCAACAGTAGAAACTGTTGGAGGGTTCAGAACTGTCAATGGCCGTATGGTATCTGTTCCAGATTTTATGAATGAGGTTGGTCATTTCTTAGTATTTCATTTCAAAGAGAAGTGGATAGGCTCTTTGTTAACTTTGAGGCTACCTTTAGCTTAGCTTGGCATAAAGACTGAAGACAGAGGAAACAGCTAACTGGGCTCTGGAAAACTCAGGCTAGCAGTTTCCCAGTACCAGCCTAAGGCTAGGTTTCACTAAATCAGTCTGACTGGACCTTAATGATAAATGGAAGTGGTACTGAAAGTGCAACCATACTTTCAAAAATATTCATAAGGCAGAAATAAAAATTTGCTCATTTTTAAATGTAACTGAAGCTAAAAGCTCCCTCTTGGTCTCAAATTTAACTCAATGTATAATGAATGAAGTGATGAATAAATCAATAAAGTCACACTCGCTACAGACTTACCAACAACAGATTTTGTCCACCTTTAAACCACATTTTGGCCTCTGATATAGCAAAATATCAGGTACCTTGCTGGCAACGTGTTGGCATTGATAAGGTGGTAAGACTCTCTAAGGGAAATGGTGATAAACTCAATTTTGGAAGGTTGCTAGATGGAAAATCTGAGATACAGCGAGAGCTGAATAGACATAATCACGTCTCAAAACTTGTATCATAAGCTTTGGAAACTAACAACAAATAAGTATGAGAATACCATTGTGTTTGCTAATGCTAATTCTGTATCTATTACACTCCGTGGTCAAGCACATTCAAATGCAAGTGCAGTGTTTTGGATCAATATAGGAATAATGCCTTTAAGCTCATAATGAGGCTATAATGTACCTACAGTTCATGTGGATCAGGAACCCTGGTCTCTAGGGGGGAAAGGAACAGTCGGCGAGCTCTCAGGTTGAAACATGATATATGTTTTGTTTTTTTTTGTGGTTTCTGGGATTTGTGGTGTTGACTGGTGTTAAATCAAATCTAATCTAATCTAATATAACTTTTGTTATTCCTTTGCCCACACACTACAATTTTGTCATATATGCTAATTATCAATAGCTATAATAGGACAAAATGATTAAGTAATCCCAGTCAAAACCCAACTCCACTGTCACATCATAATGTTCTGAAAAAAAAAACACATGAATTCCATCAAACTAAAAGGGATTTTACATTCACTTCTCTGAGAACTATCTTTAAAAGTTACCGTTAGCAGGCAGTAAAGCACAAATGTTAATGATACAAATATGTATTCTATCTTTCAGACATTTCAGGTATTCTATTAGCTAAGTGGCTACAAGTATGCTATTTGATAGCTTATTATCAGTTTAGTGAGTAGCAATTAGAGTCAGTTATGAGCTTGCAGTAACACACATGCTAACTGTGTTTTAAGTGAGTGTTTAGCAAATAGCAGTTACAACCAGTTTTGAGCTAGAGGTGCAGCTTTGCTAACATCTTCCTATAGCTGTCAATTTAGCAAGTAGCAGCTATGGACAGTTGCCAACTGTCAGTTCAGCAAGTAGCAATTGGAACACTTATTGGCTCGCAGTCAAACACTTGATAACTGCTTACTAGCTACTTTAGCAAGTAGCATTTATGTCCACTACGGAGCTTAGGAGTTATCTCCCTGAGTTAGGCAAGTAACAGGCTCCTTATTTAGCTAGAGTGTTACAAGTTAAACAAGAGGCAGATTTAGACATTGGGCTAGAAGGGTGCAATCTTGCTATCTGCTTGCAAACTGCTAGTTTAGCAAGTAGCAGAATTACTTGTGAGCTAGCAGCTTCACACTTGCTAACAGATAAAACATGACTTCAGAACGATGTATAAGCTAAGGAAGCTAGCAGCTGCAAACACTTAGCAGGAACAGCACCAGATGTAACATGTACACCAATCAGGCATAACATTATGACCACCTTCCTAATATTGTGTAGACCTCACTTGTGCCTCCAAAACAGTTGCGATTCATCAGAGAACAGACATAGGTCTTCTGAGGGTGTCCTGTGGCGTCTGGGAACAGAATGTTCTTATTGGGGGCCAAGGAGTGTCATTGTGGACGGGCACGTGTATTGTCACAGGACGGTCAATGTCACTTACTTATAATGTCAGTGGTTTTAATCTTGGGACTGATCGGTGTGTAGTGCAAGTATAAAAGTCACTTAAGCAGTTTGAGAAAAAAAAAAAATCAATTAATAATAAGCCAACACGTCCATCAATGAGGCAACAGGATGGGAAATACTGCAATTACTCACTGTTAACCCTTAACACACGCTGCTGTATCCTCTGAAAACATTTTCCTCCAGTAATCACACCAGAACCTCCAAAGAGCAAGCTGACACATTTTCCTAACACTACCCCCCCCTCTCTCTTGCTGCACACACACACACACACACACACACACAAAAACGCACACGCTTGCCGCTGCGTCAAAGCACTCTGCGTGAACAGGCAGATTGCTGCAAGAGCTAATGAATTGTGCTGTCAGGGAAGTAACAGATTTATTTACATCTCGAAATGGATATCTCTTCCAGCCAATCCTGGAGAGCTAACCCAGTGGAGCTTTAAGCTATAGGGCCGCTAATGGATCAGGCAAAAGTAATGAGAGAGAGAAAAAATGGGGGGAATATCCAGGGAACACCATGGGGTCGGACGGCGTGCTGTTCGACTGCAACACTGGAAAGTGGAGAGAAAATAAAATAGCCGGAGGGTGGGGAGCAGTAAGTTGAAGGGTATTAGTTGAAAATCCACTTTAAGAGGTGTCGCGCTGCAGACGCACACATTTATGGACACACTCAAGCGGCCTCGGAGGCAAGTAGATAGCGCACATAGCTGGCTTATCTATTCTGCACTGCTTAATGCCACAGAATCTTGGAGGATTTCATGAAAGCGCACACGGGCTTGCCTGGCGCGTCAACCGGACCTACAAATTAACACCTGATCTGGGGAGAGGAACCCGGTGAAAGGCTTCAAATGAACCCAGAGTACAACGGGGAGGGAGGAGGGGGGAGACACGCATCTGCGCTCAGACTTGTCTCAAGGCTTTATGTCACGCAAACAAATGCGAACGTGCACAAATACACCTCGTTGCGACACCGCGCACGAGCCAAGAAGGAGGACAGGTGAAAACGAGCCCGAGGAGAGATAATGTGTTTCTCATCCCTTCCCTCTGGAAATCTCAATCCACGTTTTGATCCCCTCCTCATATCCCCATCTCCCTCCCTCTCCGTCTCGCGGAGGTTAGACGTTTCCGTGCAGTGTGCGACGGCGCAGTGTACTTTCGGGGTTGTCTGTTGTGTGTGTGATGCTGCAGTGTATCTGGGTTATTTGAAGAAAATGGAGCCATGCTACAGCAGCCCTCAGATCACTGCTGGAACAGACAGCGTTTTTTCCCCCCCCCCTTCCTGCTAATCTGAGGAAGGTGCAGCTCACTGCTAATCAGGGTGCGATGTAGCGTGGTGTAAAATAAAACCCTTGCAACGCAGCGAGGGCTGCGTTGGAGAGGGCAGGAAAGGACAAGCCGCCGGCCGCGCGTGCGTTGTGTGTGGTCTTAGATGTTATCCGTCATGTCGGCTGCTGGCCACAGATGAGGCCATTAAGCCCTTAAGCAAGGCAGATTTCTTCCCTCCTGTCCACTTCTGTTAATAAATCTCCTCCGATGCTCGCACGCCGCGGTCAGTTTTGTGTGCAGGCATGCGACTTCGGGGTGCACGATGCGTGCATAAATGTCTGCTCAGTCGCCGATTCATGCGCTGAGAAAGTGTGCGTGTTTATAATTGTGTGTCTGGGGGAATCCCTGTCTTTGTGCGCGCGTCGATGCGTGCGTGTGTGTGTGTGAGTCGAGGACTTTGTCTGGTTGCATTTTGGTGAAGCTGCCCGGGGATTCAGTTGCAGCCAATCCCGTGTCGCCACTCGATCTCTCCGCGTATTTGTGTGTGTTTGTGGAAACCATCATGGAGTACTCGCTTTGTTTGCAAATGGCGTAAACCACTTAGTAGGCATCTACGGGGAGAACAAATTAGCATAGATTATTTATTGCTAGTTGCGGTGTTTGCATTCACAATTTGCTGTATTTGCAACAAGATTGGATTCGGGCGGAAAGCTGTCCATTGAGTATTTTTGTGCTCACGCATGACTACTGACAGCAGGACATATTCCAGATTCATCACTGGATTCATATACTCGATAAAATCTTGCTTTATGATTATATTAGGGCTCTGCTCAGGTTGAAAGTAGCCTTTAAGTAGGAATGCCTGGCTCTTGTGTACTGGGCATACGCTCGCTTTACGCTGGCTATACAGTTCTGCACTAAACCCGCCTTTATGATGCTTATAATGTTCAGTTTACCTTGAAACGGTGTCAGACAGCTTCAACTCTATGATCATTTCTTTGTGCTGCTGGGTAACTGAATATTGAATCAAACACACAAGCATTTCTGTTATTTATTCGACTAAAATGCAGTCGTCCAAATGATTGGCACCACACAATACAGTTCAATAGTACTACAATCCACAGCCTCCACAATGAGAACACACACAATGAAACCAAAGCTCTCTCTGACAATGAATGCATTTGCTTTCACTGGTGGTGAACCGGTGAGAACCAGTAAGAACTGGCAGGTGAGTGTGTCGTCCCCTTCCTGCTCTTTCAGGTGGGATGTTATTTTTGGGGGGAAATTGCAACAAATATGATATATATACAGTAGATCCTCTCTCATAAAGTACCAGAAATATTTGTTCTCGAAAGCATCTCTCACTCTGAACCCCCTCGCCCCACCACCGCACACACCGGCCGCCCCACCTGCTCTGTCACTGACGCGATAATTCGTGTAGCACATGAAAGCTATCCATGTTGGTCGCAAATAAAAATGTCCGTCACTGCCACCGTTTACAATGATGTCAAGAGAGTTAGCTGCTGCCTCCAAAAACTGAAGGAAAAATACAGATGTGACATAAACTAGCTTAACTTTATAGCAGCTAGCTTGTACAGTTTAAATATGCTAATATGCTAATATGCTAATTTAACTTTACACACATTTATCCATAGAAAGTCACACGTCAACAGCATTATATTAATGAATATTGCACATGCTAATTGTTAAAAATTTGCATCGTTATGGTAATTTAATTACGCACTTATAAAAACCCAATGGTTTTTACATGGAGATTTAATTGGTGGTATAGTATCATATTAGCTTTTATTGGTATAATTATTAGTTTTTTATTGTTTATTATGAATTATTCTGATTCTAAAATGACAAATGCGTCAGTAAGTGCTTAGCGTCAGTTAGCATGTTCACTAGAAGGATATTCTAATATTTGTACATTGGTACAGAGTTTCATAGCTGACATGTCGACTCTTAATCTTGTGTCTTTTGTTGTTGTCGTCGTCCTTTTTCTTTGCCGTTATGCATATTTCTTGTCGTCCGAGGCCCGGTGACTGTTTAGCGTTAGCATGTTCCCGTTGCTCCAGTGTGTTAGACGTTAATCAATAACGGTCTGTTCACACCCACACAGGCCTGACAAGAGATCTAATAAAGGGACAATAAGTGAAAACCAAGGTGTAGGAGTACGGGGACTGTAAATAGGAGGCATTAAGTGCTGCTACAGTGTGAGACGGGAGTTTATTTTTTGCCATTTGAAACCACAAATAATATAGTATGTAATATTTCTATATGTAACGCAACAAAGTGTCTAGACTGTGGTCAAGCTGAACAACCAAATGTATATGTATATATTAGCTGTACATCAAAATATATCCTAATTACACTTATATAATGAATAACTTGAGGTAATTTACATTTAAATTGGAGGAAAGGGCTTTTACACAGTTGCCTAGTTCCCATGGCTCAAAAGTGATTGGACAATTTACTCCCCCTCCCCCCAAAAAAAAGGTTTCTGGAGAAACTATTCATTCTTCAGTTCTTAATCAGTGAAGCAGCTGAATGATCTGGAGTTTCCAAGAGTTTTTTCATTTGCATGTGGAGAGTGCTGCTGTGCTCTGAGCTCATGACATGGGTTCAAAGGAGCTCTACATGCAGGTGAAACGGGTCACGCTTAGGCCGCAAGAACCACACCAATCCAGTACATTACGCAAAAAAAAAAAACATTAGAAGTGGGCAGATCACACACACATGTACGCACATGTAAGCTGTGCAAATTTAGAAAGGCTTGGCGATCCACAAAAGACAGCAGGATCCTTATGGTGCTGTAGGTGGAACGGCCCTCAGCGTCTATCCTGATTATTCTACGAGAGGTGGGTGTGAAGAGAAGAACTCTTCATAATGCAAACAATTAAAGACAACAGCAAAAATAACAGAAATTGTGCCAATTTATGTAGATGAGCTACCATCCACGAGGAGTGTGTAGAGGCGGTCCAAACCTATAAGCACCTGATCAGTAAGAAGTGGCAGTATACAGAACCTACAGAGTCTCTATTTCCTTAGGAGATTAAGATGGTTTCATTTCCTCCGTGAGCTGCTGGAACTGTTCCACCAGACTATAGTTGCCAGTGTCCTCTTCTACGTCCACTGTGGTGTGCTTGGGGCGGCAGCACTGAGAAGAAGGACACCTCGCGGCGGGACAAACCGACACAGGAGGTGGTCTCTGTGGTAGAGGCAGAGCTGGGGTTGCTGACGTCGGTGGCAGAGTCGAAGAGCTTGAACAAAATCCTCAAAGTCCACGTCATGAGCAATGTCCACAGTCAGACAGAGAAGCTCGTTCAGTGACAGGCTGCTGTCTCTGTCCTGCTCCATGGACAGATTGAGGAGGTCGATTGTCCCTCAGGCCGTAAGACTCTACAACTTTTTTTTTTTTCGCCGCATTATATTTTCACATCATTGTACAATTATAAAATTAAAGGATTTTTATACCTGCTTCTGTTCGATGAAGCTCCTGGACACTGAATTTCCCGCAGGACAAATTAAGTATCTGTCTAAATTCCTCATGTTTCAGTCACTTATTAAACCGTCCCTCAGCAGCTTCTGCTCGACATGAGACGGAACCACTGAATACTTCACTCTGAGACGCCGCCGTCGTCGCCGCAGCCATTATTTATCCGCATAAACTCTACTTATGTGCGGCCGTATTGTGCCGGCGCCTTACTTGCTGCCGGGGGACGGGGGAGAATTAAAGATGAATTACCTCCTCAATAAGGACTAAGTGCTGTATCTACCAAAGCTGTCAGGCTTAAATGAATGAATTCCAATGACTCGGCAGCAAACTGGGCGCGTGAGGGAGGAGGGGAAGCGGGGAGATGGAGGGAGCGTTGATGGGGGGGAAGAACGAGACGAAGGAGTAAAATTCGCTCCTCGTGTCCCCCCCGTTCTCACGCTCTGGCTTTCATCTTTCGCACCTTTTCGCACGCTCTCTCTCTCTTTCACCTTTTTCCTCCTCCTCCCTTCTCTCGGCCCATTGCTTCCATCGGTGTGTTGCTTCGCCCCAATCTGTCCCCTGCAACTTGTTTAGGCGAGCAGCAGGGCGAGGGCACGTGTAAAGTAACAGATAAATGTGGGCTTGTAGCGCGTTACCCGGAGTTTTTTTTTTTTTAATGCCGGGCTCCACTCTCCCCGCACTTTTAGCCCAAATGTTCCATTTATCTGAAAGGGTCGGCGAGAATAGCCGGGCATCAAAGAGCCTGTAATGACCGAGGGCGTGAAAGGAGAAGGAGAAAGGGAAGAAAAGCAGAGCAGAGCGGGGGAAGAGATTAGCGCATTCAAGTGCACGGGGAGCAAAAGGAAAGAAGTGGTTCTCACAAACATGTCTCCATGTAAACCGCATTTTCCCTCTTTTGCACGAAAGCGCAGCGTCCAAGTCGCTGTCTACTTTCTTAATTTATTCATTAACCGTGATTGGTTTTTAAACCTCCTCATGCTGTTTGCAAAAGAAAGAAAGAAGGAAAGAAAGAGCTATCTCCCTGCATTAAAGGGATGCTTCACACATTGCAGCAGGGAATATGTTTAGTTAACATTTTATAGCAGCGTGCGGCTCAGACAGTCCCCTGACAGAGACACGCGAGGAAAAAAAAGAAAAAAAAAACTTTCAAATGAGACTATAATCCTTTGACGCACAGAGCCGGAGAGCGAGAAACGCATTAACACTCCGAGTGGAGAGGAGGGAAGCAGCCGCAGACCGCGGCCCGTTTGCGCGCCCGGTGGCTCATTAGCGCCCTGTGTGCACCGGCGACAGTTCCTCCTGATCGCGCATTTTAATTGGGTTTAAAGAATTGGACGGCGCGCCACGTGTTCGGGCCGCGCTCAGGCGACTGGCACGCATGCTTTCCGGTGTGTTTGAGTAAACGCAGCGTGTCGTGCTACATCCTAACGAGGTGGAGTAATAGTAGACGTGGTGTCCCTCTGAGCAGTTTAGAGTTTCCCTGTCAGGACAGAAGAATAAAAAATAAATAAATAAACGTGCTGCTTCCTTCTTGCTTCTCGTGCAAAGTGTTGCTTACGCTCGCGCACCGTTTAGCATTAATCTACGTCGGGGTTTGTCAGCTGTTTACCGGCAGGAGCTGACGGGGATGCGGGTTCAGCACCGAGGCCAGCGACTACCAGAGAGAGAGAGAGAGAGAGAGAGAGAGAGAGAGGAAAGAGACGCGCTGTGGAGTTCTTTTTTTTTACCATGTGTTAATGGCTCCTCCGTTATGCGGTGGATGTTTAATGTGACCTCTCAGTTGTGTTTCAGTGACTGAGAGTCAGAGGAAGAATCTAACTTTCAGCTGAAAACAAAAACGGTTTAGTGTTTATGTGTCAAAACGTAGTAAATTGCTTCACAGAAACAAAGAGGACATTCAGAAAGGATTATAATAAGGCTCTAATCTGTTTTTTTTTTCTTTGATAAACAACATACAACCATGAGTATTCAGGAGGATTATATGGGAGTTTTATATATATAAAAGTTTGAAATTACTCAGAAAAATTATAAATACTCAGAAATAGTGAAAATTAAACTAGTCTTACTGTTATTTTGTATTATCATTAGTATTATTATTAAAAACACTAGCACGTTAGCCATAGTAACTTAGCAGTAACTGAGGCAAAGTTTTATGTCAATCAAATTTGGTCTTCTATATATAAATCGACATAAATTACATGCACACATGGGTTTCACAGTATATATGATGGTAGCTGCTGGTCTTTAGTCTAGATAACTAGCTAGCATAAGGCTAGCATAAGGCTTGGTTAACTTCAAACTTCATTCATTTGTAAAGCGATGTTGGGCGTACATGAAGGTACACAGTAATGATGGTGTGACTTTATTTTTCCTGTATAAAATCTTAACAAACGTCAAAGAGAGACATTGACAGTTACCTCACATAATAAGGAGAAACCAGTTTACATCCAGTTCTTACTTTTAATCTCCTGCTCCCGTGACTTTCTCCGTTTTTGTTCACTGGACAAACGGTGGAGTTTCCCCTGTGTTTTCCTGATCCTTTGCTGCAGCCGTAGACTAAGCACTGTGGCATATTTTAACTTTTAATCCAACTTTACTCTCTGTTATTGCCACTTCTCTGAAGGTTAGACATATCAAACATGGCGCCCATGGAACACGTGACCAGCTCAGAACCAATCAGCACAGCGGGATCGCTCAGACGGTTCATTCCACAGTTGGCCAGACTCTGTCTAATATATGGTTCTGAGTCTTATTAATACAGTGCGACCACTAGTGGACAAATTAGGGATGGCAGTTAATTCCATTGACAAATTGTGTTGTCTATGTCATTTTCGCACTTTGCATTTTCATCCCGCTGTCCACAACGGAACCTCTGGTGGGTCAGTTTTATATGTTTATAAAAGTGACTATTGAACTCATATTTGTAATTTCACCAGAATTATGATTCCAAATGAATGCCAATTAACACCAACTATTTACGACACCAACATTCCCTACAACTAATTTGCAGCACAATTGTTGTGAGTAAGAGTCAAAAAATGCCTTAGTCAAGACAAATTTTTCTGCTGACCGACTCCACAGCCCAGTTATCTGAGCAAACCAGGAGAGGTGGACGTTTTAAACCAGAGCTGTTTTATTCACAGTGCGGCACAATTTGATATAACCCTGACCCGTGGGTATACGCTGCAGCACAAACCTGAATTACGTATACATTAAACGCAGTTAGCGAGCCTGTGTCACGACCCCTATAAGCCCTGGGTATTTCATGAGGATTTGGCTGCTTTCGAAGCTGTTTGTGATGCGTTTACTGACATTTTCAGACACGGTGAAGAAGTGGAGGATGATGCACTTGTAATTTGGTGCACATCTTAATATTCCACAATATATCGAAGCAAAATGTTCATATCCCCTACATACGCCTCATCCTGTCATTGCGCCTTTGCTTTCCCGACATTAACCAGACGTTAGTTTGCCAAAGTTTAGTTAGTTTGCCAAACCTCGGTTACTTCTAGACAGATTAGTTGATCTTTAGGGTTACTTGGCCAAGGAAGGCTGTAAAGAAATGATCTGATTATGGCTGACTTGTTTTATAAAAAGGTATGCCAGAGAATGGAGACTGCTGCCAATTCTCCAGCCTCTTGGCCATGTTGTATGTGGAAGAACTCTTTTAGGTCCGTATGGTCATCCCCATAGACGCTTTGGTGAAGCTGTCACACACAGGTAAAGGTCGTTTTTTGAAGACGTGCTTTTTGTCCTGAAGTGTCCCAAATGTGGGGTTGGTTGTCAGCAACTGTGATACGCTGATCAGCCACAACATTAAAGCCACTGACAGGTGCCATAAATACCATTTACCATCTTGTGACAATTCAATGTTCTGTTGGGAAACCTGTGGACCTGGCATTTGTGTAGATGTTACTGAGACAACTCAAAATACAACCTGGCCTCTAAGATCAAGTATTATATTAGGAAGGTGGTCACATGTTATATATTGTCATGTTATACCTGATCTGTGTATAGTCCACATTCAAACCAACAAGTTTGTCTTCAAATTTAAAAACAATGTGATTGAATTGTGTTTTTCAAAGTTGGACTTCAGAGATTTGATAATTGCCTCTAATGACCTACACTTGTGTTCATTCATTGTGTACATTCTGCTTGTCTTAGTGGCCTGTTAAAAAACAATAAAACAAAAAAAAGGACAGACAAAGGTTAGCATCTGTGAACCGGGGGCTGCTCCAACTCCCACTCTTTACTTCTGTGCAAAACCGTCCCCAGAGGACGCGTAAGGACCACCAAGGTGACTGCACCGCCAGCACTACTCCCCTGACTCCGGTGCACTAGACTGCCCAGGCTTTTTTTTTTTTCCCACCATGTTCCTTCAACTTGGTTATCCTCCTGTATTTGCGGACCGTCAGTAAAAACCACACCAGCAAGGGTTAACCCCCCCCCCCGGCACGCATACTTCACCCCGCCAGGGTTTGTCCGTTCCACAATGAGATAAAAAATATTGATTGCGATCCTTGGTTCTCGAATGGAGAGAGAGAAAAAAAAAAAACACAGATTAATGACCCCGCTCCCGCAGTTAGTCTTGACACCAAAACAAAAGCCTGCTAAAGTTAATACCGCTGAAGACACACAACTTTGACCTTCCCTTCACACAAGATGGATAAAGACGCGAAAACGCTTCAGAGACGAGCGGCCAAAAAACCCTAAAATCTTGGTCAGGGTGCTACATCTCACCCTCGGAAAGCGTTTTTTTTTTCTATTTCCCCCCTCGCATCCATCACGCTGTGTATGATAAAGGCCTGCTTATGCATTTTGTTAGGATGTATATTTCACCGTGTCCTGATTCCATACTGCACTACGCATTAGTTTAACACAGTAGTTCCTTCTAAATAACCGTGGTTCTTTACAGTTTTTCATCAATCATGATGGAGTTTTGGGATGTAACAGTAACATTTTGACTAGTAATAAAACCATCATTAATTAAAACATATCAAAATACTACATATATGACAACAGGCTAACTCATGACCAATAAAAATGTGGCTCTAATGGCAGATGTACCACTGAAGCAAAAAGACACACCAGCAAAGGTTCAGATCACATTTAAACTACACCCCTAACAAGATGAATGGACACCGTGATGCACACTGCACAGTGGCAGCGACACCGCCGCCCCTCCGCTTTCTTTATTTAGCCCTGCAGCCAGTCCCTGAATCCCAAGCAGTTTGTTTGAAACAGATATTCAAACTTCAGTGTGGCTCACATAACAACTTTTGCTCATTGAACCAGACCTGAATATATATAGTGCAGACTCAAAGTTTTTGGACAGTGATGGATTTTCTATTGATCTGGCTTTGTCCTTGAGAACAATTGAATTTAAAATAAAAACACTGTGGTTAAAGTGCTGAATTCCAGCTTTTTATGCGTGCTTGAAGTTATTCAGATGGATATTGCTCACGTCCCGGCGTAGGGGTTGACTGCTTTTTACCCAGCGATTGTCAGATTAGGTAATGGTGCCACACTGTGGAGCCTATGAGCCCGTGAACACGACACGGGAAGTCACGTCAGTAATTTGCTTCCCGTTAAAGTGTCAACATCAAATGTGAGAACATTTCTACCAGGCAACTGTTGTCAGTCTGGAGGCCGTGTCTGAAAACATCAGCAAACATGTCATAACTCATGCCCCCCGGGGCTCGTATAAAATTTCAGCGTTCGTATTTTGAATAACTTGAGACAAGGTTTGAACATCTGAGGGCTCTACAGCTCAAACTAGGCACAGCAGGTCAACTGAAATATGTGCATGGACCTACAATTATAGCAATAACACTTAAGAGTTGAAAGGCTTGTGCATTTCCAGTAACAACAAATAAAAGAGCAAAAGGAATGAAACAAAACTAGCAGGCTGACCTTCACTAATGTAGCTCACATTAATTATGAACATATACATATTTGGTGAAGCTACAGGTCGATTTACACCATGGCAACATATCCTGCGGGAACTAAAATGCTATTAGCAATCATGGCTAAATAGCTAATTGCTCCAGGTATGCAGAATATAGCCTGTAGCAAAACAGGCTGCAACTCACTACCATCAGTAGCATTTAATAGTACTTCACAACATATTGCAATGAGATAGTGGAGCCAGGATAGAAAAAAAGCGGTATTTTCTCTGAAGCACATGAGAGGATTTGGGCCGTTCGTCTGCTAGCGCTAGCGGATGCCTTTTCAGATGAGTGTCAATTGCAGTAGCACTCTTACCTATTTTACATGTCACAATAATAATATCATCTTCAGGGAAGTATTTACACACTCATGATGAACCGCTGATAGTTTGCTGTAAAGACCCACTGGGGCTCCTCACTAGGGCTGGGCGTATCGATCTAAATATCGATAGTGTAGGGCAGTATCGGTACCGGACCAATGCTAGCATGATGAGATCAATACTTTTGTTCCAGTTCCTATTCTATAAGTCCCGTAAATTACTCCTCACAGAGTTCATGCAAGTGCAGCTTCTCTCCAAGTCTGCAGGAGCTTCTCCGTCTCCACCTGTAGTAAAAGGTGGATATGGACAGAGTTTGACACTCAAATCCTAGCATCAGCGTGGCATCACACAGCTTGCACGGATATTGAAATGCATTGGAACTTGGAAGACAATTCTGTGGTGGAAAATGGATGAGCCAACATTTCTCTCTCTGTGCAATTTGTATATTTATTATTACACTATTGCTTTTATTTATTTTGCTCAAATGACTTTGTGACTGACTTTATTTTCCATTGTCACTATCAATATCAGCGATACTAGCCCTGTATTTACTTAGTATCGTGCCAATATCAAAATTCCCAGTACTGCCCACCCCTACTGTTCTTGGAGGAGTCTGTCAGTGCGTTTACATGCGGAGCTTAATTGAGCTATGCTCGAAATTTGACTTTCTGACTACAGTCCTTCAAATAACTGATGGGAACATGTCCTCCTCCTCCACACTAGGTGGCGATATGTGTCTTTTCAGCAGGTTAATACAGCCCCCTTTGCGGTTGACCTATTACATCATATAATAAACAAGAGTTGTTCATGCGTCAGACCGGCATTTCAAACAACAACCAGATGGATAATAGTTCAGCTTTTTTAATCTCTCAGGTGGTTCTTCTACCGGCTCTGTTCACCTTCTTCTTCTGCGACCAGCTTTCTTGGACGTTTTTGTTCTTCTGGGGTCATACACCAGTGCAGCAGTTGTAGCGCATGTGCACACGCTGTCCAGTTAAAAGTCTGATTGAGCGTATACATGCCGGAGAAAATTGATTTCATGTTGCATTATCTGGTTGTCTGAATCGGACAAGGAGAACTTCAGTTGTCCAGTTAAAGTCGGATTAAGGCAATAATTATGTCAACATGATGCTTAAAGCGTCACGGCACAAGCTGATTAACATGTGCAACCCCTAATGTCCAGAGATATTTCAAAAATGTTTCAAACACTGTCACTCTTTAATGATCAGGACTGAGATTTTTTGATTTTTATATGCATATATATATATATATATATATATATATATATATATATATATATATATATATATATATATTACATTACATATCCTGTTCTGATTTTTAGATTTAAAACCTGTATTGTTTTAGAGTTTCTGCAGGAAATTTAGCATCAGCCAATCATCTGTGAACGGTTACCGTCCTTGTCAGCAGTAGGATTAAAAGTCACAGAATGAAAAGCACGTACGCATCTAACCAGTTCAGTCATTTTCTTGAAATATAACCAGCACATCTCTCCTGTCTGACTTAGCACATTTAAAAGTGCAAACCTCTCCACATCACGCCTTTCGTTTTCTCATCCCGCGAAAAGTGAAAAGCATTAGCTGTTAACACGCGTTCATAAATCATCCCTCATCGACCGCACCGCTCGCAGATTTATTTGAAATTGCGGCATGCCCATATTGTATGAGGCGTGCGCCGACAAAAACATGTCACACTCAATCCTGTTCCATTGACGGACTTTTCTGGACTGTTGGAGAGGCTCTTGTCAAGATTATTTCCAATCATGGTGGAGCATTTATTATCGGCGACCTCTTATCTCTCCCTCCCTGTCAGATAATGACAGTGCTAGAGAAACAACGGGTGACCTTCATCTAAACCCTCCACCGGGGAGAGTCTGACAGCCGCAGTGTTTGTCCGTTCGCAGCCTTTCATGGCCGTATCACTTCTGATGGACATTGGTTGAAACCTGAAGGAAATCAGTGTTTATCATAAACACGTTGTTCCCTCTCTCCTTTACAATCTCTTTTCTTCCACCCCTCGTTTTTTTTTTTTGGTGAACAATTCTGAATCGGGCTTTAGATTACCTGCACCCATTCGTTAACAAATCCAATATTTTAAGTTGAGCGGAGTCCCATTATTTTTCTCCAGGAGACTGAACTCTGCCATGCATTCATTTAATTCCCTCATGTATGAAATAACATCCAGCCCGGCACTGCCAAGCCATTAAGGCTAGTTTCACTGTGGCATGATAAGTAGATGTATGAGGAACAATGATTAAATGATCTGAGCAGCGTCCCTCTCACTCTCTCATTAAGGACTTCCCCTCCTCCAATCCACTGCAATCACACCTAGCACCCTCCGAGTACAACATCAGATTGAGATTTGTTTTCTATTGATTGCTGTGAAGATTAAAAAGACAGAGCGAGTCTTTTAGGAATTGGAAAAAACAGACAGGCACCTCAGGAAGGTTTTAATGGTGTACTGCATCTTTAAATTTGGTCTAGAAAGACCTGCTTTGTTCTAAGTCACCCGCTTGAAGTCAGAAGCTGTGGTGATCAAGGCAGAAGCATAACGGCTTTGAAACGAACATCCAACTGATTAAAATGTTCAGCTACGCGCGGTTGATGTGGCACATAATAATGTATGTACAAAACAGGAGTCGGAAAAGCGAAGTGACGTATGGACAAAGCGATGCGGGCACGGTTCCCATCACACACTTGACAAGGTCTTAGCAGGCTGAGAGCGCACACTGTGGAACAAATAGCCTTCATCATTAGATTATTTTATCCTCCCACACAAGAAGACTGTTAAGTTTGTTAATTGCAAAACGTTGCTCTTTTGCAGCTTTGTCAAACTTGTACGTTGCTACATTAAGCATAATCATGGCCCAGACACTGATGTTTACTGCTTTCCTTTCTTGTTTCTGTTGTATTATGCCTTCAACACACATGCAGGGGAAGATGTAACAAAGATCATCTGGTGCTGCTGATTACGGACGTGAACCACCCAAATGAAGGCCTTCATTAACACATTACAAACATCTGGGGCCTCATGTACAAAGGGTGCGTGTGCTCACAAACATTTTGCATGGTCTTTTTCGCGGCAAAATTCACATGTATCAAGAGTGAAATGACCGTAGAAAGGTGCGTGGCCAAAACTTGTGGCGTAAGTTCTTCCTCACCACAGAGTTCAGACGTATCAACAGTGAAATGGCCGGGGAAATGTGCGATGCTTCGCACGCATCGATAGCTGTTCATCATTTGGCGACACCTAGAGGTGATGCTGGGAAACTGTCATGATACTGTATTAGCAGCAGGGGCGGGCAGCTTTCCCCCGCTTCATGTCCACCTTGATATCGTGCCACTTCTTTTTCAATTTAGCGTACGTGTGCACTTTTCTGATTCTGACCCCACGTCACTGACAGCCTCACACACATCTGGTTTGGACAGATGTTTGGGAGTAAAGCGGGGATGACATTCAACTATTCACCCGTTTAGACCATGAATGAAATCAATAAATCAACCATTGATGTGTAAATCTGTGTAGGTGGGGCTGATATAAATACTGACAACCTCCACTTCAGTGAGTAGCGTCTCCAGTTTTCTTTCTGTGAAGTTATTTTTTCCCTGCCCTACTCGTTTCCATATAAAATTATTTGCATATTTAAATTGGATTGTGGTTCATTTTAAGGTGGCTATTTTAATCCATAGAATTTAATGTAATTGTGTGAACTGTCCTGCCTCACACTCCAGTCCAGATGGTGGCAGTAATCCACTAAACAGGTGTTTGCCAAACAAGAAGAAGAAGAAACGGGGGCATGGACAAGGAGGGGCGAGGTACTCCAACATGTGCTTGATCGGGACACAAGGAAAAAATACATCACATCGCGATTTTTGGTCGAGCAAATGGGAGGCCCCCTGGTCTTCGTTGTCCTCCAGTAGTTGAATGTCTTGCCTTGCAGCAGTGAAATACAGATGCACTCTTGGACCCCATGCAATCACAGCTAGGTGTGGTTGGTGGTTGGTATGATTGGTATGATTAGAGGTCAAACGGCTTAGAAGTGATCAACCACAGAGATACTGTAGTGATATGTTAAACTGAGAAGTGATCACTGTGGTTGTAGCCTCACTAGGACCTGCAAACAAGCTGTTCTGTGCCTTAGTGAATGTACATCATCACAGTGATAGTGATGGTTTTGACATGACGTTGGAGAGCAATCAATCATACATCAGAGAGTGTGGATCCTGATGTGGTTTCACTCCAATGCACCAAAATAAGGGTAGAGTAGAAAAATACTACCCAACTCCCTCAAACATTCCCGACTATCTTGTTTCTTAAAATCCGTCATGAAAACCTTCACTAAGCCGGCACTGGTCTCCTAATGATGGGATACGGTTGCGATCTGAAGCTCTATATTTCCCAAAGTCCCTCTGCTCCTTTGCGGCTTTGTTATTAACCTTTGGCACAATTAAAACGCTCAATCTTAAAAGCTAGAGGCAGAGCGAACCCCGGGATGAGGTCTCTGGGAGATGCTGATTCACTCAAACCCATAGAAAAAGGAGCTTCGGAGCTCCCATTGATTTTGAAAGGGGCCGTTTATTCCACCGACTCTCAGAATGATTTACATTATCTTCTCAATTAGCAAATGAAGTCTGTTTCATTTTCCCCGCCGAGCGTCCCGCCCCGACGTCTCTCCCCTGAGTTAGCGTTTAAGCAGCGCTAGGCTAGGTGCCCCCTGGTTTTATTCATTTTGTTTTTAATCACTTGTGCGATTAGATTCTTGCCGATCAGCTTGGGTTTGGATTCAGAGCATCAGCGCGGTGGATTTTCTCTTAATGTGGTGCTCATCCATCAGCGTTAGGCCGGCAGCCATTATATCTCCAGCTGTTGAAGCCGTTCCTAACTGGCTATCGAACTTCCTGCAGAGAGTTCAGTTCTCACCCAAATGAAATCATCCACTCGTTCCAGATATCCTGCTGTCAAATCAACTTCACGAATTTAGGAATGCCAGGTATACATACTTTTAAATTAATGGGATCGTAATTCAAGCTTTCCCTTCTCTGTTTTCCTGTCCCACTCCTTCTACACAACACAGATGTACATACCCAGAACTGTTGGTTTGAGTGGCCCAGAAACTCAGCGTGACGACTACTCTGCCGTGACATGTGCTTTTTTAGCTCTGAACTTGGTCCTCAAACTGCAAAAGTCAAACCCTTGTCTCGCGCAATTTAGTACGAGAGTGAAGACTGTTTACCTGGACCTACCTAGGTCGTTTCCATTTTCTGCTACGGTGGCCCTCTTACACATAACTGTGCATCACCGTCAAAGTGATGTGAGTCGACGGCTGTAGAGAATAAGTGCCAGAGGAAGAACATGCAGGTTTGCGGATGCAGTGGGAGGACAGGGACATCGAAGTGCAGTTTTTGAGATGGCAGACAGCAGCAACCAGCACCGATCTCCAAAACTGTTTAAAGTGAAACCTTTAAGGACCAATTAATTTACTTAAAGAACTAGGAAGTAATACGTCGGTAGTTTGAGGCATGCTTCTTGTGAAATATTCATGACATTCAGTGGCCTTCAGCTGTGCCTGACTGGTTGAGAAATGTCTGGAATAATGCCATGCTATGGAGAGGTTAGACATTTCTGACTCGTCAAGAAAGGATAACCGGACCTGTTCACTAATGAGCAGCTGAACCCAGCCGGCTACATCCAGCTTCTCTACCAGCTGATTGGATGTCTTCACTCGCCTGCAGTTTGGGCTCTTATTATGTTCAGGTATTTATATGAATACCCCGGTAACCACAAAGAGATGTCAAACTTGGGCTCCAGAGAACACTGGATACCTTATTAGTGCTACAAAAGTCAGTCAGACAGAATTTTGCAAGAAGTTGGTCAGGAATTACAAAGCACGTGACTGTCCTTCAGCCTCTTCTTACATTTCCAACCACAAAAATAGAGGTTATTGCTTCATTATTTGCCGTTAGAGCTGAATATTGATTTTTAAGCATTGCCATGGACAGGTATTGGCTTTTGTGTTTGGGTTTGGATGAAGATCATAATTGATTATTCTAATGCCATGAGCACCGGTGGGTCCGTCCATCTGTGCTGTGACAATCTTGCTTTGAGATGAATTTACCTGCAAGACTCTGGTCGACCTGTCACTATTGATCTGCCAGTTAGGTTTTCATTGCTTTCGTGAGACGTTTGTTGTTTGGTTTCAAATTTCCAATGTGAGGATTGAAGTAATGATGGCACAACAATACAAGAAAATATTGCCTGGATCTAAGGATGTAATTGTCAGTCTTGTAATTGATTTGCCATTTTGGTCCAGACTGAAATGTCTATGAGGTGGATTGCTGTGAATTTCTTTTTTTAGAGGCCCGAAAGGCGTTAAAAACTGGACTTGTAGATCTGGATGACTGAGAACCTTCACAGGAGTATTCTTTAGAGATATTCATATTAAATCCTACCAACTTTAGTCATTTTATCACTTTTTCTCTGGTGTCACAGTGTGGTTTGGATTTGAGTGAAATGTCTAAATAACCCCTGGGAAGGCTGAATTTAAACAAAGAGGCAAAATGAGACTTCAAGCAAATGACAACCCCGCTAGCTTCCGATATACACTGAGTTTAGTGCTACTTAGAATCTGCTAACATGCTAGGGTACAACATGAGCAGTGCACCGAAACATCCACGTGTTGCCGCTGACGTTGGCATTATTCAACAGCTTAGCTTCAGACTATTAAATTGAAATGTCAGACTTTTTGCTTTCTTACAGAGACGCCAAACTGGTGAACAAAAACCTACAGCCACAATGTCAGAATTAAACTGGACTAGTGGGGCTAACGTGGTGGAGAGAGGAGCTAATCCTAATAGTCAGTGAGCTAACCATAGGGCTAAGTTAGCATGCTAAGGCCGCTTAAACATGCTGCTGTTATTTGGCTGACAGACTCTTTCAGTGTGTCTGCATGTTAGTGTATATGTGTTAACCGACTGGTGCTTAGCTGTAGTGGTATTGTCATTTATATTTTAGTTTAGCTTCCTGTTTGCCTTGTGTGCTACCGTGGATAGGCTAACTAACTAGCCTGTTGTCTGCTAACTGGTATAGCGTTACTACAGTGGTGGAAAAAAGTTTTTGCACACCCCATGCATATGTGAAATATTGCATTGAGAATCACTTTTTAGGTCTTCGGGTACAATTTTTTACCTGCGGGGCAATTCTGATAGATAATACAATACAATAGCCTTGAGTTTGACATGTTCTACAGCTTTCGTAAGGAGAACTTGCCTCAACAATGAAGGACAGTTACATAACCACCATCTGCAAAAAGAAGGGAGACAGGTCATCCTGTGGAAACAGTCGTGGCATCTCTTTGCTCTCGGTTGCTGGCAAGGTGACAGTGCCGGTCATGCTGGCTCACCTTACCTCTCTAACTGTGACCATCCTCCCACGAAAGGGAAGACAGCCACACTTCTCTTCTACCTGTCCACAAGGGAGAATAGCGGTGTTTCAATCCAGTTCTGCCTCGATGAGAGCCTATTTAACATGAGGCGCCTACAGACAAAGACAAAGAATTCACTTTTCAATGTCCTGGAACTGCAATACGCAGATGACTGTGCACTCCTTGCCCATTGTCCAGCTGCCATGCAACACGCACTGGACTGGACTGTCATCAGTCTACTGAGTACTGGACTTAGAGATCAACACACACAAAAAAACGGGGTTCTCTGACAGGAAAAGTCTTCACCATCAACGGTTACTCCTCGAGGTTGTCGAGGAATTCTGCTACCATGGCAGTATTCCAAACTAAACTTCAACAACAACATGCAGGCTCGAATCAACCTGGATGCCTCTGCCTTTGGTAGATTGTACTCCCATATGTTTGAAAATATTAACCTTCGAACACTGACAAGAGTTGCAGTCTACATGGCAGTTTGTGTTTCAGCTCTGCTTTGCGGAGCAGAAGCATGGGCAATCTACCAGCATTCAACATCTGGCATCCTTGGCCTCACATGGCCCACACACAGACATCCAACAATGCACTGAGTCCATGAGCACTGAGGCAACACTAGCTCAAAGGCAGCTACGGTGGGTTGGACACATTACCCAGATGCCAGGACATCAACTGCCAGCCCGCCAGGTACTTCACGGTCAGCTCCCATCAGCCAGCAGAAAACCTGGAGGACAGAAGCTGAGGTTCAAAGACCAGCTGAAAGGGACGCTGAAAAGTTGTAACACCATTCCCAGTGAGCTGGACTCAGCTGCAGCAGACAGGGGTTGGACTGGCGTTCCCTGTGCCATGATGGGGTCCTGCAGCTGGGGGAGAGTCACAACCAACGGCAGACAGACCGGTGCCAACGAAGACCTCACAGGGACACAGCACCATCACGGCCTCCTGATCAAAGCCTCATATGTCCCCACTGTGGGCTTCATAGCCACATCCAGTGGCACCATCGCCAATAACAATGACCACTTCCCAGTCTGACAAACCAACCTGAAGCTTTGTCATCTTCAACAACGATAGACCAACAAAGGTTATCCAGGACCAGTTACCAGGCAACCAGCTGACACGTTGTCACCAAAATATATTTTATGCATTATTCTATTTCAGAAAGACAAGTGGTCAGTGTGCAGCCTTCAACGTCAGCTTTTTATTTATTCTTTGTTGTGTCGACAGGCACAACTTTTTGGTGGTGGAACTATACCAGGAAAGAAAACAGGATTTTTTTTCCAACCTGCCTTTGCACAGCTCATGCGTTGCATTATTCATGTGCCGAACACTATGAAGATGAGTTTGTATTAAGGTGGACAATTACTATGAGGTATGGAGTGGTGACACAGCTCATGCCGCGTTGAAAGATGGTCTTGGGTGTGTTGGAGGCTGCGTTCACACACCGGTTAAAATGGCTCACACACACACAAACAGGTAGCATAAGCATATTTGTCCGCCCCACTGGGCTGCCGCCGCTACCGCCATCAGTCATGTCTGTATGTTCCAAGTTGCTGCTGAGTAGATATGTGGGAGTGAGTCATGGGTGCTGTCATGCGCTGTCCTTTTTGTCCCCCACCCCATGTCTGCCAGGGATGACTAAGACCTCTGTGGATGTCACAGTCTATGACGCACACATATACACACTATAGGGCCATGAGGAAAGCCCAGTGACATCAAGCCTGGGTACTTTCGTCGCTCCCGACAGATATATATATATTTATATATCACCTATTTAATTTCATCTTCCTATTTTTAGATTCCAGCCTGATTCTGCAGAGCGTATTAGACAAAGGGAAATTGGAATATGATAAAAGGTGGGTGCGATGAATTCCCAAGATGCGGGATGATTAAAGATGCATTTAACTCAGCCATCAGTCTGCTGCTTCCTAACAATATTAATAGGGCGATCATAAACCCCTCTTAGGCGGTTCTTATCTCCTCCGTCCACTGAGTCATTATCTCGGTTGTGTGTAGAGCAGCAGCATCGTGTTTATAGCACGGATATCCTAATTGTGTTTCAGCGAGATTGATTCAATCTGCCCTTTCGTTCGTGACATAACATTTAAATGGGACATTTAACCTCGCTGCTTTCGCGCGCTCTCATTTGGGCACTTAGGCGCATGCACACCCCTTCCACACAAACCCACCAGCGCGGCAGTTTGGAAGTTGTTAATTGCGAGCGCTAAATTCAAAAGCTATCGTTATCTTGGCGTGCGGCGGCATAAATATTAATACATCATAAAGAGCCATAAAAAGCTCACCCAGCCTCATTTGGATCCATATATATGCAGCTGTTAGTATCTATCGGGAAGAAAGGGAGCATCATTTATTGAACGAGGGGGGCCTGTCACGAAGAAGGAGCCCCGGCGAAGAAGAGAGGAAATGACTCGCTCTCAAAAAGGGAAGATTGAGTGGGGGAAGGCTGCGACGTGGCATCGTCCAGGGGCTCAGAAATATTAAAAAGCCTCATTCAGCCTGAAGCGTGGGCCTGGTGAGGAGAAAATGTCAAAAACATCTGCTCTGCAGGAGAAGATTCGACCCAAATCGATGCACCCTGCCTTTCTTTCTCTTTCCCCCGTAGAGATTCAAACTTGACCTGCCCTTGGCACTCACAGCCGTCCCGGGAGCACCAGACGGTAGAAGCGCTGTCGCGCCCGCAACCGCTGTGCTCGCTGTTCCTCTCTCTTGCCCGGCCCGGTGCCTGCCTGCCGCTGGTGAGCGCGGAGCGGAGATGGCAGGTGTTGACAGAGTTCCACCTGGAGGGATTTTATCACTCGCGAACGCAGCCGCTCCCCAGCTGCTGCTTAATCAACGCAGACGACACAAAGTAAAGAAAAAAGATAGCCGGGTTACGGGTGAAGCTAGCTTATTATGTGCACGTATGTGTGTGTGGGGGGAGGGGAGGGAAAAGGGTGGGGAGAGAGATGGATTTGATGGAAGTCAACACTGCTTCCTGCCCAAAATAAACACGAGGGTGATTAAGCGTCAGTAGACTCATTAGCCGCAACGGAGATTGTAAACAACGCGTCGGGCAAATTCACAAACCAAGCGCGTCATGCTGGAAACCACAAAACCAAGGCGGAAGATGAAGAGTTAGTCCTGGAAAAAGGAATGAATTACTGAGCGGCAGCACTCGGCCTTTGCTACCTTACATCGGTGTTAGCAGCAAAACTAATTAGCAAAGGAACAGTCACTTGCTAAGTTAATTGTCGGCGAGCGAGTGGGAGGACCAGATTATTTTAAGCGGCGTGTGTGAGACAGAGGACCGTCTCTGTGGCGTGTGAATAGACAGCGGGGAAATGGAGACAAATCATTGCAGCGCTATTGATTGAGCGACCGGATGACATGGGAAGGCAGACGAGACGAGAGAGGAGTGGGAGGTAGACACACGGTTAAAAATAAAAATAAAAAACGCTACGAGGGAGAGGAGGGCGGCGGGGTCCATCAAGGTCTATTCTATCAGCACATTCAGCTCCACAGCAATCTCACACTTTCCCTCCTGAAAAGCATCACATTCGGTGAATCAATGTTTACATCTTCAAAATGTGTCACCTTAAATACTAATCCGAATGTAAACAGAATAATTGGAGTCGGTAATTCAATTTAATGACATGTCCTCTAATACAGTAAACACACTGGTGGTATTGTCTGTGATGCTGGTGAAGTGATGCAGATGTCTTATGTCTGGTTGAAAAGGACCAAAAAGAAATAAAAGCTTCTGGGTTCAGCTGTGCATTTTGTTGAGTAGGAAGGTAGTACCAGCAATCAGAGCCCAAAACTAGATGGGTGATACATTCAAGCCCAGATTCAGTAATTAAGTGTTTCTGTCATACCATAGGTCAGGGGTCAAGGCCAGGAACCCCCTGAACTGATGGAGATAGTAAGTAATTAAGAAAGTTAAATTATGGGGGAATTTTTTTTATTTTTTTTTTAAAATAATGCATATACACTCACCTGCCACTTTATTAGGTACACCTTGCCCTTTTCCTTCAGATCTGCTTTAATTCTTTGTGACTTTCTTTGTGAAGGTGGAAACATTCCTCAGAGATTTTGGTCCTTATTGACATGATAGCATCACACCAATGCTGCAGATTTGTTGGCTGCACATCTATGATGAGAATCTCCCGTTCCACCACATCCCAGAGGTGCTCTATCTATTGGATTGAGATCTGGTGACTGTGGAGGCCATTGGAGTACAGTGAACTCATCGTCATGTTTAAGAAACCTGGGTCCACTGTGGTCATAAAGGGATGGACATGGTCAGCAACAATACTCAGGTAGACTGTGGCATTTAAACCGTGCTCAGTTTGTACTAAGGGGCCCATAGAAAATTACACCACCACCACCAGCCTAAACCGTTGATACAAGGTAGGATGGATCCATGCTTTCATGTTGTTTACACCAAATTCTGACCCTGCCATCTGAATGTCACAGCTGAAATCGAGACTCATCAGACCAGGCAACGTTTTTCCAATCTTCCATTGTCCAGTGTTGGTGAGTCTGTGTGAACTGTAGTCTCAGTTTCCTGTTCTTAGCTGACAGGAGTGGCACCCGGTGTGGTCTTCTGCTGCTGTAGCCCATCTTCTTCAAGGTTGGACGTGTTGTGCGTTCAGAGATGGTATTCTGCATTCCTTGGTTGTAACCAGTGGTTGTTTGAGTTACTGTTGTCTTTCTATCATCTCCAACCAGTCTGCCCATTCTCCTCTGACCTCTCACATCAACAAGATATTTTCATCCACACAACTGCAGCTCACTGGATATTTCCTCTTTTTCAGACCATTGTCTGTAAACCCTAGAGATGGTTGTGTGTGAAAATCCCAGTAGATAAGCAGTTTCTGAAATACTCAGACCAGCCCCCAACAACCATACCACATTCAAAGTCACTTAAATCCCCTTTCTTCCTCATTCTGATGCTCGGCTTGAACTTCAACAAGTTGTCTTTACCACCTCTACATGCCTAAATGGACTGAACTGCAGCCATGTGATTGGCTGATTAGCTATTTGTGTTAACAAGCAACTGAACAGTTGTACCCAATAAAGTAGAAGGAGATTGTCTTTCCAAGAAATACACTCCATGGGCTGTAAACGTCGGTGTGGAGAGGATGTTGGGGTGGATAATGGGACAACAACACATCTAACACATCTCAGATTGTCTGCTGGTCATTTCCTGCTGTGGACCAAATGTTGTAAAAAGCTTCCTTCAGCCATCAGTCTGTCGAGTTAATTGCGTTTGCGCCTAAACCCTAAGAAACAGATGCCAAAAATATGTGTTCCGTACTACTGCTCCAGTTTGTGTCTCAGAGAAGAAACCGGATTTTTTCCCTTTATGTGACTGCCCTTTCACTTTACTGTATGCAAACTTTTATAAAAGCAGTCTTTAATGTGTACAGCGCATTACTCTAATTGATTTCCTTGGCACACGGCGCGGGGTTATTCCACACAGCGAGACTGTTTTATCTCATTCGCCCGCTTCTCTTTTCTCTTCACCATGGTGATTTATTTGTCCCTGGGTTAGAGGCGTCACTGCCTTCAGAGTCGTATACACTCCCAATCAGTCACGGCGAGGTCCAAGGCTCTCAGCTGTCTGCCAAGCTTTCCCTTAAGAAAGACCTTGTGAGGCGAGCGTGTGTATTTGTAAATGAGGGGAACACGTAAAATTTGATTACGAGGTACGGCGAGCATGTCTGAACGTTTGCCGTGTGAACAGTATTGCGACACCAGTTACACGTTGTTTTTATATTACTGGAGAGAGAAAAAAAATCATCATTTGTCACTTAATTAGGTTCGGATATGTGTACGCGTGTTATAGCCCGCTTCCCTCGACGATGTCTCGAAAAGAATGAGCAACGGAGGAGGTGGCGAGGGATTTTCTAACTGACAAACCGTCTAATTCATTCTGTCTTTGTGTATATGCACGCCGCTGTCATCATGGAAGCATACACTGAATATGCAAAAACTAATTGCCCCAGACAGAATGGTGCTGGAATTCTGTTATAATAGCTTTAGAAACCTAATGAGTGTGGCCCTGTCATTGCTGGGCTCCCGCTTCTTTGCCCCCACCCCCTTTTTCTTTATTTATGTTCAGAGTAGCATTGAGCCACACATGCATGCAGATTAATGAGAGCCAATAATCTGTGTGCTGTGTTAGCATGGAGCCCGTTCTGTTGAGAGGTGTTTTGAAGCGCAGGACGCAGAGAAAATAGGGCTAATTTAAAATTGCCCGATGTGATTGAGTTCCATTGTGTGGTCCGGGTCGGCTAATGGGTGGCAGTCAAAGCAGAGGCAGGAGGAAGGATAAGAGTGAGGGAGCGAGGCGGTAAGAAATGGAGGGAAAAGCCTTGCTGTGCGGAGCTTATTAGGGCAGGGCTGCTGAATTGGACTTGATCACTGGGGATTCTTCGGCAAATCCAATATATCAGCAAACACTCGCACTGAAACACTGCAATGTGACTTAACTCCATGTAGAGTAGACAAACACATACATTTCATTCTCTGATGAGAATATATATATGTACATATTTATACAGTTCCTGCACATATTAAAGACAGATAATCATGATAACCCTGCAGTGAGCCAAGGGATACGGGGAGGATGTGTAGGTGTGGGAGCCAACTGGACTCTAAATTAGCCAGGCTGAGCTCAATACTCCATCTCGGCCTACTGAACAGTGACCATATGCACAACATTCAGATGTCACACCAACTGGCATCCAATTAAATTTTGTTGTGTCAGTCTCTTTTTATTTGGGTAACAGCGTGACCTTCGTAGTTTCTGGTTGTTTTTTTTTTTTGCACCCTTTTCATAGACTTGATTGAGCAGTGATGTTCGTGACTTGCGAATACCTTGATGCATTTGTAGTTGGTAAAGTCCAGGGGTTCATTTGAGCCGGATAATGCCAGAACGAGATCCGGCACCTCTTAATTTTGGCCTCCCTGTGTTCCGGTACGTAGGTACTTATTTGGGCAGATCCGGTACCTCTCTCTCTCTCCCCTCTCTCTCTCTCTATGCATATGCATATACATATATATATGTATATGCATATATATAAATATACATATATATGTATGTGTATATATATAAATATACATATATATATGTATGTGTATATATATATATGTGTGTGTGTGTATGTATATATATGTGTATATGTATGTATATATATAAAGTAAAAGAAAAAAACATATACAAAAATGTTTAAAATAAGAATATGCTTATATTAATTTACAGAACAAATCCCAAGAATTTCATGTTGTTAATTAAGATTTAACGATTTTACGTCATTTGAACGAGACGGAGATCTGGTGACGCACTGAAAACGGGCCAACAAACCACGCCCCTCACACAGAAAAAAAAAAAAAAAACTTTTGAAATTCGCCGCATCCGAGGAGCAAGCAAAGAGAAAACGCGGTTACCGTTTCAACGTGTCAAAAAGAAGCAAGAGTTTCATGACACTTTAAAACGAGTCAGAAAAGCCTCCACAAGCGGCGACGAGGGCAGCTGCAGCGGTCACGTTGATGGTCAAAACCGACCGCGGCAGGAGGCTAGCGCCGCAGCAGCTAGCCGGGTTCACCGACCTAGCTGTCGGGGCAGGAGGCTGGTACCGAGGCAGCAGCTGGTCGGGTTCACCGCCAGCCGGAGCAGGAGCCAGATACAGCGCTAGAGGTCAGTCAGGTGGACCAGCAACAGCCGAAGCAACAAGCGGGTACCCTGGCAACAACCAGCCCGGTAAAACAGCCGGAGCAAGAGGCGGGAACCGGAACCCGGACATGCTCGTGATGTGGGGTGTTTTGAACAACATCTAAATATGGTGAGCACACTGTCTATTAATAGGCTGCCGTGCCAGTCTTTGAATAATAATAATGGAAGATATGTGTGATTTATTAGAAGCTCTTTTATTTATTTATTTATTTATTTTATACAAGTTAGACCCATTGAGAAATGAATTGCTGACTGTATACTGTCAGTCCCACCTGTGGTGATGTGGGCATTTGCCTGTGCTGTGCAGAGCATAGCCTGAAATAATTGTAAATTATCGTCATAACATTTGTACCATGGGTATTATTTGAAATTGAGGCTTGTGATTCCCACAGCGTGACAAGTGGGCATTTACATGTTATTTTCTGTATACGTACAGGGACCTGTGCCCGTCTCCTCATCCCTGAGCTGTCTTGTGTACTTTGCGTTCAGGCACCTTATGATTTATAAATTAAACACTGGTAAAGGCCATCACCCCGCAACCCTGCAGAGAACAAGCGCTTACAGAAAGGGAATGAATGAATTAAGGTCTTACCGGGACTACTACTCCTACTACTTACTTGCCTAAAGGACTTAGCATAGGCAACCTTAACCAAATACTACTTCTAGGTTATAGGAACTAGATAACTATCATGACCTTTTATAGACCCCTTCATGGTCTATGTCGCTGTGACATCACAATGTTAAAAACATAGGGAAGCTTGGGACGAACACCGTCACTTTCAGCCATGAAAATATCGTCTTGCTGTATTTTTTGGTGCCAAATCTGAAACATCAAAAACACTAACCTGAAGTTTTATCACATACCAGCCACTGCCAGGTGTAAAGAACTCTGGTTTGGCTTTGGCGATTAAAAGAAAGGATTGAAGTGAGACAATTAACAATTTGCACACTTCATATCAGGGCAGATTAATATGTAATGCATCATCAGTTTCAGCCTGGATAACATTATGGGTTACGATAAATCGTGACTGAAATTACGTTAAGTTATTGCTTATTTAGGGGATTCTTATTACATGTTAATGCTAATGCTAACCTAAAGGTAATGCAAAGTAAGTTGCGTATTTCACAGGTGTTGCATGTGGTACATGACCTTCCACAGTGGTTCCACTTACTTCTTGTAATATCTTTGTTGGAGAAGCTTCACTTGATAAAAACAGACCAGCCTACATCCCCTCTCTGTCGTCCTTTGGTCAAATCGTCCATTCGTGCCAAAACAGTCCATTGAAATATGCTAACTGCCGTTTACAGGCTACAGTGTTTGACATGTTTTGCCTCCAGCTAAGCCCCGCCCCTCAAAAAGCATCACATTGTTTACAAACTGTGAAGGGTCTATACAAAAATAAACCGTTTAACAATTCATCAATGAATAATTAAAAGTCAGCAACCCATCTCCAGCTAAACACTAATGTGACCAGGCTAGAATCACATCACAACAGCAACAAGACAATGTTTATCGCATGTGATGTTTTCACATGTGTATCATCTTGTTTTATAGTATGTTTCCATGCTAACATTTGCTCATTGCTAAGATGCTGATGGGAAGCCTATTACTGTTTCTGGCCATGGACCAAATTATTGGGCAAATTAGGATACTTAGCTGATGGTGGCAGTAAAGGACACCATACGTCATAGAAACTAATTCAATAGTTGAGAATAATATTCACAAAAATTCCAACCTCATTGTGGACCAAGGGTAAAAGTTAGGAGATTGCCCGAAGTACTACGGATGCCCGGAAGCCATGCGTATGAACAAAAGTTTGTTTTAATGTGCCACGTACTGTAAATGTTGGAATGCAAAGAACATTTCTGTCATTTACTGTTACCGAGTTGCATGGGGGACGGAGTAGGGACAGACATTGTTGACCTTGTTCTGGGCCTACGAGAATTTTTAAGTCTCTTTTGGAATTATCTTCAGTGTAAACTCTTCTCACATGCCAGTCATTTATACAGCACAGGGATTTTGATGAATGGTACTGCATGCATAAGAACACTGAAGTGTCAGGAGATATTTATTTGCATAATTTTGACGTTGCTTTGTGCTTGGGAATGGTTATGGATGCAAAAGTGGGGTGGCGAGATCTGGTGCAAATTGACCTATCTCAAATTGAACTATCTCAAAGGTGCATGGAGGACGGAAAGTGGTATGAATGGTTGGAAACCCCGGGAACATATACTTGTGATATATGGACCAATTTTCCCCATTACGATCGAGCCCAGCTCCATCTTTTCCATGCTCAAGCTTTTCAAAGGCAGGGTACCTGGTGCACAGTATGACTCACCTGTTGGAGTCAACAACCCATCTGTTAGTCATTGGGATATTTACCTCAAGAACCTCAATATTAAGATGCCAGGTACTCATACAGCAACCAGAAGGGACACAAACAACTGTACGATGATGTTTTTGCATGCTTTAACACCCATTAGCTGCGATGGCTGTAATGAATCAGTCTGTCAGCTGTTAGCCGACGGTGGCGCTTCAAACACGAACCCAAACAGCCTTTCGGCCCAAACGAGGGACACCAAGAACTCCGAAGACACCGTGTTGTCACCGTTGTTGATGAACGGGATCTCTCATTCTCTCCTACTCCCTCGCTCTCCCTTTTATGTGTCCAACAAAGCGTCCTTTAATCACTTTGACTTTGAACGCAGGCCCCTAATGGCTCCCAGGGGTTTTGCCACCGCGGCCATCTTGACAGATTCCTTCTGTCCGGGATGGAGAGTGATACCGTTTTAATAGGAATCCTGTTTCTCATATCTCGCGTGAGGCGATGGAAAAATGATGAAAAGTTGCGTTGTGTGAAACAATATCCTCAATATACGGTTCATAAAAAGCGGTAAAGCTTCGGCCTGGAATGGTTTTTATGGTTCAGATGTTTGATCAAAAACATAAAACGAGCTCAAGGCTTAAACGTTTTAGGAATTTATTTGAGGAGATAAAACACAGAAATGCATCAGAGAAAAGAAACTCAACTTTGTTAATGTTGTCAATCATATTCATGGTGGATTTTGGGACTTTTGACAATGTGTACACGTAATTTTAAAAAGACGAAATCCAAAGGGACATATGCTTATTTGACATTCAGCAAGAACGAATGACCAGGTGGACAAATTGTGATGACTAGACAAGTGGGTCAGAGCGTCTCCAAATGTGTTGCTCTTGTGGGGCGATCCAGGTCTGCAGTGGACCAGTATCTGTCAAAAGTGGTCCAACCAAGGAGGATTGACGAGGCCATGAGAAGTCGAGGCTTCATGTGGGGAGCAAAGGCCGACCAGTGTGGTCCAGTCCAACAGAGGAGCTACTGTAGCTTAAATTCCCGAAAAGAATAATGCTGGTTCTAACAAAAAGGCGTCACAGTTCTGTTTGTATGGGGCGGAGTTGCTGAAGACAAGTCAGGGTGTCCATGCTGACTTCTGTCTACTGTTAATAGTCCTACAATGGACAGGTGAGTATCAGGACCAGACCACACCCTGGAAGAAGGTAGTCAGATGGTTTGTTGTATGCACCAATGTCCAGGTGGTTGTTTCCAAGAAGAAAATGAGATCATAATGAGATCATCAATAATTGCTTAAAGGCGATTTAATAGATGCAGCGCAGCCATTAGGACGCTGCGATGAGACGGCCCTTGTTTGTGCTGCTGGAAGCCGCAGAGCTCGCTAATTATGCGTGTTTGCGTATTCAAGCAACGAACGTTTGCCCCCGAAACCACAGGCGTGCACGGCGGAGACATGCACCGACTGCTGAGACGCCCGTGCATTTCCGTTGTCCACATGTAGAAACGTCTCTGATGAACACTGATAGGAGTGTTTGTTTCAGTGATGTCGTGCCGTGACGTTAGTTGTTCATCGTATTTTTCAGTTTAATGAAAGGAATTATTTAAGCTGGGATCTTATTTAGAAAATCGAGTGAGCGGAACAATACGTTTTGGGAATTACGTGACACTAGGTGCTGGCAGGGCTTGTTATCATTACTGTCTGCCCGCTATGGGGAAATGCTTCCACTGTGAGCCCGGGGGCCTGGTTGTCATCACAAATAGAGTCTGAGAATGCCCCTAGGGCTTGGTTAAACTCACATTATTTCCTCCAAACGATGCTTAGACAGAATAAAATGTCAATCCGTGGGGAAAGGTAAATAGTGGGTCATAGCCTATATATATATTAACGATTAATAAAAAGCTACTGACTCAACCTCAGCTGTGTTTGTTTCCTTTCTCGTGTCATAAAGTTGCCACATCATCAGAAAGGAGTTAATCGGCCATTTACGAACCAGGATAATCACGCAGGCATCGTGAGAATGAAGGTCAACTCGGTCACGTCGTCAGGTCGTAATATTTCACCGCGCTGACCGTTATTGAATGCCTGACAAGCTCCGTTTCAATTCAGCTATTCCAGAAACAAATTGCCGCCCAGTGGTCGTGTTAATTGCTTCTTGAGCTGTTTTCCAGCCAAATTAATGTTCTCCAATCAGCACAGTGTTGTGGCTAATAGCGCAGCGCCTCATTGACTGTTTGTTAATCTGCCCATGTGAGAAAACACCAGACAAGCAATTTGTAGAATTGCTGAAGTTAAGTCAGAGATTGAGGTCTGCGAAACGCGACGGGGCTTTCTTTCTCGTGGTCTGACCACAGCATCGGTTATCATCCCATATTTAAGCTAGTGGCTAAAAGCTAATTTAACAAAATAAAGCAAAACTCTTTTGTCTATTATTTATTTATTTTTTACAGCCAATGAGAGTCCACAACAGGCTTGGATGAGGCTGACAAGACTGTCCGATGAGGCTTTAGTAGTTCTAAGGTGAGTTTCTGCTAGCTTAATATGTATTAATATATTTAGCTTCATGTAAGAATAAATACGGTAAGAGGATTAAAGTAGTCTACATCCACATTTACACCTTTAAAAGAAGTTTATTTGATACGTATCCTTTGTCAAGCCATCGTATAAAAAGTCAAACATATTTATTCCTGAGTTTCAAATTGGTGTTAATTAGCATCCTGGGCTATATGTGCTAACGCCTAAATAAGGTGAAACAGTTAATGATTGCTTTTCCATTGTTTCTATGCGATCAATATTATGAGCCTTCTGAAATGTTGCTGAAAGACAATCTTTAACTAATTAAAGAGGAATGTGGCTTTATTGTGCTTCTAAAATTAGGTTTTGCTGACTTATATGGTGCTTTAACATCAAGAAAAGGATATATTTGTCAGAAGAAATGGCAAAGAGTCATCAGTTTTATCTAAACTGGACATTTTGGCTTTCTGCAGGAATGTTGGTGGAAAATAAAGTGCATTTTAACGTATGAACGTACACGCTTGGCTGTGTAAATTTGGGCTGTTTGCGCCGGTGCCTAATGTTATAGAGCAACTAATAGATAACTGTGAAATCAGTGATACGCCAGACTGAGAGACGCAGTGACTAAGTCATGATGTTGCTGAAAGGCCGTCCTCTCACTGTCTTATTAAATAACAATTTGGTTTTATTACTGTTCCAAAATGAGGTTTCACCGGCTCAAATGTCTCTTTAGCTTTGCCGTGAGGTGAAATTTAATAGGAGAAATCATCACATTTCATCTGCACTGGACATTTTGGGTTTATCCAAGAATATAACTTATAAAATAGTAAAACATAAAAACATAAAAAAAAAGTATTTACTGTGTTACTGTGTGTGGATGTGAAAGCCAGGGGGTAGCCCAGGGATAGGACTTAATTTGCAATTTTGTAAGAAAAGAATGTATAAAACCAAGATTTAAAAAAGTAAATTACCTGCAAAATAAATGCTATTTTAAATTTAGTTTGAATGGGAGGAAAAATATTACAGGAGAAATCGAAAATTACATACATTCACTTCAGAAACTTGAATATACATTGTTAAGAAACCCCGTTATTTCATGTGGGCACTTTCTGCACAGTGGCGTCTGCCTCGTCATCATAAAAAAAAAAAAAGGTGGTGCCTCAGGGTGCCATTAAAAATCCTTAATGACGTGCTAATCTGAGGGGCCGCCGCGTGCAGGGATCGTCCACATTGAGATGCAAAGCTGCAACGGAAAGCGCCTCTTCGCCTTCCCGGATGACGCCGGAACTTTCCTGTTTGACACGGGATTAATAACGACAATGCGGAGATTTATTTGCTCGCGTGAAGCCCGTGGTCGGCCTCGCTCTCCCCCTCTCTCTCGCGCTCTCTTTAGCGGTTTTAATATTTGGCTAATTCCTGCGTCCCGCCACCAGTGTTCGGGCGGGAGCTGCAGATAAGAAGACGGCTGTGCAGCGAGCGCGTCGTAACCTTTTTGAAGTCGCTCCGTTGCCTCGAGGACCTTTGATGTCCTGGTGTGTTGCTCGCAGAACGGTCTCCATTTGAATTGCACGGAGGAAAAAACCTGTCAAACATGTGAAATAAACGTCCCTCCGACGGCAAATCTCGGCGCGTCCGCGTGGACCAATAAAACAACACTCGAGAGGCGGCGCCGGCTTCCTCGGAGCTTTTAAGCGCAGGCCACCATCCCTTCTGTTTTTCCTGCGCGGAACTTAATCGAATTTTTCCAAGAAAACAATAGATGAAAGCTCGTCTGAAGCATTTCCTATCTCTGCGCGTGTGTGTGTGTGTGTGTAGCTCTGCCTCTTTTTTTCGTGTGCGAGCGTGCATCTGTATCAATCCATCCAATCTCCCGGCCGACCAGCCTCTTGAGAAGTGCTGCGGTGGCTCAATTAGCAAAGCAGCCGGCAAATTACGGAGCTTTTCCCTTCCTTCTCGCTTCCATTTGCTTTGTTTTTTTGTTTTTTTTTTTCCCTTCAACCTCTTACACTCGCTGTTTCTCATAACGGTGAAAGCCGAAAGTGGAGTTAAATAAAAGGAAATCAGGGGCGCACGCACTCACGCGGGCTTTCTTTCGCTTATTCACACACACACACACACACACACACACACACAGAGTCACTATCGGATATAAGCAGACACAAAGCCACAGAGCATACAGAGTACTATATCACCTTTTGGCCTCAGCCATCCGCACCACTGTACTCCGTGTCTGCTCGGACTCAATGGCCTGTGAAGGTGAAAGCCAGAGGAGCCAATTAGAGCGCACAAAGCCGTCCACGACCCCCTTCCTTTCTTCTCCCCGTCATCCACGTTTCCAGCTTCCTCAGAAAGCACATTCCTAGTACTGGAGTAACGTTCTTCAGCGTAATACTTCCTTAAACATCGCCCCCCGTGACCAGCAGCATCTTGTTTGTGTGTTTGTGGGTGGTGCGCTGGCTACAGCCCGGCGAGCTCGACAACCTTCCGACCCAGTAACGCAGGACTCTCTGTGGGGTGTCACCGGTGGCTAATCGCTTCTGTGGAGACAATTTTCAGGTTTAATTATAGCCACGGGTGCTTGCTGGGAGAGCTCGGTTGGTGTTGCTGGCACGGATTTATCGCGCGAGGCCGAGCTGTACAAAGCCATTGACAGGTGTCGGTATTGACTTGGGTCTTGGCAATTGCCTTTGAGGTTGTTGAAGGTAGCACCTGGACATTTCTAGGTTTTGTATTGTGATATCTGGCACAAGACCGACTGGCACTGAGGTGAATAGGATTATACTGGTTAGTACATAATGTCTATAAACCAGGGGTCTTCAACGTTTTTCAGGCCAAGGACCCTCAAACTGGAGAGATTAATTATTAACCCCTTACCAACTAGGCCTATAGTGCTGACAATGCACATTATAATCATTATGCATTCAGTATTAAGCTATTCAGATAATACACAGGTGTAACTGCCCTAAACATAAACACACCTGACATAAACATGTATATCATGCAGTGTTAGCTTCTCTTCTGCCAATATTGTAGCATGTCTGGGATTTCACCTGGGAACTGAAAGGGCTCTCGGCCAATTGTGGGGAACCTGACCGACTCTGCTTGCAATATACGGGCTTGTGATTGGCTCAGCAGCGATAGGGGCGGGGCCTACTGTGTACAGGAGGCTTAGATTGACAGGTCTACTGTGGTGTTGTGAGTGTGTGAAATGGTGTACTGTTGAGACAGCTCCTGTATCACTGACTGAGTGAAGTGTTGACTGAAATAAAGTACTTCTGAAATAAAGTACTTCCACGGACACGGTCGGGGTCGCTGAACCCTGTTGAAGACCTGCTATAAGCAAATACTTGGACGTTATTGTGAGATTTTGGTAGCTGGAGCTTCCTGGTTTCCATTTGTAGTCTGACTAGTATTTACTTATCATACTTGACCGATCTTTGGGTGTAGATAAGTAGGCTTAACAGTCTGTGTGCTCAGCGAAAGCTACGCTAACACAGTGTTACAGTGGTTTTGAACTTTTGATTGTTGAACTTTCTGGTTGTAGACGTCACAGGAATTACTCACATAACCTAGCGACCATGTGGTGATAAGAGACCACCGATTTTAAAGAAGTACCACTGGTTGTAGTGAGATGTGTGTGGAGATGCTAAGTGCTGTAGTACCATCGAGGCAAAAACCCATTACATACATACAAATACAAACATTTTCCACGTGGACGCACCATCCACGACTTTGCATAATGATTGCAGCCTTGGAGCATCAAGTGAACACAAATGGAGCGGTGCTTGCTCCATGGAATATTTCTCATGTTCCGCTTGTTTCACTCAGAAACATCTGAGGTGGGAAATTTACTATGCAACTATAACCTGGAACATCCACATTCAACAAACAAGTGAATCTCTTCATATGTTGAATGGACTCAAGATTTTGGTAGCTGGAGATTTCAGGTCTCCATTTGTAGTCTGACTCATTCTTAACCGATCTTTGGTTGCTGGCAAGAGCAAAAGAGGCAGAACACCCTGCCGGTAAGCTAAGTTAAGTTAACACGGTGTTGCAGTGGTTTTGCACTGATGATTGTTGAACTTTCTGGTTGTAGACGTCACAGGAATTACTCACACAAAGAGACTAGCAGCCATGTGGTGATTAGAGACCGTGGATTTAAAGCAGTACTTGTTCACTCTCTCCAAAACAGGAAGTCTTGGCCCATGATATCTTTTATGTGGGTACTCCTTTAGCCCCAATGCATCCGTACAGTTTTGATAGGAACATCAATACCACTTCCAAGTCTATGTACCAAATATGAAGCCAGTAGTTGGAATGATTGGCTTAGCTTTGGAAACAGGAAAACAACTAGGTGGAACAAGCTTTTAAGGTTTGGATATCAGTCAGACCCTCTAGTCCTTGCTATGCTACTGTCAATGGTATCGATGCCTAACTCTAAACAAATAAATGTGTTTCCCAACGAGTTTCAATTCTTGAAACGAAAAGTGGCAAACCGTGTTTTCTAGATCAGTCTTTGAATTAGTTCCCGTGAGTAACGTTACTGACATGTATTTTGCCTCATACTCAACAGTCTTAAAAATAACTGCATATTCATCTATTCAAGCCAATATGTAAATATTTTTCTCCTTGTCCTTGGGTTATTTTGTCTGTTTTAATGAGTGCATGAAATTTACCAATTCAGACTGTAAATGAGAAGAACTGGAGAAATCTGACGGCCTTTTTCCACCGTCACAGCCTCATCGAACAGCAGAGATGCAAACAAAAGGGTCATGATGAGTGGAAGGAGTGAAGGTCACCACAACTCTGATCTGTAACTCTCATTTGCTTAAAGGCAAACTTTCTACTTTTGTTTCCTAATATTTAACCAGCATCTCCACTGCTTCTTCAACCTTTTTTAGAAATCACTCTCGGGGTGTAAACCACCAATTCGTCCTCCAGGCTCGGCTCGGCAACCCCGTTTAGCTCGTATCCGAGAAATACGAGAAAGTGAAAAGGAACGGAGGAGGCGACGCAAGAGGTGTCGGGGACGGAAACACGATTCGACGAGGTTGGGATCGACTGTTTTCTTTCAGTCATTTCACTCCCCGCTCCACTTTAAGCCCATCTCTGACATGTACACAGCATAAAGCCCGATAACACCAACCAACAGGCGGCTCCAAGCTGTGCGCGCCGCGTCCGGAGTTAAGCTGCGATTTCACTGTGCGATTTTTCAACCGATTTGTTTCGAGTCGCGCCGCTCTACGCGTTTCCTGACGCGGTGGGACAAAAAAAAAAAAAAAAAAACGATCGCATCCCCCTCCTCTGGTGCTCACCCGTCGCTCTCGGTGCGCGAACAGGCCGTTGTCGCAAATGAGGGGACCGGCCGGCATCCTCGTGACGTGTCAGGCCAATCAAGGCGCTGTAGTACGGAGCTCAATGAGCACCTGTTGGCCTCGGGGGCTGCTCACTAAATGAAAGATTATATTGGGGAGACTGTTTAGTATCATCATCTGTCATCATTGCTCCTCAGTTGGCTGTAACGCCGCGTCGCCTGCTTATTGCTCTGCCCTTGAGAAAGACGGTCAGCTGCGATTGATAAAGACACACGGGCTGAGATTGGAGAATACCAAAACTGGGGCTGATAATGGAGGAAGGATTCGTGACAGAGGAGAGGATTAAGAAGCAGACTGATAAAATGAGAAGATAGATGGATGTTCTCGTTGTATCTTCTATCGCCGTCCAGTGTGGGGTTTGGTTCCGCCTGGAGGCAGCAGGAGAGAGGGGGGGGATTAGACTGAAGCACATCTGTAACAGCAGCTTCCACCTTCTCTTTAGATGGTTGATGCAAACGTATGGTCTGACGATTCATCAAGCCTTCGCTTTCATCAGTGCCTGTGCAGAAGAGCTAAAAATGTAACTAAAGGCAAACAAACCTTCTTTTTTTTTTTTTTTGGAGATTCCCACATGAACCACTCTGTTAAGAAAGTGAAGGGCAAGAGAATGAAAAGACGTGTAAGTAAATGGAGGAAATGTGTTACGCAATAAAGGTCACAAAGCAGATTCAGTCTCACAGCGATTCAAGATACATGATATGGATAAAATGCCCCACAGTTAACCTTTGCTAGTCTATGATCAAGCTGGCGCGATCAGATCAGGTGACATTTTCGAAGCGCTGCTGTCAATTTCACCGAAATGTACAGTTTAAAAGTCTGATATAAGTTGATGTCAAACTGGAGATATGATAGTTTTAATTTGATAGCGCAAAAATATTTGCTGATACTACTCGACATGATAAATATATAAATGTGTGGTGTGGATTGGTTGGATGGCGCTAAACTGGAAGTTAACCACAGGAGTTAATGGTGGGAACTAGTGGTAAGACAGAGTTTGTATATAGTTTTACTATATTCCAATTTCACCTTTGTATATCCATATTTGCGACACATATTTACTTTCAAGTTCCAGAACAGTTCATTGAGCATGTTTGTGGTTTTCATTGTAATAAAGTTTTTCAATTTGGATGTATTTTTTGGTGGCTCAGGTAGGTTAAAATGGAAAAAATAAAAAATGACTTTTCAGAACATACAGGTGAAGTTGTGCTGAAATAAAGTGACACCAAACACTGAATCATAAGTATTAAAAATGACAAAATTAGGCTAAGATCCCCAAGGGTTAACAACACGATCCAGGAGCCGTTCTTGGCACGGGCAATATGAGCAGCTGCCAGGGGCAGCACAAGGGGAAAAAACAAAAAAACTTTCGCCCCAGGCGTCATTTGGGCCCCAGATGGTCGGAGGACCTATCTCACCTCTTCTGTCACCCGGCGACCAATCCCACCACCCACCACTGAAAGAGGTATTCCCTGCTGGTGGTTAGGTTTTGGCGCTCTCAACCAGACATCCCAGGTTAAACAATATTTGTAATATTTTTTCTTTTTTTATTTAGTCATTATTATTATTATTATTGAAGGCTGGGGTTGGGGGGGCACCAGAGCGTAATCTTGCCCGGGGCAACATTCAAGCTAGAGCCGCCACTGACATGATCAATCTCTGATCTAATGTTAGCGCCTTACAGCGGTTCATTTATCAATTAATGTTAATTAAAAGCAGTGTTATGAAGAATGATTAATAAATGACAAGTAATGAGACTAATATTAACCAAAGGAGAGGCTGACCTAAAGTTACAAACCCCCGTTAATCTCATTAACTTTGCTTTCTGGCAGATGGAGAAAATGCAACAAACTGGCTTTACAGAAGACGGTGGAGACCAAACCAGAGCTAAAAGTACTGTTTTGGTAGAATATGTTGCATTTATCAGGTGAATGCAAACAAATCTCCACACTATTGCTAACATACAATAAGTGTCCCAGGCGGTCAAAACAATCAGTCTTGACTAAGACGATAAAATTAGAACGTGCCATCTTCCGCCAAACACGACATTGTTCCTCGCAAGTGACCTGTTTCTTTTTCTGACTGACTTCTAGGTGGCGAGCTGGCATTTTGTGTTTCTCGGTGAATCAGCGCCGAAAATATCTGACCTTTTTACTGCTGCCGCTAAAAGCCTTGCTAATGTGAACTCCCATGAACCAGCATGAGAAAGAAATAAATGAATATGTTCTGAGTCACACGGGGGCTGTCTCCAGACATACACCACTTATTTCATAGAAGGTTTTAGTCTTCTGCTTCAGATTGTAGATTGTGAAGTTTCCCTGCGTCTCAGAGTCTGTAGAATTCAGTGATCAGAGAATGGACATGTGTCTTCTGAGGGTGTCCTGTGGTGTCTGGTAACAGGTTAGTGGGGGGGTCTTTGGGTCCTATGGGTCGAGGGGAGGGGCCTCTGTGGATCACAGATACTTCATCCGTTTGTCAATGTTTGTGGTGGTTTTAATGTTATGACTGATCGGTGTACATGTCTCTTCTTCCTCTGTCTTTTGCATTGGTTTGTTTTAAGCTTTGGATTGATCTCACCCGGCTTCTCCTTCCTCCAACGTTGGTACTAAAACAGATTAAACGTTGCTCCAGTTCATCATCAACTCCGCCTAATCTCACTCCGAGAAAGAAAGCAATAAAGTACACTTCCCAAGACTAATCCCTTAAGCTCTGTGACGTGAAGCGTGCGGTAAACATCGCGGGGCTAATTCACGGGAAGTGAGTCACGCGGGACCTTTGGGGAAGACGCGTCCACGTCCGTACAGGACGACGAGAGGCCAGAGCCGAAGCAAGATGACATCACGGCGGTTAGTGGCGGAAAAGCACCCTTCAGTCACTGACATCACCGCATCCCTGAGTGATGTCATGTGGCGAGGGCAAACAGTCATCCTTTAAATAGTCCACTGTCCTCCTTATCTCTTCTCCTCCTTACTCACCACCTCTCCTCGTCCCCTCCTCCTCTCATTTGTCCTTTGCCTTCCATCCGCCACGTTTTCCCCGCTCACTGGACACCACAGCAACGGGAGCTTATCTCCCTCTCTTTCTCAACATTTCTCTCTCTCTCTCTCCCTCTCTCTCTCTGTTCCAAGTCTTTTAGCGTGGGGGCGGTGGCGTTGTAAAGTGGGGGGTTCGGCGGAGCCACATCCCAAGCTCTTTGCTAGATTAATTTGCGGGGGCACTGGGCTGCAGTGCGCTGCTTACTGTACGCAGTGAAAGTCACTCAGGGATTAACAGCAGGCAGGCAGGAAGGCTGCCCCCCCCACCCCCCCCACCCCACACTTGCTGCCTCGGCAGAAAAAGACCCCCCCACCCCTCCCCAAACCGTTTCGTCTCTCGCTCAAAACCACTTTCTCTATCTCTCATAGCTCCTTCTCTCTCTCCCAGCCCTCTTTCTTCCGTTCTTTCTCTCTCTCCATCCCATCAACCCCCTCTCTAGTTAATTACTGTAATGGGCTGGCCGTCCTTGGGGGGTGGTTGGAGGGCAGGGGGTGGGACCATGGGAGATGCTGTATGGTCCAGCTCTGTCATGCTTCTCGTCTCCGGCGCTCAGAGTCTGTGATGCCCGGTCACACGCAGACAACCCTACTGCACATCAGCTTTATTTAAACACGCACAGACGCACGCGTGCAGTTCTTCCATCGTGTAAAAAGTTGGTCGTCCCCGTGTTTTCGGTCTCGGTTGGTTTGGCAACACTTGCGGTTGCCTTGGTAACCGCATGCGTGGTTTTAATACCACGGGTTCCAGAAATCTGGAGGCTGCGAACACGCGTGCAAACCGGCATTGGCTGTATTTGTTCGGAAGGCGGCCACACGAATTTGCATTCCTGAAGTGATCAAAAATGCATATTGAGCATAAGCCTCCTCCAGACCGGAGAAACTTCAGAATAATTATTTTGTAGGAGGATTTGAAAATAACAGTGCAACACACACTTCGGAGTATTACTGCCTATTATCGGGCCGGATCACGGATCACGCGCTGAAATGAGATTCACACGGAAATGTACAAAATGAAGACGGAGCGCGGCGAATCGTTGTAAGAGCTGTTGGCGCACACTCCGGTCCAGGAGATGGCAGTAATTAACCCAAGCTGGTCTGCCAACAACTAATCAAACTAACAGAAGAGTGAGAGTAAGCACTTGCTGCAACTTTGTAATTGTAGAAAACACAAGTAGAAAGTAGAAAATTGTTATATTGTCACATCTGTAGCAGCAGCATTAAGTAACGTTAGCCTACAGATTTACAGTGTTTACTGTTGCTTCGTGTCCTCGTAGACTTGATTTCCACATTGGTTGCAGTAAAAGGATAGGGTTGGCTATGTAGGAGGTTTAAGATCACTTTTGCAAATGCTCACATTACAGATACCAGAGACTCCTGAAGTTTAAGCTTCATGCACCTGTGATTTCAAAAGCCTTTCTTACAGGTGTTTGACGCATGTTTCACGAGCGCGTCTGAACGATTGGCTCGCCAACGACTGGCTCGCCAACATACTCTGTGCACCCTGGGTGTTTTCAACCTGTGATCGGATCACCTGGGGTTGCATGTTAATACAAACTCAACACAGCCATGTAGAAACGTTAACGGCAACCGTCGCCACAAACTGTTAATTTCTCGTTTCAGATCTGCTACACGACTGCACGCAGTCTGAGAGCGTAATCCAGAGTGAGAGGCTGTAGAGTAAGCCGAAGATTGACTGTGGCAAAAAAAAAATAAAAAATAGGATGGTTGAATAGAGTAATGGATGGCAGGATGAAGTGTGATGTGTGGAGACAGATGCAGCAATATGCCCAAAGTGTCCACGCGCAGGGATTGTGGGGTTTTGTGTGAGAACTTATTGGCCCAGTTTAAGGATCAGTCAGCTGAAACACTTTGGCTGAAGCTGACAGCTGTTTGAGCGATGCCAAATGACGCTGGGTTCGCACGACACACACGCAGAAACGCACATTTACTCCCTAGCCGTCTCTTGCACACGCATCACAAGCCTACGCAAATATAGACACGTTCACGTAAACGCACGTACGGTCTGCGTGGTTACAAATCATTTCCTGCTAACGCACACGCAGGACGGTCACCGCTGCCAGTTGCAGATGAGGCAGCATATGTCTGTGCTTACAGGAGACACTAAACAGACATGACTTTTCTCAATCAAGCCAGTTAACGTGATCATCCGTCTGGCTGACTTTAGGGAGAAATCCCAGTAACTCTTTCAACGCCTGGACCGTTCGCGTCCGAAAGACGGAGCACAGCATTCATCTGGTTTATTTTGTTTGCTCGCCGCTAAAACCCACAGCAGGCAAATGATGGGAGACTTATTTTGGAGCCGCTCCATTAGCAGCCGAGAGAGGCTTGGACGGAAAGAGAGCATTTAATTGAGAGATTCTGGGGTTATTGAGTGCACTATCGAGCCGTAATGGGGACGTTTCTGAAGGGTGCCGGGTGCATTTTCCGGGGGAAATCTCATCTCTTTTACTTGGTCGGAGCCGAAGTGACACAAAGATGTGAGATCGAAAGAGCTATATATGTGTGGTTATAGATTTCTGAATGTGCCTATAGCTGTGTGAGGGAAGTCATTTCTGGCCTGGAGCTGAAACATTTTGAAAAATAATGCATCGCTTTCACAAATTTCAAGGAAAATGAATTGACAGCAGTTTAAAAGCTGCTGCATTTCTTTGTTTTAATCACTTATAACATTACCACACTGAAGTCTATCTATCTACCTCTTTATGTGGAAGTACGCCCGAAATAGCTCCAATGGAAATATGACCAATCCCCCTTCACTGCACAAAATAGTGTGAACGACCACAAGTACAGCGGATCGAAGTATAACCAGCGAGACCTTTAAACCTTTAAACCATGAAAGCTGTTTACTGCCGACAGTTTTGATGGATTCAGACACAGGCTTTTATTGGCTGACGCTTACATAACAAAAAAACAATTTTCTTGATTTTTGAAAGTATTCATTATTATGTTACAATCCTTTGTGCCAAGATCTGAAAACACATGTAGAAGCTTAGTGCAACTGACAAACCGACCGACCAGCAAGCTAGCAGTCAGCTAGCAGCTAGCAACCAACAAGAAGACACCAGCTAACTAGCCTAGCCACCTGCAGGAGCAGCAAATCACTGGGGGTTTCATGTGGGTTATTAAAAAGTTATGGTTAGTTTGGTGTGACTCGTCTGGCATGAATTCTTCATGGTTTTGTGACAGTTTGCCTGACTTTGGGAAAAGCTAAGTAACGTCGGTGGAGCATGCTAAGTTAACAGAACGTCACCACGGAAGACAAACCCCAGTCGGCCGGTGGACGACCTCACATTGAAGGTGTTCAGCCTCCCCAACCATCTTTCTTTCAACTCTTTGTTGCTCTTTATATTAATCCACCTGACCAAGGAATTGTATTTCCAATCCAGTACCTCTGAATAATACAAGCTGTGAGGTGCGTTCACTCATGGACTGACTTGTTCTGTTGAGCTGAAAGGACGAAGCCCGTTCAGCCTCCCGTTCTGCTGAATCCGATATTTCCATTCTCAAATACACAAATGCTAGAAAATGTCAGGACTACATAGAAAAAGGACTTCAAAAGTTATGCAAAGGAAAAAAAAAATGGACAGTGTAAAGCTAGTTGTTTCCAGCTACTTCTAGCCTTCATGCTGAGTTAAGTTAAACTCAGCAATGCTAAGCTAACCAGCTTTTGACTGTGGTAGCATAAATATGGGAACAGCTCCTCAAAAGTGTAGCCAAAGCGAGTAGAGCTCCCCCTGGTGGTTCGCTGCACCTCCTCCATGTTAGTGGGTGGGACTAAAACACTAAAATACACGTCAGTTACTCGTTTTTTCAAGGATGTAGCTCAATTCCTGGGCTGTACTGCGCAGACGCCAGCTTCAGAGTCTCAAGGCGGTGCCAGTTGTACCCCGGGATAAGGTGTCAGTTTGGCCCATGCAAGGACATGTTGTCTATATTCATACAAAGTCTACGGTACATGACAAACATCGGAGTAATATTGTCTTATTCTCGGCAACGAACGTTAAGTGTGATCATGTCGCACAAGCCAAACAAACTGTGCTTCTTATGTAGCAACAAATTAAACAGCTATTTTACAGTAGTGATTTCCAGTAATTTACTAAACTTCTCTTCCAGTAAATACCCTGAAGTAGAGTAACATAGGACCAGTGTGGCATTTTCTGCCTGTGATGGTTGTGATGTTGGCCACGGGGCTACATGCTGCATGGGGTAAGTAATTGATGTACTATGTTACCCTGTGTGTGCTCATGCACAATGCATCTAAACTGGCTTGTTTGTGTCAGGGTTGGTACAGCAGTGTGTGTTTGTGTGTGTGTGTGTGTGTGTGTGTGTGTGTGTGTGTGTTTGTAAGCCTAAATGGCACAGTTGAGATGATAATAGCTGCAGGCTATCACGCAGCAAGCATGGTAGTCGTAGCAGGAGAACAACAGTAAATATTCACATCATAATCATCCTAATGAGCAGTGGCACCAGCGCAATGTGCTGTGAGGTCTTTCCCTCCTCCTGTCTGATTACCCAGCGCTTTCCACTCTGTTTTTTTTTTTTTTTTTTTTTTTTATGAAATGCATCCCAAATCCCTAAGCTGTCATTTCTCTTCTCTTGAGATGATAAATGTGGCTGAACGGGCCTTTAAATAAGTGGAAAAACTATTGTGAAGACGTGCGAAGGCGGATGCTCGTAAACGCAACATCTACACCGGCTTGGTGACTACGAGTCGATATGAAAGGAAATGTTGTATCATCACAAGGTCAAAGCTACTACATTACAACATAACGATGATCTTTTAGAGCACTGGGGACCTGGATGCCATGAGTTAGACACATAGCCTGCGCTGGTGTAAGCCAGGTATAGTTGTGCGCTCGTCAGTCTGGCTCGCCACCCAAACGCTAGTCGACGCTGTTGTTTTTCGCCAGTTGGAATTAATTCATTTTCGACTCCGCTTCCTGCTTCACTTTCAAGTAGCGACTGAAACACTGAAGTGGAAACGCGCTACTGTCAAGAGGGCCAATCACAGCCCCAGCAGTCTGTGTTGTCGCAGCGCGACTACTTTTCTACTACAGTAGCTTTTGCGTCGACTGTCTATAAGCCACTTCTGCCTTTGTACGGTTGTGGTTTTCACTGTTTGTCAAATTGCAAACGCCAGACGTGACGATCTGTGCAGAAAATTCCACATTACTCAAAATAAATGAATAAATAAATCAAAATAACAAAAATAATCTGAGTTTTGATTCAACAGCACCGCAAAAGCCATTCAAAAAGAAACACCTGGGGGTGAAAATTTCAGCTAAAGTGTAAGTGCCAAAAAACTGCAATATCTCAAATGGCCACTTGAGGCAGTGAAACCCCATGGGGCGGATGTGCTATGTTAATAATGTATAAATGTATAGTTTTCACTATTAACGGGCCTATAACTGTTTTTGCCAACGTGTAAAAATGTAAGATGCCTTTACTTATATATCTTAGTGTCTACTTACTTTAAATATCTTAAATGAGCCCGATAAATACTTTGTAGCCCTATTACCTCATCAGTCATGGAGCTGTGTTTACCTTCTCCTCAGTCTCCGTGTTCATCCATCAACGTTAAACATTTTAAATTATCCAGAAAAATTATAAATGACTCAGAAATAGTGATAATTTAACTAGTCTTACTGATATTTAGTATTATCATTAGTATTACAGGCGGCTCGGTGGTTAGCACTGCCGTGTATTTGCTGCAGTCGTAAGAGTAGTGTTGATATTCAGATTTTTAAAAAGACTTAAATTAAGATAGACTTTGTTGATCCACAAGGGAAATTGCTGGGTCACAGTAGCTCAGTTGCACGTAAAGGAAAAAATAAGTAATATTATTATTCCTCCCAAGAAAATGTTTTTTTGGAACGTGTTCCTCCTGAACAGTCCAGTCCCGCACGCCGGAGCTCGAAGCCGCACACTCGGCTCCCGATCAGCACCGCGGATGTAAAAGCAGATGGAACGAGAGACAAAAAACCCCATAAATTCAGCTAAATCGGCGCCGTGTGCGCACCAGCCGCGCTCAGCGTGAACGCTTCAAGATTCATTTCGTCTCCGTCTGCAGCCGGAGCACCGAGCGAAGGGCAGAGGTCAGAGGCCGGGGAGAGGTCAGCCAACCAGACAGACGGCCGGCTCTCTGGTGGGACACTAACAACATGCTCATGTAATGTAAATAGCTACGTGGAATCAGTGCCCTGGGCAGAATGATCTTAAATGCACCGCTGCCTGTGCTAAAGTATTAATAACTCCACATCCAATAGAGTCCACTGGGCACATAAATATTGCTCACGTATTCAAACACTTTCACGGTGCAACGAGACCGTGAGAATATTCAGCTACATTTATAATCATGGCCAAACACGTCTTGTTGTTTGATATTTGCTCTTCAGGTAGCCTCAGAAAAGCTGTGAATCACTCTTTTGTCATAGTAGACTCTTTATTTACGGGCGTCAAAGGCTGAAATTATAGAGAACAATCGGTTTTCCAGTGGCCTAATCCTAATGAAAACAAACCTTTTGGAAAATCCAATATGCTCCCACCTTAGCCCCCCCCCTCTGTCGGGCGCACGCCGAAAGGAAAATGAAGCCACTTGGCTGCCGGGTCGTCTGCAGTGCAGCGCCTAACGAGGACTGGTGGAATTAGAAAGCGGAGAGGACAGCTGGTTGTCGGAGTCAGAGGACCCGCGAAGGTCCGTCATCTTAGCGCGGCTCTTTTTTTTGCAAAGCGACGCTGCCGTTTCCTCGGCTTTAATCTGTTTGATCCACAACCTTTCAGGAAATTCTAAAAAAAAAAAGAAAAGAAAGAAAGTCGAACAAATGTGACGTGAACGGCGTGCAGGTGTGAGATCGGCTCTTCTCAGCGTGCGGGGAACGGCGGCGGGGGCGGCTCACGGGATGTATGATGTGGGGGGAGGGGAGGGAGGGGGGGCTGAGCCGAGGCTTGAAAGAAAGAGATCAGAGGCCGTCAGGCAGAGCGTGACTTCCACAGGAATATCTCTATCGCCGTGTTGAATTCGACGTATCCCTCCTGATCCCCCTGCTATACACACACTTTTGTCTTTTGTCTTCATACATTCAATCTGAAGCTGCTACAAACCTTATGTTGACGTAAGGAACGGATCAAAAGAAGAAATGTGGTGTTAAAGTGGTCACACATCTCACATCTACGATAACTAATGTATTCATACGGTTGTTTCAGGTGATATACGATATAAAAGGGCAAATATATGGTTTTTCCATTCGACTGACAATGAATAAACAGGTCGTAGGTCTTCAGCGAGGGGTCTGTGACTCCTAGGGGGTGTATGTATAAATGAATATTTGAGCCTGTGTATTATTTTTACAGCTTACTATTACATGCAAAATGACGGTAATAATATATATTTAGAAACAGCACTAGGCTGAGTTTATAGCTGTTTGCCAACTTTAAAGGAGACAATATGTCAATAAGTACAATGTACTTCTAAAGCTAAAAATTAAGCTCTTGAGATAAATCTTTGCTGCTTAATTAATGTCAGTTTTTTTAGCTTGATATTTTCTCATTTGGTATATTCCAGGTGTATTTTTTTTATCTGTAGAGTAACAAGATGTGCAATTTACAAGATGAAGTTTCAATCTGGAGAGAGCAACAAGATAGCGACTGTTACGTTTAATGACAATGGGAGGAATTGTTGTAAATCCCAGCAGTGGTTAAGGTGTGGCTAAGGAGGAGCATGCTAAAGGTGAGGCTAGCTCAGTAGTTTTAGTAGTAGCTACGTGCTTCGGACTGAACCATGGGTATGAGGTTGTGTGTGTGTTTTTTTTCTCCATGCAGAGTGCGGGTCGTGGTTCAGTCCTGTATCCTGAACTAGGGTTTGTATCCTCATCCCACGCCCCTTCTCTTTCGTAGGGAGCACATTAGCTCGGACACTCAACCGACACAATTGTGTATTTCTGTGGATAGCGGTAAAAAGGGCTAAGCTAATCTCGGGGTAATGCGGTTGTGTGGTGGCAGCATGGAGGCGGCGCTAGGCTAGTTAGCTGGTGTCTTCTTGTTGGTTGCTAGCTGGTAGCTGACTGCTAGCCTGCTGGTCAGTTTTCAGTTGGACTCCCTTTGACTGGGTTTGTAACCGCACCGTTGATCCTTTTTGTAGTAGAAGAAGGAGACAATAAAATGCTTAATTTCTCATTTTGTACAGGTTTTCTAACCATTGCTAGTCATTCAGTTTGTGAGATACACACATTTTTTCATGTTTGAACACATTATGTATGCAAACATCTATTATTTTGTATAGATGACAGATGACTATAGCTCGAAAATATACATCATACAGCTTTAGTATTTATGTTGAATGAATCTGTATAATCGTGCGAACGTTTTAATGATGATGTCAAAATACTGAGTTTGCACTCTATTAACATAAATAAAGAATGAATGATATTTAATCATGGTTAATGGTATTTGTTAGTGTGGAAGTCACAGGGTTAAGATGGTTGTAGATAAAGGTGTGGGAGGAAAACCGTCAACATAACTCAACTCATTCCGTGTTCCTTGATTGAAATGACACTGCATCATTTCCTCTCTGACGCAGAATCATGTTCCAATTCCTACTAGTTTTTATCTGCTGATGGAAAATCCTGGAATCATCCTTGAACCTATTTCGTCTCAACTCCACGGGCGCCAATAATCACAGGGTATGTACGGTGGAAAAAGACGAAAAACAAGTCATTTCATGGCCGACGGAGCTGCTGCACGTGCGTGAAATTATTCATATCGCCAACGCGGACGGTGGCGACTCCATACGTTACATTTAGAAGCAGATCTGCTTTGTCGAGTAGGAGGGACATGGTCGTTGGACATCACTTTAAAATCGAACCGTGCGGTTTACAGTTTAAACATCAGGAATGTTTGCCTGCAAGATTGTTGCACGCGCCGCCGATTCCTGCAGGAACCCTGTAAGTTTATACATTAAGTGTTATTTGTGTTGGGACTCGTCTTTATATGTGAGACTTAACTGTCAAGGGAGGCCGAGCGACGCGCTCCTCTTGACCCTCTGCCCCTCGAAAAGATCTTCTTCTCAGCTTTACCGGAGGTGTTTTTCTCAAGCTGCAGAAACCGAACCCGGTCTCTGTGTATTTTGCAGCCTCGGGATCGCACTTGTACAGTACGTACACACACACACACACACACACACACACACACACTGCAGATGTCAGGACGGTTTCACGCACCAATAGACGCGGTGTTTCTGCACCTTCCCTCCCTCACGTTTCCCAATCTCCCCTCACGTCACACCTTCCTCCTTGTTTTTTTTTGCACTTTTCCATCACTCCTCTGACACTTCTTTGCCCTCGCTGCCTCTCTCCGCATCCCTCTCTTCATCATCCCAACCTTTTTTTACTTTTTATTTTTTATTTTACCTCCCTCCCCACAGCTCCACCTCGCCACATGGAGAATTGGAGAATTTCTTCCGTGAACAATACCAATTTATTTCCACCAGAACGCGGTCCACGGAGAGTCGTCGCCGGGATTGCGTTTGTGCGACTGTGTCTACTTGGTGTCTGCGCATCCCGGACTAATGCAAAAACCTGGTAAAATATAGGCTTTACGTGAGTCAGAACTCGAGTTTTTGTGCTTGCATCTCCGGTGCAGCCAGCTCTGCCAACTTCTTATCAAAAACCCGAGGTTGGCAGCGGCCCAGTTCAGAATTTGGCTCGTGCTGGTCAGCGCAGCAGCCAATCAGAAACCAAAAGTTTCCTTGGAAAAATCACTGGCTTATGTTGAAAAAGAAAAAAAGTGCATCCAATAAGCTTGGCACGGCAGAAAATCCCCGGCCATGTTCATCGTATCCTGGTTCCAAACCCTCTAATGCTCTGCCCGTTCAGTCTCTGCTGTATGAATAGCTTTCAATTAGCTGGGAAATAAACTGCAGGGCTGCTGACGAGTGTCAGTCTTCCCGGCTTAGTTGAGACCTTGTTCTGAGTTCGCAGAGGAACTCGACTACACCAAAATGAATTCATTCAGAATTGAAAAAGGAAGCTAAATAAGTACAACAAAACTTTAACAACTTTGATGGGAGCTTTTCTGTTCCACAAATGGACAGAGAGCCTATAATTCCTTCAGTGGTGCAGTGAAATGAGTTTGAACTGTGAACTGATTGGCTGGCAACCAACAGTCAAGAAGAAAAATATTCCGAAGAATTTTTAACAGATGACTGAACTGAAACATCTGTCAGTCACAGTCTATTAAGGTCAGTTCGAAGCTTGGAGTCTGGCAGGATGGATGCTGGCGTAATCTTTAGAATGGGCTGCCATGCAAAGTCAACTCTAAACTATAAATGCAACACAAATGACTACTTCTGCTGTCAGACCTTCACAAGCCTGGATCCTGACCCTCGACTGTATATAAAGATGAATACGACATCACCTGAAGGATTTCTGAAGAGGTTTAGAGACTTACCAATGCCTGAGACGCTGTCAGTCTTCTTGCAACCTATCGCCCCCATTTTGGTCAAAGCGGCCTTTATTTATTGACAAGATTAGTTGTGATGAATATGGAAATTAGTTGTAGATACCCAAACTGTTTTTGTACCAGGCTTATTTACATGACTTTCTGGACATTTTAACATGAAATTGTGTGTGGCTATGGCTGTGCATCTGCTATAGCTTAATTTTTGAACCCTGCATGTTTGTGCTATGGGACAAATTACAGCAGTTTGGTCCTTTAGAGTCAGTGTGGTGTCATTACAGCAATTTCATTTGTTCCCATTCCTGGAAGGGTCTTACACTCTTATAGCATGCACTAATCTGTCAGAAATTGAAAGTTCAAGGTATTGACTCACAGGACATTTTTTATTATTATTATTATAATATTTATTATATTAAAATAAGCAAAAAAAAAAAGAGGTCCAGTTGGAGAGTTGAGGCTTGTGTTGAAGCTAAGTAAGTAACTTTCACCGATTTAATCACACACTGTATAAAGATGGACGACAGAGCAGCTCCTCAAAAGTTAAGCCAAAGCATCTAGAGCTCCCCCTGGTGGTCAGCTGCAGTATAGGTCATAAGCTCCACCCCCTCCTTTTTAACGGACAGGAATGGACCAAACTAAAACACTAACATTATTTAATGTATTTGTTTATGCATGTTCAAGGATCAGTTTTTTTGGATACTTTTCTGTTTAATTAGTTATTTGACGCTATAGAAACAGGCTGTGACATAATGGCGACTCTTAGTTGCTATGCCAACCACTCTGTAAAGCGGTCCCGTGGGGCTGTGAGAGTTGTGAATAAATAAATAAATAAATAAATAAAAATAAGTACAGTGTGCAGTCCAGCATTTCCTTGTGGAGGTAGGGCTTAGTTTAAGAAAAATGCGAGTGAGTCTGGATGAAGTGTGGTCAGGTAATCAATATCGCGGCTTTGCGTGGATCCACAATGAGCTGAAAGACTCTAGAAATGAGTCTAATGAGATTTCACATTTGTTGATTATTATTGAGGGTGGTTTTTTACAACGGAGCCTCAGACCGTCCCGGGCGTCCTGTCTCTCCACCCCGTCTGCCACTGACATGGGGGACAAATGAAGAAGCTGTCGTGGATCGCTGAGCCTTAAACCTGAGAGGTCTCTCTCTCTCTCTCTCTTTCTGTCTATCTATCGGTCTCTTTCTCACACACAAGTACACACAGCGAGGGTTGGGATCAGGGCCAGGCTGTGAATCTGAGACTCACCCCCAGAGATTTGATACATCTTTGTTTTTGTGTGAGTGGGCAGCCACAGAGAAGCTGTCTTCATTTTTCACTCATCGTAGGGTTCAGCTCAGAACATTGACCCCGGACCTTTGGCTGCTCCAGCATCACCAGCAACACTAGTATCATAGCAAGGACATGGTGACATACACGGTGTGTTAAAATATGAGATCAAAATAACTGTCTTAGCTGTTTTTGTTTGTAGGAGATTATGAAGCTAATTATTTCAGACAGGAAAATAAAAAAAAATGTGGTGACACTGTAGATGTGATGTAGTGGATGTAGATAGCAACGCTGTGCTATATACCTTGATAATATCATTGTACTTTTCCCTTCATTGTTTTGCTGTGTCACGTGTCTTATCCTGTGTGAGTTTAGCTAAATCTATCAAATTGTTACTTATCATTTCTTTCACTTATCTATCAAATTGTAAATTAGCTTTGTTTAGCTTAACATATATAACTAATAACTAACATTTTATTTAACTTTTTTAACTTATCTTTTTTCTTACACGTCTAACTAGTCGCAACTTAGCTTAGCTTATCTAGCCTATTGTAATTTATTTAACTTAGCTTTACTGACTAGTTGTTTCTTAGCTTAGTTTAGTTTAGCATATCTAACGAATCCTAATTTAACTTAGTTTAACTTATCTCACCTACCATGACTTCATTTAGCTTTTCTAACCAACCTCAATGTATTTAACTCATCTTATCTAGTTGTAACTAAACTTAGTTTAACTTATCTCACCTAACGTGACTTAATTTAGCTTTTCGAACTAACCATAGAATGTTTAACTCATCTTATTTAGTTGTAACTTAGTTTAGTTTATCTTAGTTTAACTTATCTCACCTACCATGACTTAATTTAGCTTTTCTAACCAACCACAATGTATTTAACTAACCTCATCTAGTTGTAACTTAGCTTAGTTTAACTTATCTCACCTAACGTGACTTAATTTAGCTTTTTGAACTAACCATAACATATTTAACTCATCTTATCTAGTTGTAACTTAGCTTAGTTTATCTTAGTTTAACTTATCTCACCTACTGTGACTAAATTTAGCTTTTCTAACCAACCATAACATATTTAACTCATCTTATCTAGTTGTAACTTAGCTTAGTTTATCTTAGTTTAACTTATCTCACCTACTGTGACTAAATTTAGCTTTTCTAACCAACCATAACATATTTAACTGATCTTATCTAGTTGTAACTTAGCTTAGTTTAACTTATCTCACCTACCATGACTTAATTTAACTTTTCTAACCAACCATAACATATTTAACTGATCTTATCTAGTTGTAACTTAGCTTAGTTTAGCTTAGCTTATCTAACTAATCCTAATTTAGCTAAATTTAACTTATCTCACCTACCATAACTTAATTCAGCTTTTCTAACCAACCATAACATATTTAACAATTCTTATAGTTGTAACTTAGCTTAGTTTAGCTTAGCCTTAGAACTCAGTCATAGATCTAATACATAGATGTTAATAACCTCTTGTTTGTTTCACTGTATGACATCTAATTTCGCAAAAATCTGTGTTTTTTTGTGTGAAAGAAAAGAAGTCTCCAGATGTGAAAGCCACAGTCGGATAACTCCGGGGACGAGCCGTGACAGCGCACATGCTCACTCACGACCGCCTCTGCATCTCAATCACATCACGGCGTCGTACCTTGACAGCTGAGAGCGCGAGAGCGGGCGACCGATCGAGGCGCCGAGGAATCCTGCCAAAAAAACAGCCGGGGGAGCTACCAACGAAGAAGAAGGGCGATGAAATGAAGCGATGAAACCGACGAGGTTTTAATCAGGATCTCTTTATGCCGGCGCTCCGTGGAATTCTTCAGCGCCTCGTCAGGCCTCCTCCCCTCGCCGGCCGGCGGGCGACCTCCCAGAGTGCCTTGCTGCGTGGCCTTTTCAATAATGTAGAGGGGAGGAGAAGAGAGATAAAATGAGAGAGGAAGCGATTTCCCGGCGCTGTGGGAGCCCCCTGTGTGACATTTACCTGTAGCGAGGACCTCGATGTTCGTGTGTGTGTGTGTGTGTGTGTTTGATGGCCCTATTCCAGACTAATGACCCCCCCCCCCCTCCAGCACACACACTCAAGGCACCAAACTCTTCTGCTAGCGATGCCACATGTGTCCTTTAGAATCACACCGACGGGAAAGAAAGAAAGAAAGTGGGGGAGATAATAGCCAACAGGGAGCGCTGGGAGTTTGAAAAGTGTGAGAGCTGTGGAGACGAGGAGATGAGGAACAGTCGAAGGCCAGAAAATAAAGGTTAATGAGCAGAGGAGAGCATTTTTGTCGGCGACTGACGGAGAAAGAGCAGAGCCGGAGCGATCGTCCCGTTTAATCCGTCAGCTCCACCTGTTACTATTTCATACTTCATTAACTGCGCCGCCTATCCGGCGCGCCGGGCGGTCTCCTCTCTCTCCGCGGGAGTCCGCCGCCCCCCCCCGCCCGGACACATGGCATCTATCATTACCTCCCCGCGTCAGCTCAGGGCCCTGCAGAATGTCACACAGCTGGAGCGCGAGGCTCTGAAGACGGATGAAGCGGGAAAACCCCCGTGAATATCTCTGAAACGACGGAGCGCACTTCTGCTCGCTGCAATTTGAGTTATTGAAGGGGGCTCATTGTGGCGCTGCGTAAACCAGGTACAACCGATGATTTCATTTTCATGTGGTACGCGGCTTTCGAGAAAATGCCGAGTTCTTTTCTTTGTTTCCCCCACGGTAATTCACAAACTGCTAGTTCGTGTTCCTTGATTCCTTCCAGTTTCACCTTAAGGTCATTTAGGTTTTGAACATATCAGACAAACAACGGAACATTCGTCAACATTCAAACATACCACGATGTTGCCAAATCTGTCAACACGAAGAGCTAACAAACACAAGCTTACGATTTAGAATAGATTGTGTGAACCACTGAGTCTGACTGAAGCAACGTTTATATGCCTTCGTGCTGGAGGCAGCTGTGTCCGGAGGCGCTTTATTTTCTGGGCTGTTCAATGCAAACTCACAAAATCTGAGGATCTCCTTGAAGAAGTTTCCTCCGATCTGACACAAAAGTCCAGTTGGACTCAAGAACTGATCAAATATTACGTTTGGCCTCGACCCAAGCGACAGCATGTTGTATAGAGTCTAGACAGACATGGAAGGAAGCTGCCACTTGACTGGTTGGTGGAGGCGACGGCAAAAACACGACCACAAGGAAAAAGGAACCTCTTCAGCCGTTTATTTGAAACAAATATCAGCGGATGTGATAACGACGTGGTCTCGGAGGCTTGTGTCGACTCCTTCAGGACAACTTCCTGTCTGCTAGTCTCTGAAAGGGACACACAATACAGGGCCCTTTACTGTGCGCATCTCTTGTGTTATTCCTGAGCTCAAACGAGGAGTTTTACATTTTCAAAAATGCCAAAGGCCATGGAAGTAATTTTTCAGCGCATAGTAAATGAACATATTGCAGGTTGCTTGAGAAGAGTTCATATTTGAGTTTAATATATCAGAGGAAATATTCACAGTAGCCTCTCGGTATGTGTTCAGAAAGCCTTAGCACCTATGCTACTCACTAATTGTTAGCTTGGGGCTCTTCTAGATGCCGACGTATGACATTAGCTTATTTGCTCTTGACCCAATGAATTTGTGAACATTGCTTCCCGTGTTGCATTGAATGTGAGTTTACATTCCTGTCATATTTATTTTAATAATCATAATCAATACTGTATATAAATTACCTTATATATGCTGAGAAATAGCTTCTGGTGTTGAAGACGACTCGGTGTCAGGGAGCTGAAAAGAGGTCACAGCTCAGTGTCACCGTTTGTTTACGCGGAGAAAAGCGACGGCTGAGCGGTGTGCTAAATCACCACCCACCTGTCTGCGGAGACAAACTACAAAATAAAGTCAGGCTGTCAAGGCCCCGTCGGAGATCAACGCTCCCGAATTCGCTGATTAATAAGAGCGTGGCGACGCTTAAAAACACACTGAAGCCGGTAGCGTGCGCCAGTCTGGGTCATGTTGCTGCTACAGATAATTCTCTGTGTTGTTTAAAGTCAAACTAACGCCTTTTAATCCTTAATGTGAGGTAACTACGTGTATTTATTAACACTTCTGTCTGAATGTCCAGCTAAGTGGCTCCAAACCTTTCAGAGTGGAAATAAAGGTGCATGAAGCAGTTAATGACATGAGAAAGAAGAATCCTGCTGAACGAGGTTTCCTCGGATTTTAAGATATTCGATATTTCCTCTATGGGTCTTTGAAACCAAGTCCAACAATCCCCTTCCAGGTGAGAGATGATGTGTTGAAAGAAGCTCTCACTATGTGAATCTCCCAGTCTAATGGTGACATCTTGTGGCTCAGGCTGAGCGCTACCATCTCCGATCCAAGCACCAATGTGAAACCCAGTGTGAGCGCTACGTTTTAAACCCCCTCATTTCAGCGCGCTCTGCCCGGTGGCCGCAGCCTGTCTCAGCAGCAGCTCCCCGGCCAGGTCGGGCCTGCCGCTCCTGGCCAGGCAGCGGGCGAGCTGAGCGGCCTTGGGTCGGTGGGGGACGGCGGGCAGCCCCCTCCTCCACAGGGCCAGGACCTGGAAGGCCCGGGAGGACGGGCTGCCCCCGGCCCGGAGCTTCACCAGCTGAGCGGCGCTGCGACGGAGGCGGAGCGAGAGCACCAGCGACGCTGTTTCCTCCTCCGAAAGCTCCCCAGACAACCACAGAAGAAGAGAGTCTGACAGGGAATCTGCAACGAAGGAAGTAAGCATTTATATTCTTAGAGTAATGTAAAAAATCCTGCAATAAACAACCTAAAAGTATGAAAAGAAAAAGGCCCTTTCAGTGTTTAGAATGCAGTGATATAACAACTTGTTTTCAAATCTGTAATGAGCGTCTGTATGAAAAAAAAGACCGTTCTCAGTTCATTTGCATTTATTTTTCCCTATAAATGAATCTCGCTTGGAAAGCCGCATGTTTTTATTTAAAAGTTATCAGCCGATGCAAAACCGTACAACTACGAAGTCGAAACTGACGGATTAAGGCCGTAAACTCTAGTTGAAACCGTGAGATAAGAAGCCGGCGAGGATGAACGACCCACCTGCCTCCTCGCATAACTTCACCCGGGCTGCAACGGGCCGATTGATGTTTCTCACTTTCTGAAATGAGACGTAATGAATCAGGTATAAATATCCTTTTATCGTGAACACAATGTTTGACCTGATTCTGTGGACGTCGCTGCACCTTGGGTAGAGTCAGAGACAGCTTACAGACGGGGTCTCCCAGGAGCTTCGCGTCCTTCAGGAAAGCTCCGCCCCCTCGCCACTCCAGCTGACCTCTGGCGACCCTGTAAAACATGGCCGCCCCCTTGTAGTGAGGGGAGCTGTAGTTTCCGAAGGGGTCCACTTCGGTCAGACGCACCACGAGGCGGTTCTTCCTCTGGCTGTGGAAGGTGATTCGCTCGTGCGCCGCTTCGCTTTTGCTCTTGTGAGCTCCGGCTGTAAAACAGATGTAAACATTTTATCTTGTTATTTTATAATGTGAAATCTGTGCATCTCGGTCTACAAAACCCATCTGGATGTCAAACCGAGTGAACATACCAGTGATCATCTTGACAAAAAAAGAAGAAGAAAGAAGTCCGTGCAAACTAAACATTGCCTTCTACTTTACTGTGTGGTTTGTGGCATCCTGTTATGTGATGAGCAGCAGCATGAAGACTAACCAGCCTAGAGCAGCCACAACTACTTTCAAATGCCGACGTCTATTTAAATTCAGTCCTAAAACAATGTTAGAATCTGGTTTCTCTCAACTGTTTCTTTGTTTACACAGTTTAAGCAATAAGAGAAGATGCTGCATAAAATGTAAAATGAAATGTACCACTACATTTTCCTAAACATCTCATTCGAGTGGTAGGAAACCTTGAATCCACGCCTTTCAGAAACTGGCATTAGGTATTTGAAGACAACATAGGGCCTGGTAAAAAGACACTTAGGTATGTGGTCAATGTACTGCTCTGGTTTTTATGTCAGCCATGCTAGCCATGGAGGCTAAATGCTAACGTGTGAACAATTTTAAGTGCATGTAAACACATAGTCTAACAGGAACTAATGTTTATTATGACCACATTTTATATGGCCTACAGTCTATGGGTGGTTAGCATGACAGCAACAACTTTCAGCTAACAGAAAGCAGGAAGTAATGTTTACAATAACAACTATCGTAAGTTAGCATTTTACCATGCTAACAAATTTAAGTGCGCGTATACAAAAAAATAATATATAGTCTATGGTAAACACACCGACCAACAGCTAATGACAAGCAAGAAATAATACTTTGGCTACTGTTGGTATTTCACTTGTTAGCATGCTAACGTTTGCTAATTAGCAAATAGCAGCAAGCTATGGAGCTTCCTGTGTCTTTTATTAAAAACACATTAAAACACTTTGCTTTGCTAGTGTTGCTATTGCTTATAGCATAAGTGTAGTGTAAGTTTTATATACGTATTAACTTTATCTTGTCAGTGTTTTAGCTATTATTAGCTTGTTTTTATTATTTTTTATTATTAAAACCTGAAGCACATTGACTCAACTCCTGAAATGTGCTGTGTTTCAGCCATGACAGTCTGAACTAAATTGATTTAGAGCTACATTTTACTGAATTACAGAACAGTATTTATACATGGTCTGGTGAAGCTAGGAGGAGGTCAAAGTTAATGTAATCATTTTGTTTCACCATGTCAGCATTCTCCCATTATGCGGATCTTCTGGACTAAGCTCATCATTCTACCCGACCTTCTACCTGTGGAGGTGACGTTGCCGCTGAAACGCAGGAGGAGCTGATCCGCCTCACACATGGAGATCTCCGACGAGATCTCCGCCGGGCCGCCGTAGCCCTGAGCTCGTAGTTTGCTCAGCTCCCAGCTGAGGTCTCTGGTGAGCAGCGCGGCCACCAGGACGGCGTGGGGCTCGTCCGGCCTCCGCTGCAGGACCACGGTGACCGAGTGGCAGCACACGGACTCCTCCAGCTCCTCCGCCAGGGAGCTGAGGTGACAAGGCTGCAGTGGGGAGAGGAGGCGAGCCACGAGCAGTCTGCAGAGAGGGAGGGGGGAACTTAAGAAGTCGAGCTCGGCGGAAAGATTAGATTGTCTGTTATCGTGAGCCGGAACGCAGGTAATATAATATACTTAAGACAGAATGAGGATTTCAGAAAAAAGTGCATTACATCCCCGACAAATCAGCTGTAGATAAGAAAGAAGAAGAGAATTAGAGCTCAGGAGGGAAATAATAAGAATCCATCTTTATTACAACTGGATCTAATTTCACTTTTTAACTAGAGGAGAAATTAATTTGCATACTTTTATTTTGTCCTTGTATGTGACTTCATGTGTGTTGTTACATTCTGACTGAGGAATGCTGTAGTGAGGAATGTAAAGCCTCCCTTTACCCATACTGCCCTTCTTAAAGCCCTTATGTAAAGAAAAGCTTTCCTTAAATCTGGCTGCTAGTTGGAGAGTTCCTTTTTAGACTACGCACGTCTACATGAGAGGAATTTACTCTCGGCACCACGAGCCTAGTGAGGTAAAGGAGTAGTGTGGTGAGTCGATCATTTATTCTACGTTTGTGTGTCTGCAGTTTAAATAAAGCCAGATCATTCAGTCAGTATTGAAATTAGCAATTATTAATTGACTACTTACCGATACACTTCTAGCTTACATTGTCTTGATTTTCTTTTAATTATTTTTGAATGATGGCCTTGATGAAATTCATGAACTGTTCCCGGTTACTTTACGTAGCGTCGTATAATTAAAATGAATCGAAGATCAAACACAAATTAAAGAAAGGATTAAAAATGTGTTTTCTTCATAAAAGCAACACTTGTGTAGAGTTTAAAACGTTTAGTGGCTACACAGATTCCTTTCTAACACATTTCCCCAGGATACAATGGGGGTACTGTGTAAAGTACTGGCTTGCTGTTGAGACTTGGGGACTTCGACACTGGTTGAACCACCAACCTACGCTTACTCCACAATGTGTTCTACAGAGTCACCCCTCCAAACAATTGGTTATTCAAAAAAAGGCTCTGTCCAAAGGCAAACCAAGCAACTGAACTGAGAACCCCTAGAACCAATAAGAACGGTATTATTGGTGTTACTTTGTCATGTGCTCCAGGATCTCCAAGGTTTTTCCCACCGGGCTTCTCATCAAACATCTCCATGTTGAAATTTCCACCAGAGCTGATCGTCCACAAGTAAGCTTCCTGACTTCCAGAGGACTCTGTCTGAGTATGAAACCCTCGGCCCCTCAGCCACCCGGCCCTCTTTGCGTATCCAGGGGCAACGTTTTCCACTTCCTCTGTGTGGTCGGGGGTCTGATGATGGGGGCGACCGCCGGTGGTCAGTGTCTGGATGTGGCCGTGACGACGGCTCAGGACCCCAAGAACCTGCGACGCATGTCCAACACGCTCATCGGGCTCCTGGGCCTCGGATACCGAACAAATGTTGTGAGAAAGCCCCTGTTTTCCTCTTAAATGCCGTGGCTCGAATATATTGTAAAGTTTGTAATTCCCTGGTGTTTTCTTTTGTATGTTTCAGAAGACCTTGGTTAAACAAAACCTGAAAAGGCTCTACTTCTCTGAGAGGTGTGAAGGACGTTTCAGTTCAAGAGCATCTACGCTGCTCTTGCACGATAAAAGATGTTGTTTTTTTTTAAAATTGCTCTCTCTTTGTGTTCTAGTTTCAGAAGTTTTCTTGGTGAGAGAAGAATATTTCTGCCAGTTACTTGTGATTTCCACTTTTCGCGTGCGTTTCCTGTGAAGCAAACAAACCTGGAGTCGACATCTAGGAACTGGATCTCAACAAAAAGGTGCGAGCAAAAGTGGTTTGTGTCTTGGATAATTAAAATCATCGGTATAAAGTATTGCGCTGGTTTCACTTTATTTATCTTGCACAACCATCTTCTGGTCCATGGTCAGGTGCAGCACTCATTACATCCTGTTTTGCGGTGGGAGCAGCCGACTCATACTGATACTGTGCTTTAGAGGCCGCGGCCTGAAGATTAAAACTTACAGGTCTTCAAATCAGATGCAGCGGTTGATAACCTTCAGCAGAGAGGTGCGAGGAGACGTGGTGAGTTGAACAGAAGCTCATTTAAAATGCTCTCTGTTAAGAGTCTGCTTTTGATAAAATACGACGTTTGCTTTTCTTTGCACAAGATTTTTCTTTTACTGGACGGACTGGCTGGAAAAGCCAAAACTGGACGGGACGCGAATGATGCTGCAAATCACCCGACACGTCTCACCCTGGGGCTGTCTGCGCTGTCTGTACTTCTGCTTTGGATGTTTCTGCCTCGTTTTGCACTTTGTGCCACGATCGGTTTGGCTTTGAACGCGCCGCGCCATACCCGCCGAACAGTGTTACCGCGGAGAGGCTCAGAATAAACATTTGAAATTGATTCTTTGTCTTTGGCATTTGGTTTTTCCCAAGTCTGACATCTGAGACGCAGGCTTTTATCACAAAAAAGTAAATCAGCGTGGTTTATTCATCACTGCGCTGAGGTTTGCGGACAAAACAATAGGAAAGAATAGCTACGTATTTTGGAAAATGTCCAATCTGCATTGAAAACCCCTTTAGGTGTTCACCCGACGCTCTTTTTTCAGCTCCAACTGCTCCTCAGTGCTGCACCGAGGCTCCTAACAGGACCTGAAAACCTGATTAAATTAGTTCCCTGCAGTGGCTCCTTGTTAGCTCTGTATCTGAGTGTGCTATTCTAATAATTGTCTACAAAGGGCTGTGTGGTCTTCACCCTGAATATGTTCTTTCTATATGAGGCTCTGTCGGGAAAAAACCTGGCAGCCGAGCTACACAATGTTTTTCTGTCCCTCGGGCAAGGACATAATCAAATGATCAAAGGGCCGCTTCAAATGCTGGAGTTGGTCTCTGGGAAAATGGTGCAAACAAAAGCTTAAACACACATTTACGTGCTGGGTTTTACGTGCACCCAGTCTACTAATTTGTATCCCTTTTGTGTTTTGTTGGTCCTTGTCGCATAAATCGCTTTTGTCACAATAAACCGCTGTGTTTAAATTAATAATTTCCTGCAGCTTTTTATTGTTGCACCAGCGATGACTTTTCAAAGACAAAACGCCGCGCCACAGACCTGTCGTAGCTCTCCGTCAGGTCGAAGGACACCAGTCCGTTCTGCTGGTTTCTGGCGGCGACTTTATCCAGGATGCTCCACTGATTGTCCTTTGAGCCCAGGACAGTCAGCGACTCATTGGACGTCACCTTGGACTCCACGGAGGCGCCCAAGATTCTAAAAGGGAGATGAAAACCGCTATTTTTTTAAGCTGTACTGTTGACAACTTTGACATTTTACAGTGAGAGATAAGCCGGGGCTTCCCTCCGCATCTCTTATAATAGTGCTGACCACTGCTATCGTCATGAATCAAGACCAACCAGCCGTAACTACTTGCCTAATATTGTGTAGGTCTCCAGTGTGCTTCCAAAACAGTTCTGACCCATCAGGGAATAGACATGGGCCTTCTGACTCTGTCCTCTTGTGTCTGACACCAGGATGCTACAAGAGGGAGCCTCTAGTACCGGGGATTGTTCCTAAGCATCTGGCAGATACTTAATGACTTTGGGATCTAGGGATTTTGGAGGCCAGGTTTGGATATTTTCTGTTTTTTGAGCTGTTCTTTAACAGTTTTTGTCCTTAACATTGTCCTGCTGGGGAGTGTTGTTGCTATGTGGGTTGTATGTTATCTTCACAACCACTGGTATGTTCTAGTTCACAAAAATCTGGACAAACACAATTAAGACACGCTCACCTCACTCTGATTGAAGCCGCTGGATCCCAGGGTGGAGAAACGCTGACGGGCCGAGTTTGGTGATCTGGGTTCTCCTTGGAGCGCCTCTTTTGTTCAGTGTTAGGGGGACACGGCAGCGTTACCATGAGGGGTCTTCTCAGAGGCTGCGAGGTCGGGTGGGTGAGGTACAGCAGTGGGCTGGTGGACGCCACTGAACGATAGGTCTCGTTTTTGGACTTGACAGCAGCCAGAAGGACGGCGTCTACCGGCTGGATCTGAAACAGGCGAGGAAACAGCTGTTGCGCGTGATTTAGCTGACGGTTTGGACAGGTGCTGCGTTGATGTGAAAATACTTTTGTTGTATGTTGTTTTATCAAGGATAACTGAGCAGAGTGGTAGTTGGCGTTTTTTGGAATAAGATCAAGCAACAAACTTCTGCTGTGAAGATAGTCACAAAGGACACATCCGTTCATGTTTCTTCTTTATATATGCAAACATCTGTGAGATGTTGAAAATTACAAACAGACTATTATTTCTCCATCCCTTGCTTTATTTTTCTGGAAATTTTCTTAGTGACGTCTCAGTTTTTGTTTTCTTTTTTCCTTTTTACAATTCTTAGAAAAAAGGTACACTTCTAACTAGTTTTGACAAAAGCTAAATGCTTGGTCTCAACATCCTTTACATAATCTACACCAGCTTTAAGTGTTAGCAAAATTGTATTAGATGTTAAAATCAGTAGGATAAAGAGATGGGTCAGTATTATGGTTAAACCATACCATGGTCTGTGCCATTACGGGAGCCGTGAAGGTTCCTGGGAGGTAGTTCAGACTAATTCGGGGGTCCATGGGGAGTTTTAATGACAAACCCCTTTTGGGAACCATGTAATTTTCTCTCTTCAGACAGGAAACCACTGCAAATAGACCCAAAGAGTACACCTTCACTTCGGCAAATGAGCCCTGACAAAGACAAACAAAACATCAATTAAATGGGCTATTTTAGCCGCTTGAACCATTTATACGCAAACAGATTAAAGCAAGTCATGACCAAAAACACACATTTACAACCCAGTCTGTCACTCTAGGTTATGCAACATTATTAGATTCCTATCAAGGTAATGAGCTAATGTTCATACTGAATGTACCAACAATATGGTCACAGACAACATATTTTTTCAGATGCGGTCAGAGTCATAGGCTTTTTCATGCTATCAATCCCAACCACCACCTTGAGTAAGACATGGCCATCTGATTGTCATTTAATTTGTTAAAAAAAGAAAAGAAAAGTAACTGATAAAGAAGTGTATTTTCTTGTATCTAAAAAAGGTTGGTAAAACTTGTTTTTGCCTTCCTGAACATGTGTTACATGATCTAAAGATCAAAGAGGTATTCCACAAGGCTATATGTTAGACCCTCTTCTGTTTTCTGTTATTAAATAAATTTATATATATATATATATATATACACACACACACACACACACACACACACACACACACACATATATATACAGTTGTCCCCCAGAACTTTCTTCAAAGATCACTTATATAATAAAGACAGTATTAATCTAGAAACAATAGATGGTACTTTGCAAATCAGTATTTTCATACTACATAAAGCTTAAACTGCCTTCATATTCAAACCCTGGGTTTTATGAATAGTATTCTGTAAATACTTTAGTAATTTAATTTCGGCTGAAACTGACTTGACTCCAGGTATGTGAGTATTTGTAAACAACAGAAGGCCTTACCCTCTGCCCTCCGTGAACGCCCTCTGTTGTCAGAGGGGTGATGTAGCTCGCCCTCCGCTCCTCGTCGACCACCTTCACGGCGATGTCCCTGCAGCTGCCGCGATACCGCGCGCAGTAAGGCACGGCCACAGTTAGAGGGAAGCGACAGGTGCTTCTGTCCTGAACTTTCACCCGGATCACTCTGCTGATCAGCTCTTCCGAGCCGGTGACCATCAGGCAGCTCAGGGCGTCGGCCACCTCGCACCTCAGCAGTCCGGCCGCACCCTCGGGCGCTCTGATAAAACATGCGTCTGGTACATCGGAACGGTTGTCCTCCAGCTGTCCGGTGAGCCTAAACAATATTTTAAAACACAAGCGATGAAGCTCATGATATAAAAGCAACACTATTTTCTGATTAGTGTGTAATTTGCTTTTGCGTGTTCACGTTTTCTTCTGCTAGTATTAAAATTCTTATCAAAACATGAAAATATGTGACCAAGAGCAGTGTAATTTTTGAGCAACATTTATGGCAGAATGTGAAACGCTGGGGCATGCACTTTCCGTATCAGCTTCTTCCAGGCTTCAGAGCCTTTGCCTCCGGTCTGAATCTTCCGACGCCTTTTAGGCAAATGCTGCCATTGACCCGACAGTGAACTGCATGAAATAACCAGGCTGTGTGGAGGCCAGGAGGCCGAAACGCTTGCACTTTGTGATAAAGCGTCGCAGGGAGTTTGCTTCTGTACCAGTGAGCAGGAGAAACGGTGGGGCGGAATCAAATCAAGTCCAGGCTCACCGGCCATCCCCATGTAGGGTAGAGAACATAGTTATCATAGTATTTACAGTGTCTTAGCACACCACTTGCAGGTGATAGATTAGCTACTATACTATTTAACATATTTGTGTATAAGTACATCCAGAAGTCCCCATGACAGTGTTGATTATAGAGAATCAAGAAAGCATTTCATTAGGTGCAATAACAGGATGCGCCCATAAGTACTAGATGAGTCATCAGCATTTAAATGTTGTTTTCCAGAAAATGACAAACTCTAAAGTACCATTTAAAATACCTATAGAACAACTTTTTTGTCAGGCCAGGCCAGGTACTGGTGTATAGTTCAAGATATATCATTCACTCAAATTCTATTTGATTGTTTTACCTACTTTAGAGCGAAAGGTTTAGTGGGATAAATAAAAGTGGTGGTTAAATCAACTTACCCGACTGTAATCCATTCGCTCTTTGCCTCCTGTTCATCCCTGCCATCCATCAACTCTTTGTCCTTTTTTGACTCCTCCAGTAAATCTGTCTGACAATGATTGGGTTCCTCTACAGAGTCACTCACTTGACCTTTGACTTCCCCGGCGTCTTCCTCGTTGCTGCGGCGGCTGAATGTGAAGCCGAGCTTTCGTTCAGCATCTTGTGATGACCACGTGTGGTTTGGATCATCTCCATCTTCCACCTCCTGTTTGGGCCCAGAGTCGGGCTCAGGTGGATGACGGGAGTTCAGAGGGTCGCCGGCATCTTCAGGTCGCTCCGGAGTTCCCGGGTCTCTGGATTCCTGAAGTGCTGCGTGAACCGTCGAGGCCTCGTCTACAGACAATTGGTGAATTTCTGCATCCAGCTTGTCAGTGATCCCTCTCAGTTTTCCCGTAATGTCGTCTACGTCCTCTCCAACACTCAGGAAAGTGTCCCTGAAGGAGTGTGAGCAAGGCCCAGCTCTACATTCTGTCATATCTGAAACAAGGACCACATCACAGCCAAACCTTTACATAACAAGGCTCCATTTTTTGAAAGCAGTTTAATTGTACTTGACTTTAACACTTACATTAGACCTGAACCTTTAACTTTATGTCATAGACTCGTTTTGATCAATAACGTCTCAACTGTCTGACTTCCAAGATAACAGAACTGTTTCATTTTCCAGAAAGAGCTATTTCCAAATAGGTGAACGTTGAAATTGCATTGGTATTTCGGACTTGACAACTTGTTTTGGACATACTTATTCTGGAGCACGGGATTACGCAGTACAGTCATTCAGAGATTTTGGACAGGAGTGTATGAAAAGCTTGGATACCTGGTTGTAACAAGTCCTCACAAGCTACCGCCTGGTCCCTATTCAATAAAATGGGTAGGCCAACAAAAGACATGATGCACTTTGAATCAAAACAGTAACCGGGCAGCGGCCGATGATGTATGGCGGGTCGACAAGTATTTACAAGAAGGCATGTGGACGAGCCGGTGGTTGGCTGTCGTCTTTGCGGTGTGTTCAGGTGCACCTTTTTTTTGGCCCAGACACAGGACACGTGAGGAGACGTCGCGGCCCGTCATTGTTGTTGCTTTGGCTGTGTCTGTCCCTTTAAACTCCCTAAATACTAGAAGTCATTTAAGGTCCGCCTTTTCAACCGACGCTTCAGTTCCTTTTAGGAATTTTCTTAGAGACTCTTCAAATACTTTCAGTATTTTGACAGTACAAAATGATACTTAAAGTTCCACTCTTCCCTCAGTTTTTTTGACTGCTTTAAAATGCAGAATTATGTAAATGCTGTGTGCATTTTAGCTGCAGTTTTATTTATTTATTTATTTATTTTAGACATATACTTTCAAAGGGCCGTAGATTAAAGGCATCACTCAGACAGACCCACATACCTGTTGTAGAACGGTGCTGCCGATCACCGCCCCCTGCTGGAGACTTCATGAACACCGAAGCACATTTTCTGAGGGCCCCCCTCCAAACTTCCAGCCTGCCTGAATACAACACACTCATCTCCCTGAGCACTCCCAGAACTTTCCGCTCGCTCTCTTTCTCCTCCTGCTCCCCATCAACACGTAATCCTCTCCTTTCATCCTCCTTTTCATCTCCTGCTGGACTGAGTGTCCCTCCCTCGCTCCGTCTCTGCTCGTCCTCTCCTAAGCATCTCCTCACACCCACTGTTCCATTATGCCGATGTCTGCCGCGTCTGACAGCCTCCAGCCCCTGAATAGTTTCTGTCAACACGACGAGGAGACCGTCCTCACTCTTTAGGCCACAAAGGGGCTTCGCCTCATCCATCTGTCCATTCACTTGCAGATACGTATCCACGCTGCGCTGAAAAATCCAAAAGAAGACATTCAGGAGCATCAAAGCGGGCCTGTTTTCTGGCCTGCTGGCAAAGGCGCCTCATTCCTTTAACAAAATTTAAGAAACCACCGTAAAATATTTATTAAACACATTGCATTCCTCGTGTACCTCCTTCGAGACTTTTCTGCCGGGGCCCTCTTGGTTCGCCGTGTCCTTGGCATTGAGCGCAACTGCGTGCAGCTTTTCCACTTTACAGGAGCCAATGCTGTATTTATATGGCTGCCAGCAGTAAAACAAGTTGCCAAGGCGACCTCTGGGGGCGTGGCAGGAAGGGGACAAAAGAGGGAGCCACGGTGCGAAGGACAAGAGCGCTGTCCCCCAGGCGTCTTCCATTCTTCCATCACTCATTTTACTGCTTACACATGGTGACAGTAAAAGATGTGAGCTCTCGAGCTTCACAGACCCATAAGTCACTCAAACAAAAGCCAAAAGTTGGTCCGGAGTGAATACTTTGTAGTTTTTTTTTTTTTTCATTATAAATACAAGCAGTGTCACTTATTTTGAAGGCTTCTGAGCGTTTTATTGAAGCAGCCAGTCAACAACTACACAAACACAGCGTGGAGTGGCATTCTGTGGGTTTCCGGTGGTATTTCTAGTTTTATAGTCCTCATGACATGAGTGGTGAAAGAGGTATTCAGATGCTTGACTTAAACTAAAAGTAGAAATACTGGAGTGTTAAAAAGAAACAGCCCTGAAATCAAAATGACATTTTAGTAAAAAAAAAAAATATTGTCAGCAAAGTGCAGTATTAAAAGTACTGTGAGGGGTATATTATTTTCTATTTATGTGCATTTTTCATGTTGCGATTCATCTATGTGGAAGAATAAAGTTAAACTCGTCAAATGTTTAAACTGGTCAATATTAAGCTCAATACCAGAGCCCTGAAACTGAAGCAGTTCAAGTGGATTTGGCCGTGGATCATTTCCCTCTTCACATCTGTTCTGTGGTGTTTGTGTTGAGGTGGACTCGGTGGGTCCTTCAGAGCCAGACCACGGTGCTGCAGCTTTTTGTCTCCATCATGTGGCTGATTGTGCTCATGACCCATTACTGGATTATATTTACGGAATTTATTTTATTCTGTCACATGTACTAATGTCCATCTCAGCAGCTGGAAATATATAACATGACAACTGTAATATAGGAAATGAACAATTATGATTGTAAATTTTATGTAATTGTTTTATATTATTTTTTAAAAACTTAAAATTCCAGAGCTTCCACATTATTCATGACTTGAGTTTTGTTGTTAAGCAAAATGCTACTTTAAATATTAAAAAAATAATAATAATTGAATGTAGTAGTAATATATAAAAAACAATGAATTAGAAATATTACTAGGTCAAGTGAAACTATTAAAAAAAAATGTAAATATAAAAGTATACAGCAATAATAAATTTCATACGTTCTAAGATACGTTAAATCTATTATTTATTTATTTTTAAAATCTATTCATTATTATTACGATAGAGGATATGCATTGACGTCACTGCCGCCCGGGGCCACGCCCCCCGAGTGGCAAAAACATGGTGAACTGAAGCGGTAAATACAGCGAGACCGGGAGAAATGGGGATTATCTGATCACGTTAAAGGCAACTGGACTCGAAAACGATCCATACGAGCAGGTATGTATTTGGAAAAGTGGAAAAGTTAGTTTAGGTCATATCAGTTATGATAAATGTTGCTTAATAAAAGATGCTAACGCTAAGAGCTATACAGAGAAGTAACATTAGCCACGCAATACTGTAGAGTGTGATTGGACGTTAAAAGCATGACGAAGAGTGATCACAAATATTCCTTTTATTGTCTTTTTGTTATTCATTGTTGGAACTGATACGCCAAATACATAAACAACAACATCGTCAAACTTATCTGACAGCCCTCCGGAACTTAAGAAATAACTTAATTGTGACTTAATCCAAAAAATACAGCATGATTTAATATTACCTGACACTAAATGACCAACACAACACCAGGCTTTTGTGCCTGGATTCCAGTCGTTCATTCGTAATGCAGTTTTCTTTGGCAAATATCTGTAAAATATATATATATATATCTGAATGCTTTTCAAATCTGGCCGTACAGTCAATCGCAGACCAGCCCTTCAGAAGCTTTATAGTTCACACGCTGTTACAGCCTATGATTCAGGCTAATGCGGCTACTCCGTGCTCAACCGTCACTTTGGTTACTCTGCGGCCGTGGTCAGTGGTTAGTGGCCGTAGCCATGGAGACGGTCGCTTGCTGTGACGTCACGTGCACACCCTATTGTTGTTCGATTTAAAACGTTAAAATAATTTTAAATATAATCATATGTTACAATTTATGTATACTAATGTATTTTATTAATAATGATAGTATTTAAGGAAATTATTTGGCCAATTATTTCATATTATCACAAACCGAATACATTTTATGCATATATTATTATTATTATTATTATTATTGATATCGATATAACTGTTGTTGTTGTTTTAGAATATGTGTATATATATATATATATATATGTGTGTGTGTGTGTGTGTGTGTCCAGATTAGCTTCAATTTTTTCATTTAACTTCTACTAGTAGTGGAGAACATCAAATCCAATTTTCTGAAGCAACAACATTAATTATAACGCTGCTGTTGTGGTAAAACGAAACTAAATGTGTTTGCAAAATGTGCAGCTGGATTCCTGCATTCCTGTGTTGAATGCGTGGCCCGGGGCCTCGGGATCAAGCTGGGACATGTAAGTACTCCCAGAAAAACATCACAAGTGCCTTCACTTTGCTGCTCTGCGCCGCTTGTGAGCACGCACGCAAACCATCATGGCTTCTGAGGACGGTCCCCTCTCGGCACAGTGACACTTCGACTATACCCCGGTCCTCAACCCGACCGGCGGTGGAGTTTTATTGGCGGGGCAGATAGATGAAGAGAAGGAAGGTGACCGCTGGCGCTGACCTCCTGAAATGGGCGTGGAGCTGCTGCTCGGAGACGGAAACGAGTGCGTAAAAAGTCAGTCAACACGGGCTGTCAGCGGCGTTTGACGGTGATGGAAAGCGGGGACGGCGAATGCGTAAAGGTGTGCGGACTAACCCCGAGGTTTCCTCCTCTTTCCAACCCCGCAGGTGAGTGTTAGTGACGAGCGCGTGCGACTGCGTGTGTTTTACCAACTGTCCTCTAACTCAAAATGTGTGAAACAAACCGCTCCAATGCGCCAAATCTAGCTGGAGCTAGACGCGTAGTTTACAGCGACTCGGATATTTAGAAGAGGTAACGTAAACATTATCACTCAGACTTGAACTGAGTGGAGTGATACTTTTTTTTTTTCCCCCCTGAAGAGAAGGTGTAAACACAGGAGAGCGCGTTCAGCACGTGCTTCCAATAAAAAAAAAAAAACACTCTTCCTCCAACACCTCAACGCAAAGTGTAACTTTCTTAAAGTACTCCAAAACAAGTACTAAATAACTCGCGAGTTCTCAAACCCCGCATCTTAGCAGCTGGCGGTGAGTCAAGGTGGAAGGTATACACACCGCAAATCGTGCAGGTATGTTTTTTTTTCTTGAAACCAGGAAGGGGGGAGAGAGAAAAAAAAAAACAATCTGGACTTTGTTCAGAGTTGGTTGGCTGAGGGATGCACTCAAGTATGCGGCTGCCGTGTATGCATGGGCGTGCATGCCGTGACTCACTGCCTCTACTGTATAACCAGAGGAGCTGCCCGCCTTGCCTGACGCTGGCGCACTGGCACACGGAGGGACGGAGGGACGGAGGAACACACCTCTCCAAGGCGCTGGGCTGCCATGCTTTCAGTTCGCGGAGGAAACAATATATTGCTCCAGCCGAGTTTTTGCACACACTTTTTTTTTTTTTTTTTTTTGCGCCTCCAGTTCCTCCTGTTGAACTGCTCGCGCTTGCCACACACGAGCACGTGCAAGCGGCTGATATCTAGAGCAGTTCTCTTTTTTTTTTTTTTTTTTGTGCCCTCCCGCTATTGATCCACACACACACACACACACACACACACACACACACACACACACACACAGAGAGAGGCGGTAGCTTTGGATCAAAACCCCTATATCCTGCTTTTAATGGTGTTTGCTGAACGCATGTGCTTTCTAGTTGAGTGAGTAGGTGCTGAGAGGCGTGGAGCAGACCACGCTGAGCTTTTTGGCGTGTGCCGGGAGCCAGTGCGGGTCCCTGCGTGCTAGTCTAATACACTTTATAGATTTTTTTTTTTTTTTTTTTTACTATTCAATACAGTCACATGTGATTTTTTTTTGGAGCACGTGTTTCTTTCTTTCTTTTTTTTTCAGTTTTGATCTCTTCATGGGTGCTAAGAATAGCAAAAAATGTCACAGCCAAGGTGTGATGTCTCTGCTTTAATTAGAGAAAAACCCTGATGGCTGTGTGCAAAGCGGAAGAGGTGCTGCGCGCCTTGCAACTGGTTTCATATGAGCGAAGTGACCAGAGGTGTTTCTGCTCGCACTGCCAGCCTCCTCTTGCACAGTGCACGCGTGCACATGCAATTGTGTTTTACTTGAAAGCAGAAGTAACTACTTGAGGACTCCTGTGCGCCTTACGTTTGCGAGCCGAGAGAGGAGAAGTGGACATGACGAGAGGGCCGATGATGTGTTTTCCTTTGGGTTTCAATTGTGCGTTTGTGCGCGTGAAAGGTTGTGGGAGAGATTGTGAGAAAGCGGTTCTGCCTCCCGGAGCGTGAAAGGGGGTCGCGAGCGCATCAAGAAAAACTGGCGAGTACGGTTCCAGGCGGCAGGTCTTCAACGTGAAGCTCGGATTTTCAAAACTCACTCTGGTGAGTGCGGCCAAACGAGAGAAACTCTTCCTTTTCTCTTTTGATTTAAAGGCTTTTGAAGAGACGCCTCTTCACATCAAAACGATGACCACAGAGGTTTCCTCACAGCTATTTCTGTTTCCTGGTATTTCATCCAGGCGTGTTGCAAATGTGTGTCTGCTTTTTTTTTGTTTGCTCAAGTTTCAAGAAAAAAAAAAATCAAATTTAGTTTTTTTTTTTAACCACCGGACGCTTTTTTGCGGCTCTGTGGTTGAAAGCTGAGACGAGCTCAACCCGGCATTGGCGAGATCTCTCTTAAAAACCAAAAAGTTCTCACGACGACACTGACGTATTTGCGGTTCTTTGTGTCCCAAAATATTTCTCGGAAGTTTTTTTTGACACCTGCCGCTTCTGTCTCAGCATAAATCTTCCTTTGATGTCAGGCTGAGGTGATTGTTTCCCCTCAGGTTCATCTAATTCTCGGCCAGAATGATTGAACGTTACCAAAAATGTTACGGTAACAACCCTCAAATGTCTTGCACCTGTGGAACTTTCCGCCAAAACTGAGGCTCCATCAGATCCTAACCAACATTTTGAATTATCACTGTGCCAAAATTGCGTACTTCACTGTTTTACTTCACTTAACCTTCTTTCTTGTTTTGTGCCTTCAGTGTAAAGCTGGATTGCTTCATTTTCTTAAAGTCTTCCTAATGTGGCAGTTGTGGGACTGAAGCACCATGTTGGAGCCTCCAGAGCCCGGCCAGGACATTGTGGAGTGGCTGTCCGCTCTCCGCCTCTCGCAGTACACCCAGTGTTTCCAGCAGAGAGGCTACCAAGCTGTGGAAGACTGCGCAGACCTCACCGATGAGCGCCTCCTGGAGCTCGAAGTGCTGCCGACGGGCCACCGCAGACGCATCCTCAGGAGCTTGGAGGCCCTGGGGCTGAAGCAGCGGAGCGGAGAGGACGACGGAGAGGACGACGCGGAGAACAGGAGCGACCGCAGGAAGCCGGCCCTGTACCCGAGACACATCTTCCTGAAGGATGTGAAGAGGGCGGCTTCTTGCCAGCACCAGTCCAAGGAGAGGACGGAGAATGATTCGGGAGGGAGTCAGACTTTGCCTCCGGGAGCAGGGCTGGGAACAGAGGCCGAGAACCCCCCGGAAAGCCGGTACGTCGTCCTGCCTAAACCGGCCCCGCGCGACCCCCGGAACATCCAGAAACCCGCGCACGGTCCGGCCTCCGCGCGCTCCAGCAGCAGCAGCAACGAGTCGCTCTCCACTTCTGAAGGCCACTCGGACTCCTCAGAAGACCCCTTGTTCTCTGGCGTCAACTCCGTTCCCAGTCTCGCTAAAGCCCCCCTCCCACCACTGACCGAAGACATTGGCGGTTTTCACGGTGATATGGTTGAAAACTCCATTTACGAGGCTCAATCTAGTATAAGGAGGGCTGCAGGCACGAAGCTCACCCGCTCCTACCGACTGAGGCACCGGCCCGTTCCCAAAATCCCCAATGAGCCTGTCGGGCCACATCAGGACAGGTACTCGATTCATATTTAGCCACTGTAGGAAATATTTCTGCTTGCTCTTGAAAATTAATACCACTCTGTTTTGTATGCTAAATATCTGGCTCTCAGCAGCAGTGAGTTAGCTCACTGTGAAAATAAATCTGGTATAATCACTCATTATATTTAATTTGACTGTATGAATTATTAATTATAATGAGGCGTAATGAATATATTTATACTCTAAACAGTGTGATCAGAATTAGCCCAGTGGAACAAAAAGTAGTGTCAATATCTCATTTAATGCTAACAACTTATTGAAACGATTTACAGTCTGTGTGTGAATGAGTGAATGGGATCTTTGTTACGACCAAAATGAGCTAAATCCACCCCCAACACCTCTAAAGCTTCCTCACTGCAACCAGAATGGACCCATGTCATTCATTCACACGCAACGACGTGCTAACTTCAGTTAATTTATGTATTTGTTTTTTGCCTCGTATAATTATAAGTGCGATGGCGTAAAATTTAAAATGCTAACACGCCTGCTGTCTCTGATCAGCGAATGTTAATTACGCATTAAAATGATCAAACGAGATATTGAAAAAGCAGACGGAATAACATCAAAGCTAAGCTAAGCGACTGCTGGCAGTAGCTTCATATTTACAAAGCAGACATACAAGACGGCGAAGAAACTTTCCCCCCAAAACTATTTAATTGTGGCTAGCTAACTAACTAGCTAACTTTTGAACGATTCTACCCAGCTTAGCTAACACTAGTAAGTGTTAGCTTTATATTTACTGTCATTGTGGCAGGCATGAACATTTCACACTTAAACATGACGTGTTGATTTTTTTTTTTTAGTCTTTTAGCTTCAATGCTAGGCTAGCTGTTCCCCCTCCGTTCTGCCGCTAAGCTAAGCATCTCCAAGTTGTAGCTAAGCTAGCTTACAGTCCTGGTAACAGCTTCATATGGTACGTACTTGAACAGTATCAGCCTTCTCATTTCAACTCTTGGCAAAACTATATATAAACTTCACCCAAAAGACTGTTGACTGTCTCTTAAAAGTAATAGTAAGTAAAATATGATTTTTAACATTTCTTTGCCTAGAGCTGAATAGCCACTGGCGTTGGCTTCATACTTACTGGAAATGAGTTACAGAAATTCCCCGAAATGTTGAACTATTCATGAAAGCAAAAAGTCAAACTTTATGAGCTGAAAAAGTGATGAGAACAGCAAAGTGAGAAGCCATTCGAGAAATTAATTTTCACGCTACTACGGCACGGGTGTGTATATAAAACAAAGCTCTTTCCCTTTGCTTTCGTGTTGACACTGATGGGAACCCCGTGGCCTCATACTTCATATTCAGTTCTGCAGTTCTCACGCATGAAAATCCAACTCTATGCTCACAGTTGCACTGTGAAACTTAACTTTCAGAGTACCACATCTCTATTGCTGAGGCCTTTACGCGGCGTTGTCGTCTGCGTTTCACGTGCTGCGCTGGTGGTTCTAATCTGCAGTTTTTTTATTTTCTTCTTTCCTCCTCCTCTTCCTCAGGAGCGCACCGCCATCGCAAACAACCGGCCCCGAACACCTAACCGGCTCCGAGGGTCCCACCGGTGCAAACGGCGTACAGAAAGGTACACACAGTCTTTCAGCCGCATCCGCTTCATCTCTTCCATGAATATTTCATTCGGCGGTAGAGTCGGCGGCGCCGTTGTTTGCGCGGATGAAAGCGGGGAGAGGAGACGAGGGCGGCGGCGGGCGCGCGGGGCGGCAGCGGCGGCGGCGGCAACGTTCGCAGGCTGTGTCGTGGGAAACGCCGGCGCCCCCCCCCCCTCCTGTTTCAGGCGCTCATCTCGCAGGAAAATGTGCCATCTCACATCTCGTCCCTCGGCTAGACCCCAGCTCGTGTTCCTGTCGCACGGCTCTCCAGAGTTTTTTCAGAAGTTGTTTAACTTTGCTAACAACGCGCGCGCTTGTAGTACAACTAGTACAAATATGTTTTTGAATTTCTCCCTAGCCGTGTTTATTGAGTCGAGTCAGCCCCACTACCTAAGGTGAATGCGTTCTCCTAGGATTGTTTGATGCTTCTCACAGACAGAAATGTGTACCAGCATGTAGTCTTTTCGGGTCCATATCTGACCACTTTGTGACACCATGCCCTCCAGCAAATCCTGTCCGTTTTTTACCCCATCTCCCCTTCAAGTTCCTCCTCTCTCCCGGCCTTCCACTTCCTGTCTCATTCTGCGTACCTTTCACTGCAAAAGTCTCTTGGTAGGCCTTGTTTTTCCAACTTTTCCTCCGCGTGGCGCAAGACGGGGACTAGAGAGAAAGGCAAGACAGCGAAGAGGGTTGGGGGGGGGCGAGCGGGAGACGGATGCAAAACAGACTGAGAGAGATGGAGGGAGAGAAGGAGCCGGGGGAGGTGGGGAGCCTGACTAGCGAGCAAAAAAGTCCCTTTCATGTTCATGTCCCCTTGATGCAAGTCGTCACAGAGTCACTGGCCGCCTCATTACTTACACCAGGGGTGTGAGGATCCCCAGCTGATGGAGAGATTAAATAGGGACCCCCCACCTACTATATGTGTTCTATATTAAACTCAGACTAGTGCTATTTATAAATATACATTATCATAATCATTTTGAATTCAGTATTAAGCTATCCCTTATCCCTTTACTAAAATATGTTGGATTCATGTTAATGTGGATTTAAAGACATTTTTAATTTGTGGGGGAAAATTACCAAGTTCCTCCTCTTTGTCTTCACAACTACCTCATTTCCTCAGGGAATCAACTGGGACCTGGAAATATTCCTCAGAGAACCGGGTTCATGTTGACAAGACGGCATCACACAGTTGCTGCAGATTTGTTGGCTGCACATTTATTATATTGATGACTGTAGAGGTGTATTTATTATAAACCAATTCTGATACTCAGTCTGAACTTGAGCAGATGTGACCATACACTACGTGCTCAAACGCACTGAGCTGCTGCCATGCGATGGCGTTGATGAGCAGTTGCACGTCTAATCGTGTGGCTGACGAATGTGTCGCTATAGTAAAGGAACATGATGTATTTGTAACCAAAAGGTTTTCGGTTTAGCCTAGCGTCCTGTGACGTTGGCGCATTCCTCCTTTTGAAACCAAACCGATTACGGGGAAATCTCTTAAAATTCTTGGTTAACAGTATTTTTACACGCGCCAACACGGTGGCAGCGTGGACCAACCACCAAGGTGTATTTTTTGCTCCACTCAAATGACCTTGTGGTCACCACGTGGGAAGTTTTGGACTCTAACACCCTGACATTTCATTAAATAGAAGTCACACGAACACCTCTGCTGCGTCACCGTTAGAAACCACCGTTTTAGTGAGCTGGCGACCGAGTAACTGATGTCGGGGATGCAAAAGCATTAAAGAACTGTCAGGCTGTGGGCAACGTCGGCGTTTCACTCGAACGTATTTTAAAATCAAAACTTCCCACCATGAATTTCAAGGGTGTGAAAACCACAACACAGCAGTGTGGGGATTAATAATAAATATGACATCATTTTAAGGAAGCATACAGCCGTGTATGCTGCATGCATAAGCTACTGGCGATAAGAAGAGAACACAGCTTATGATGTTGAATTTCTCACGCTGCACGCTAATGTTAGCCAAGTAGCACTAAAAGCCAAACTACAGCTGAGGTCGTTGAGCGTCGTGTTTTACATGCGACAGCTGAGTTTTTCCATTGCAAATTGCGTGACGTTGGACTGAACACAGTGATAATTATAATGGTAAAACGTGAGACCAGCAGCATCATTACCCTTTTTCGTCTTTATATAGGTGAAAACGGCTTCACCTGTGCTTGTATTTTCCTTGCACACTGCTCGCCGCTAAGTTCAGGGAGCCACACAGTGAAATAATAAATAGTTCGGCGTGGGGCTAATTTGAATTCAGCCCGTGGCGCTATTTCCGTCCTCCGCGCTCTAGCGGCGCGCTGCCACGAGCGAGTGATAATAACAAAGTGACCTGCAACTCCCGGACTTAAAAGACTCCGCTCACAACAAAATCAATCTCCTTCGCTAACTCCTCGCTGATGGCTGCATCTAGGTCGCTTCCCGGACCGCGACTCGCCGGAGTCTGGTCAGGAGCAGATAAAAGAATGCGAGCGCGGTTGTCGACCGGGAGAAACAAAAGGCGGAGGCCCGGAGACGGAGCCGGCCGGGGGAAGAATAGAGGGGATCAGACAGGAATTGAGTGCGGCGGCTCCTGGCGGCCCCCTCGGAGGGACCCCGCGAGCGGCCTGAAGGTCGGCTGATGGATGATGATTGATGGTCGCCGTCCGCCCACCGAGCCCGTCCGTGGAGGCGGCCGCTGCGTTGGAGCGGCGGGCTCTGCCATCAGGCGAACTGACCCCTTCGTAAAGCTCACCGAGCCCAGCACACGCTCTTTGTCCACTTTTATAATGTGACAGCGTCGTTTGGAAGTGGGTGTCTGTGAAGCTTTAAGCGTTAAGGTTCGTACGAAAGCGAGCGCCAGAGTCCGCTCATTCATCGTCCGTCTTTTCGTGTTCGTCTCAAGGCGTCCTCACGTGTCTGAGGGTGTTTCGATCTTTGCGCGCCGCCGTCTGCGGCCGTATCTGATCCTTCACCAGTGTCTTGTGTGTGTGTGTGTGTGTGTCTAAGCCCTGTGGCGGCGTGTTCTGGCCCTCGCAATCCTCAGGAGGAGGGGGCGGTGTCATTTTTCACAGTGACAGGCAGTGGCCCACGCAGGGTGGCCCCAGGTCTCCAGACTAATAGCGTCTGGCCGGAGTCTCTCTGCTCTTCCTCATCTTTGCTTCTACCAACCGGCAAGCGAGGTCCCCGAAGGAGGCGCGACAGAGAGATGTTCTCGGCGCGGGGGGAAAGGGGGGTGGCACTGCCAGTTTTTAAACCACATTTAAATGGATCACATCAGATTTGTTTCGTGTAGCGTCGCAGCTTTCACTGCGCGAGTTTCACAAAACCACCGTCGTGCTTGTCTCTGTGTCCTTTTTCAGCTCCACTTCAAAGAACCCTGACGCCCATTGCTCCCTACGGAGAGACGTTCCTGTACAACAGCCCCGAAAGTGCTCCGGTAAGACAGCGCACATTCCACCGGTGGACAGTGAGTAGCAGCTCACCAAAGAGGAACAGGCATTTCTCAGATCTTCAACACTATCTTTGCTGTTTCAGCCGCAGCCTACACACTCAACTTCCCTCTCGCTGTTCACGTTGTCGCCATGGACACATAGCAGAATGGAAAATGTGCTCGTTTCAGTTTGCCCCCGGAGGTTAATGGAAATGTCACCTCGCCGCCAAAGTTAGCGTAGTTTAGTGCGCCGGCGTGATAACGGTGTGAGGGATGGGCGCGTTCCCCCCCGTCTGATGCTAATCTCCCGTGCTCCGCAGGACCCGGGCGCCAAGGAGGGGCTGCAGAAGGGGTTCAAGGACAGGATAAAGAAGCACAGGTATGGTATGCTGCCGCGGCGGCGCCCTGCCCCGTGTCGAGAGGCTGAAATCGGGACGTTCAGAAAGAGAAGGACTGACCGCTGCTTTGGTTTTCATGATTACTGGTTCTCAGTGTGGCCTATCTGTTGACAGTTTGTAAGGCCGTGGAGCGGCGTGTGAAAATAAGTTGTCTGGCCATTGAAAGGCACAAAAAAAAAGAAAGACATCATTTAGATGTGAAGATTAATAATCTTGTATGCTAATTCAGAAGCAAGGACCAAGAGTTTTTAACTTAGCTTAGCTTAGCTTGGCATAAATACTGAACTGCACTCTCTACAAAGTTTTACATGCATTTACAGAAATATAACATAATATTTACTTTCTGAACAGACTATTGCTAATTGTAGTGCATTTTACATCTTTATAGTGTGTGAAGCCTCGTTACCCTATTGACTGTGGAATTAGGACAGGCTGTCTCCTGTCCTTCCTCCACTGCTAATGTTAAGCTAAATTAACCAGCTCCTACATGCAGATGTTACCAATAGTTCCTCTGGCCTCATAGCAAGAAATGTCAAAAGTCCACAACAGTTCTGTGCTATTTAGAGGTAATTGTAGGGGTCAGTAAATCCAACCGTAGGGTGCACAATCACAGTATTGACATATATATCCTGACATTTATTTGCAACTAGTGTCACCTAACCCATGATGTCGATCTGTTCACGCGCAGAAAAAGAACGCCTCAAAAGAAAGATTCCAAGGAATCCATGAGCCCACCAGCTCCGTCCATCCAAGACCCGTGCGCAGACGAGTACTCGACGGTGGACGAGTGCGTCGGCGCTTTGCCGCAGGCCCCTTCGGACCAAGGTTACGCCGCGACCCTCGACGCCGGAGCCGGCCCTGCGGCTCCCGGCCCCAAAGACGAGTCATTGATCATGGTGGAATGCGACCTCTACTTGGAGTCCAGGGAGGCTCTGAGGGGCGCCGCTAAGGATGCGCAGCCTGACATTTCTCCCTACGCGTGTTTCTACGGAGCCCCCAAACGCCAGGTGCTCAAAGTGGGATGGCTGGACAAGCTGTCCCCTCAAGGGTACGTTGTCTCGCGTCTGGTTGCAGCTTTGCGTTGCATGGAGAGTACAATAAAGATTTTATTTCCTGTTAAGAAGGGGGTGCGTACGCAGCCCTCCACCGCTAACAAAACTGCACCTCAAATGGTCAGGAAGCCACAGCTTCCTGTTTTTATTTTTTCTTGCAGGCCTGTTTACTTTTGTACTTCCTTCTGTGTCTTCTCTCCTTTGACGGTCGTTTAAAAACTGATAGACGTTATTAGACGCAGAATCCCAAAGCAGATCCCTCCGTACTGCGTGGCAGTATTAGGAGAAAAGCAAAGAGACATTAGAGATAACCTTGTAGCATTGAGATGTACAACGTGCGCTTTCATTTAGCTCGGCTTCCCTGGCAAAACTACGTTTTCTGAAGGGAGTCTCTCGGCGCCGCATGTTTTCACCGTTGCTCGAAGCCAGAGCCATCAATCATTTACTTCCTTTTCATACTCTCCTTCACCGCTGGTTCTGCAGAAGTTTGGCAAACTGCCCCGGGGGCTGCTGAATATTCACGCCGAACGCGGCCATTTGTTTTGATTATGCTAATTGACAGCTGTTGATACGACTCTTGACGTTAATGAATCAGCGGCGGGCTCGGCGAAACGGGAACCTGCGCCGAGCAGATCACTGACTTGCCGTCTTTCCCTTTCTTTCCAGAAAATGCGTTTTTCAAAGGAGGTGGGTGAGATTCGACGGCGAGAGCCTGGCCTACTACAACAGCGACAAGGTAGGCGCCCACATTTTACACCCTAATTGCCGCCGAAGCCTGAAAACGTCTCGCGCCGTCCGACGTCCCTCCCCTCGTCCAGTTTCCCGTCGGCCACGCCCGCTCCCCGCGCGCTCCCCGCGCGCTAGCAAAGTCTGTTTCATTCTTCCGTCAGAGAGATCTGCACCACGAGAAGCAGAGCCAAGTTCCTAAGTGTTCCCTTCTTTTTCTCCTCCTCCTCATTGTCATCATCATTAGCTCGGCGGAGTAAAGAATGGGGGCAAGGACGGAGCGACATTATGCCATGCGTGACGGGCCAGCGCTCCCCGCGCCCGCCCAGCCGTACAGTAAAGTACATCGACGCTGGCACCCGACCAGCCCTCTTGGAAAGAAAGATGGGGAGGGAAAGGGGGGAGGGACGCTTGTTTCTTTTTGCCTTCCTCAGCAGTCCCCCCCCCCTCACGCCGCACACCTCCCCGATCCCCTCTTCGCTCTCCTTCTGTCAGACAGTCGAGTTTGAAATTTTTTCTCTTGGCGCTGCCTGCCTCATCAAACGAAAGTGCAGAGGATTGTTGCAGCTTAAGCTTCACCTCGACACCCCAACGCCCCCAATACCCCAAGACAACAGTCGTGCAAGCCAAAGAACAATGATGGGAATGTAAAAAAACGGCATTCATGTCTTTGCTGCAGATCTGGTTAAAAACATTACAGCCAAGAGTGTGATCTCTGGAGTAGTGGTTAGCACCGATGCTAAGGCCGCTACCTTGCTGGGGCCTTTCTGTGCTTCCGGCTTCCCCCCGCAGCTGGAAGACATGCTTGTTAGGTTAATTGGTCATTTTTAAATCGTCCGTATGTGATTTTACGTGCGATGGTCGTCTTTCTTGACCCAAGTCACGTACTTGATTCAAGTATGAATGAAGTACAGTTCCAGTCTAACACTGCATACCAGTTCCAATCGTAGGAATGACACTTTCGGCACATCCGGCTAATAGACCGTAGAGTGTGAAACTGCGTGTGACTTCTGCAAACGTTTTAAAAAACGTGACGGGGAAAGAGAGAGAAACTCGGCGCTTGTCACGTAGCGCCAAGCGAGAGGCCGTTCCAAATCTATTCGGCAAATCTGGTGGCCGAGATAAAACCCGCTTTCTTAACCAGCGATTCTTGTGGACACGTTTCAGTTTTTTCAAACGACGTATCTTTCAAATCAGTCTGAGATTAACCGGCGTTATCATGCGGGGAACAAAAATAAAACCCAGACCAGAACACACAGCGAAAAGTCTCAACCGACACGGCTTCAACGCGCTCTGGCGTACATCCTGTTTTTCCTTGCGAGTCTTAAAACTGACACAGTGTGCTTTACCTTTTATTTTCTCGCTAACGACCGTCGGAGTCGCGCCTTCGGAACAGATTCGGTGTGTTTGTGTGACCTCGTACCTCCCTCCTAGGGCCGGCTTGTTTTTTCGCTGCAGCAGCATTGCACAACATCACAATCAATGATGTGGGACCTGTCTGATGCCTGCTCGTTAATCACTTACTAATTATAGCCCTCCGTGCTCTTTTACTCCCTTTGCCTCCTCCCCCCCTCACTCCCCCTCATCACACACACACACACACACACACACACACACACACACACACACACACACACACACACACACAACCTAGGTTTTGCAGTGCATTTGTTGCTTTATTTATCAGGACGCGCACCGTCGAGTGCAGGGCGGGAAATCGGCGGGGAGGCCGTCGAGTCAGCACTTTACACTCTGTGTCACTGTCAGCACAGGCACGAGTCTTTGGGAAGATGAAAGTTAGCTTTTATGTGTGTGTGTGTGTGTGTGTGTGTGCAGGAGGGAGTGTGGATTGTTTTTTTTTTTTCCTTTACACTTTTTAAAGTCCTGCCAATGTGACTCTCCCCTCTGAGACAGCAGAGGGCTTCGGGATGTTGTGGCGAGGGGAAGGTTGAGTATAGTCCCTGTCATCCCTGTTTTATGAGGCCACCATGAGGCCCACCGTGAGCCCCCCCCCCCCCCCTCACCCCCCACCACCTCCACAGGGTGAGATTGGGGCTAGAGGAAGCGTACAAGGCATTTCGATTGTTCGCTCACAGAGCAGAGACACCGCTGCACTCCTCGCGCTGCATACCCATTTAGCATCTCGCTGACAAGGGAGGGTCAGAATCGACACAACCCATCTCCGAGGAGTTGTTCTGATTATAAGATTATTCCAGTTGGAGAGATCTGAGGCTGGAGCAAATTACCGCAACATCCAACGAAAACAAGCTATCACTCACCGTGAGTGAATGTGCTGCATCTTTCCCTCAACACACCTCCATTTATCTTGTTGAACTTTTATGAAGTGCTCCAAGCGCGAGCCAAAGTAGCTATCTGGAGTGTGGCCTCGGCCTGCTCGGAAGTTTGTTCCTAGGTGGTGGTGTTTTGTTTCCTATATGATGCTAACTAACACAACATATCAATAGCATAAAATCTAACATAAAGTCAAACTGAACTTAGACTCTAGCTTTTAATCTGTGCTTTTCTTATTTCTTAATTTGCATCTGATTTCGACATAACTAGGCTACGCTAGCATATAAAGCCATGCTAGTTGCTTGTCATGCCGTGCTATACACAGCATGACAATATTATCCAATATTAGCATGCAAACATGGCCACTGTGGGAGCTGCCGACATCAAATGCGGTCATGTTTATCACGTCATAATGAATCCACATAAATAGACTTCCTCATTTTGTATTCATGACCTCACTACTGGAATTAGACAGTTGCGATATTGTATACTTTCAGAAATGGTGGAGGATTTTCTCCATGTGCTGCTAATATATACTCCAGTTGCCTGATAATACAATATTTAACAAATTTTTCCCCAAAATATTAGCAATCACAAAAAATCGATAATTTTTAAATTTGAATTTCTCTTGAGGCCACATCGATCACTGTTGAGTCGATGTTATATACAGTCTTTCTTCACAGTTTGACCCATAGACAGTACCCAAAGCCAAAGCAAGTAGAGCTCCCCCTGGTGATTGGCTATAGTACAGTTCATTAAGCTCCACCTCCTCCGGGTCAGTAGATGGGACTTGGACCGAACTAAAATACACATCCAATCAAAATTTTGCAGTGATGGGTTCTGTCATTCCAGGTACTGATACATGTTCAAGAGTCAAGTTTCTTTCTAGCAGTTATTTGACGGTATAGAAACAGGGTGTGATGGCGACTACCAGTTGTTACGCTAACTGCTCCGTAAAGCTGTCCTGTGGCGCCGTGAGCGTTGTCAAAATAAATCAATAGATAAATAAAACAAGCACAGTGTATGATCCAACATTTCAAGAGTGGGTGGGTCATCGATATCGCAACTCAGCGTGGCTCCACTCTCGGACCGTACTGAACACACTGGATCCAAACGGCACCCGCTTGACCAATGCAAGGAAGTGGCGACACGTTGTCCGTTGTCCATATTTATACACACCATGATATGACGTAACAAGGTCAAGCATTGAGCAAATTTATTATAGATTTGTACAGTTACTACAATTCACCCTAAGGTCAGCCCTAAAAGCTTCTTCATACGTTGCAAACGTAAAGTTACTATGTGGGCTTGACCCTAGCAGGAAAGTTTCCAACGAGCCTACAACATTGACCGACAAACTAATCTTGTTTTTTCCCCCAAACATTCAATGAAAACTGTCACAAGTGCAGAATGAGTTTGGACTCGAGGCTTTTTCTGCGTTCTGCGCTAAACTTGGACTCCAGGCATGAGCCGCGTTTTTTTTTTTTTTTTTTTTTTTCAATTTACCTGCGTTGTTCTGTCTGCTACACACAAAAACAAAAATGCCTCTACACTGAAACATTCCCATGCTCGTCTTTTCACTCTCGCTCTCTCTCTCTTTCTCTCAAACTTTCAGCACCCAAGAAAACTCTTTTGTAGTTCGAAATCCTCCGGGATCTGTCAGCGCCAGACAGAACTAATCGCACTTAATCGCAGTCGCAGCTTGAAGGTCTCTGACCGCGGTGATGTCATCGCGCGGGTAGCAGAGGTGGCGTGGGAGAGTAGCGAGATCCTCAGTCTCACTTCTCCCCCTCTGCAGCACCGTATCCAATCTGTCTGATCAATCACGCCTTTCGCCCGATTTCGTCAACACTGGGATTGACTTGGGAGAACGCTTTGGGCCCGAGATGTAGTCTTCGGGGCCCCGATGCGGTGTCGTGTACATTGTGTGTGTCTCTGCGTGCGTGTGTGTGTGTGTGTGTTTGTGAAAACAGTCCAAAGCCTGGCTTCGGGGTAGCGAGGGATGGAAGTGAGGAGGATGGCTGGTGGGGATGAAGAGATGAGAGGGTGGAGGAGGTGGAGGATGAGGCTGGCTAGGAGGCCAAAGGGGAGATGAGGTTTTAGGACAGGGGATCAGTCTTTCAGTGTGTCAGTCTGTCAGATTGTGTGTGTGTGTGTGTGTGTGTCTGAAGCTGAAAAGCTCTCCTGCCAAGCCTGAAAGCTCCTCTACTTACTATCTCTAGTATCTTCCCAACGTGACTGTACCGATGCTTACTGTAACACCTCAAGGCTTCTTTCTTTTAACATGATCTTTTATTTATTAGGCGCTTGATAGAATAACCGTAAAATGTTGGCGATTATTTTTTAAATCTGCTCGCTTGTTGTGGTTATTATTTTACAGTTTCTCAGCTCTATGGTTTGGTTTTGTGATCTGGGGTGACACAAAAATGGTTTTGATTCGCTTTCACATCTCTGGACACTTTTGTTTTCTGGGCCAGCAGGAAGCAGCTCTACCGTTCATATCCTACCACCGTACCACCAAACGACAGACAACCTCGTTAAGATCAGCCTGAATCGTATGATGAGACGAGTGTACACGAGCGTAAATGTCCCAAAACATCAGAGTGTAACTTATTTAACATGTGTAAATGGTTTCTGCTGAGTATGGAGCGTGAACTTTTCTGGAAATCTAAGAAAAGGAGGTGATATTTAAAAAAACAAAAAACTGTTAAAGATGATGACCGGGGAGTTTCGGTTCGAATAATCATTTCGAAGATGCATCTTGCTGGTGCTGTTTCAGTTCCTTCCTGAAACACATTAACTGACACCTTAAAGATGTGTTGCGCCGACCAAACTGCCTCAGTCAGTAGGTTGTTATTGCTTCATTCCTATGTGTTCGTCTTCTCTTTTAAACGTAAAATGTGAAAAACACAGTCTCCCTCGGTTCTTAAGGTACGAACTCAACTGGGAAAAACGGCTTTTAGGGATTTCTGCTCCTGCTGCATGGAGCAACCTGCAGTCTGATGTCAAACTTCAACACTAAGTGTCCCTGAATGAGTTTAAGAAGATGGTTTAATCATTCGAGTTCAGGTCGTCTGTGCGCAAATGTTTTAATTGAGCTTTTCTTTGTTATGACTGTTATGATTGTGTGTTGTTTTCTGTTGAAACTGTGCTGCTGCTGTTCTCTGCCTGCTCTCAACAAGACTAACTTGGTTAAATAAAGACTAACTAAAATAAAAATAAAATACAAACATTATCAGATCACGTAATTACGTTATCTTTAAGTTGTGAGATGTAGTAGTAATTGTAAATAGCTCGTTTTAGCTTAATACTAGCCTATGTAACTTTAGCCTATGCTAATGCAACTAGCTAACATGTGCTAGGTAAGCAAGTACCAACTAATAGGCCACATATTCAGTGACAACAGAGCTTCCAGAAAGCATTTAAAAAAGCAACTGGACTGGTTGAGTTTAGAGAAGACGTTTCAGAACTCATTCGAGTAGCTTCTTCAGTTCTTCTTCAGGGACTGGTGGGAAGTTTGTGGTTTTTGGATATACCATGGCCTGGATGGCTGAGAACCTTCAGACAACAGAGCTTGAATAAGTAGCGCTTAAACTAAAATTCATCTGGTTGGACAAAAACAAAACTCCAGATCAACGCTACCAAAGGAATGCTGCTTACTAGCATAAGATGATAACAAATAAGTTGATTTTCTTTGTTTACAGCCTGTTTTTGTTCCAAAAAAATTAACGACTTCAGCTTCAAGCACAAACCTAAGACTTTGAGTTGAGAAGACCCTACCTGATCCTAGCTAATGCTACTAGCTAACACGTGCTAGCTAAGCAAGTACCAACTAAAAGGCCACGTATTTAGGTGACAACACAGCTTCGAGAAAGCATTTAAAAAAGCAACTGGACTGGTTGAGTTTAGAGAAGACGTTTCAGCACTCATCCGGGTAGGTTCTTCAGTTCTTCTTCAGGGACTTGTGGGAAGTTTGTGGTTTTTGGATATACCATGACCTGGTTGACTATGAACCATCAGACAACAGAGCTTGAATAAAAGTAGCACTTAAACTAAAATTCATCCTGTTGGACAAAAATAAAACCCCAGATCAACGCTACCAAAGGAATGCTACTTATAAGCATAAGATGATAACAAATAAGTTCGTTTTCTTTGTTTTGGTCCCAAAAAATGACCAACTTTAGCTTTAAGCACAAACCTAACACTTACTTTACTCTCTAAAGGACCCGACCTGATCCTCCTGGAGGCCAGTCCTTCACGATCACATGCCTCCAGTTGTCATTAACTGGTTACAAATGATGTGCTAATTATGTAAAGTATGACCAGCTCCTCCTGGAATCATTACTTTTAAAGCTACATCTCACTCATGGAGGAAATATGGTCAGCCACAAGCGTTCTCTCCAAGGTGCAGTTTCCTGCTGTAGCCAGTTGGTGTCCTCATACCTCTACTGAAAAACCCTGACGCTTTTGAGACTCGGAGCCTTAACTCCATTCTGGTGGTAAAACTCCTTGCACCCTTTATTTATTTATTTGCTTTTTTTTTTTTTTTTTTTTTTTGCCCTCCTCCCTCTTTTCTCCACACGGCGCCTCCATTATTGTAGGCTTTAGCTCCATTGCTCTGCCTTAATTGTTTCCTGAAGTTTGCCGGGTTGTTTTTGAGAAAGGAAAAAAGCAAAAAAAAAAAAAAAAAAAGGGAGGGGGGGGGGACGCAGGCAGGCTAGCGGCCGCTTCAAGACACAAAAGGCGCCCCGCAAAATGACACATGTCGGGGGGGGGAGGCGAAGCGAGCGGCGCTGTGAGTGGGAGGAGGTCACGGGGAGGGGAAATGAGCGCGGAGGAGAGATCTCTGGCGGAGGGAGGCGAGTCAGGTGCGTGCGTTATTGGAGAAAGGGAGATAGTTAGGCCTCATTGCTTCCCTGGCAGCCCGTCCTCCCGAGATTAGTCCATAAACATCGCGCGTCTGTGGGCAGCTGCGGCGCGCTCGGCCCGAGTCCACCGCCTTAATGCTGACCGCCTCCCTCCGCCGCCGCGTCTCCGCTGACTCTGCCGTCGCAGTATTTACAGATGCACAACTCCGCAATTAAACAAGCCTCTCCTCCGTGACCCCGAAACTGGAATTAAAACAATTAATTACATTTAACCCATACCGGGGTATAATTATCAGAGCGCAGCTGCCGAGCTAATTCATCCGCACTCTTTAGCTTCTCCTTTTCCTCACCTTCCTTTAACTTCGCGGCTAATTTTAGAGGCAGGAACGGGGAGATATTGGTGTGAAACTCCCTGGGAGAGAAATGCACAAGGCTCTGTCGGTAATTAGGTTGAGCCACTTCTTGCCATTGTTAACATCCTGCTTTAATACGTGAAGGACCCCTTCTTGACCCTCTTAGGCGTCTTCATTTCTACATGATGTCTCTCTTTCCTTCCCGCTTTTTTTCTTCTTTTCTTTTTTTTTTTTAATCACAGACTCTCTCTTTGTGTCTCCCCGCGTCCTCCCCGTTTTCTTTCTCTCACTTGTCTCCTTGGCCTTTCACACAAACCTATTTTTTTTTTTTTTTTTTTCATTTCACGCTCCCTCCACCCATCCATCCATCCTTTCCTCGCCCCCGCTCTCCCTAACCGACTGCGCCGGCTGGTGTATTTTTGGCCGCGTTGTGCTCTGGAAATAGGCTTTTCGTGGATGGCAAGGTCGCCGGCTTAATTAAGAATGGCGAGAGGGAGTCAGAAGTTCACTTCCTCGCTCTTTCCTCCCCTCCATTCATCCTTCGACGTGACCGCAGGACGGACCTGCGGAGCGAGCGTGCGGTAGTCACGAGCCGTTACAGTTTCCCGCTGCCGAGAATCACAATTCGGGTCAATCCTGTTGAGGAGATGAAAAAAGATTCGCGTCTGTCTTTTTTTTTTCATACTTTGCAATGATAATGACATTATCAATATGAATAATGCAATGTCTGCCGTGACCCCTTTTTTTCCCACCCTTTTCAATAACCCAGTGATTTCCACGCCGCCGCAGAAGCGTAATGTTCGCTCTGTTGCGAGAACGTGATAATCCGAGATGTTCTCAGACTTTTCCCGGCTACTTCTGATAGCGGTACCATTCTGTCCTCGCCTCTTCAGCGGCGCTAATATTCAGGTTCTCTTTATTTTGTCCCCCTCCGTCCGTCTCTCTCTCACATTTACAATGACCCACTACTTTAATTGCCATTGTCAGGGGAGTTTGCAAAGAGGGTCACGAAGTCTCCAGTTTGGCATCCTCCTTATTTGGATGCCTCCTCTCGAGCTTCTGGAGGGAAAAAAAACAAAAAAACACGCGGGTAATGAAACGCAACCAAATCCCACTTTGCCCGAGCGGCTTCCCGTGCCTCGCTACAGTCCCCGGCACGGCGCTCGTACGCGCGCGCGTCTCTTTTTTGAAATAGTCGAGAAGTTTGTTTCCAGCTCGGTTTCGCGGCTCCTCCGCCCTAACACCCACATGGCCGCGGTCGGGGTGGTGCCACCTCATTTCGGTTCCTCCTTTCGCGGGGCGTCTCCAATCTCGAGTCATTTCAAAACGCATGGCGGGACGTTGCTGTTCGTATTCCCGCCGATGCGTTTTGATCCAAATGCCTCTAGTCCGAGGGCCCCGTGCCATTCGTCAAAGTTATTGCTCGGCAAAGGAACGGGGTAGCTGTTCCTGCAAACAAATCCGACGGCGCGCTGATGGGATGTGGCTCTAGTTTGATGAGGATGTCTGTCGGTGCCGTTTCAAATTGAATTCAATCCCCGCCGACGGTAATACAACTCAGAATTACACGTCTATTGATGCAAACAAAGCTCTGGAAAACAGCAATTGCGGGTCCGCGGACGCAGATAATAGGAATAAGCAAGAATTCAATAACATTATTAGCATGCACGAAGCTGCGTGCACTTGTGTTTATTTACCTATTTAGCGTGTGTTTTTGGGCGGCGTGCTTCATCTGTCTGTTTATTTGTCTCCCCCCCCCCGTTTAGGAGATGTACTCCAAAGGCATGATCCTGGCCACCGCCATCAGGCAGGTGCGAGGACTGGGCGACAACAAGTTTGAGGTTGTCACCTCCCTCCGGACTTTCATATTCCGGGCTGACAGAGAAGGTACGGCGAGCGCACTCTTCCCTCTTTTGTTCTGCATTTCGCAGCCATCTATCAGAAACTCATTCCGTTCTTCGCTGCTTGTCAGTCTGCCTCTGTCACTCTGACCGTCTCGTTCCCCGTCTAGCCTTGTTTTTCTCCTGTTTCACAGCCTCTCCCTGTCCTTCGCCTCCCTTTCTGTTTCTTTCCCTCCCTCGCTCATTCCTGCCTCTCTACCTAAATGCCCCTGTGCCGTGCCGCTTCTTTCTTTCTCTCATCCGTTACCGTTTTAAAGAACATTTACGCTTGCATTAGATGAACCTAGCATTTACATAACTCAAAATGATTTTGTAAAATATGTTCCTTTCAAAGATTGTGATCTGTTTCATGTCTGTGGTGTTTAGCCCAGCCTAGCAGAGACACTGAAGAGAGGCTGGCTTCTCCAGTCGTGGTCAAAGAGGTGGTGCCGAGGTGGGAAGGTTGGGTCAAGGCAGCCGACCAGCGACACATAAAGACTTAAAGTTGTGCATAATTAGGGGTGTGGCCTCTCAGATGAATTGTCATAGGTGGTAAAAGCAGCTATGGTCACCCATCTGTATGGGTGAGGCTGTAAACATGTTTATGTTTGCTTTCAAGTTTTAACATCGGCGAGGTTTTGTAGCCAGCCTCAAGTGGCCATTTAAGGAACTGCATCTTTTATATGCTTTAGAACAGGGGTCTTCAATGTGTTTCAGGCTAAGGAGCCCAAACATGATGGGTTTAAGTAGAGACCTCCTACCTACTATATGTGTTCTATATTAAACTCAGCCTAGTGCTATTTATATATATATGTGTGTGTGTGTGTGTGTGTGTGTGTGTGTATAGTTAGAACTTAACTGTCAATCAAAACTTCTAAAAGCACTTTCCATACATGGAAGTGTAATTGATTCCCCTTTCTTGTGAGCCTAAGGCAGCTTCTAGAAAAGAATACATCTCACACCTCTCAAGCTCAATAGTTAACAATTTATACGTCCATATGTGGTAATGATGTGATGTGTTATATGACTAGTCTGTGCAGTGTCATTCTAATCGGTGGCGTGTGGGTATGTCTGGCCTTTCTTCCTGGCTTAGCAGACAAACTGGTCTGGCTCTTTAAATAAAGCACCTACAGGACTCATTGGCAAAATTTAATTTAGTCTTAGATATGTACTTATGTGGTGAGTTAAAATAAAAACCTGAACACGGATACGTAATATTTCTAATCTTATTTCACGTTTGGGGAAAAAAAGAGCAGACATACGTGTGAAATAAAATGTTATTCCTTTTAGTGTGCAGTGAATACATGTGCATATTACGCTGTGAAACGTGAAGTTCAAGGGAAGCTCAGCGGCAGCGATGACTTCATTTCCCCGTTGAGCCCGTGCTCGAAACGCCGGAGCCGAAACCCCTCGGAAAAAGTGTCCTTTTAATAATCAGCTTTCCCCTTTCTTGTCTTCATTCCGCCGCCTGAAAGAAAACCGGAGGAAGAGTTGTCTCTTCTTATCGTCTTTCAGGTGGAGGCTTCGTCCGTGTCGGCCTTAATGAGAGGGGAAAGAGACACTTTCCGCTGCTCACCTCCCGCCTGCTTGATGGCAGTCTATTAGGCGGCTCGGGTCAAACAGCTCGTTCGCTAATCGAGGGTCCGTTTCTCGGGTCAGATCCGGCCGCCCTTTGATTTCGACAGAAAGCGTGCGATTGAAAGCCTCGCGCCGTCGCGGCGTCGGGGACCTTGGGCTGACTGCGTGGCTCGGCGCGAATGTGTGAGAACGGAAAGAGCCGAAAGATCTCGATCGATCGAGACCTCAGTGCGAGTTATTGACATATTGGCATTTGTTGGGCAAGGAATAGAAACGTCAATATCTGACACGCTCATCATTGCTATCGAGCAACAGCTTATTGCTCTTTATCGGCTCGACAACGGTGTTGTGCTTTTTGCTTTTAGAAACACCAGTTCATACTGTAGGTGTCAGGAGTTGTTCCCGAGATCTAGTTGCTGTTGAGGGGAAGTTTTACCATCTACAACTAGCAACATGTACAAATGTACCAGAAAGCAGAACCCATCTGTTCTGAGTGTCAGACGGTTATTAGTTGAATTTAAAAACTCAGTGTCAGCAAATATTTGCCTCTTAAGGGGAGATTATTTCCCCTTTTGTGCTTTCCCACTAAAAGGCATACAAAGCATTTGGGAGGCGTGTGTGGATAATTATTGAAGAAGGCCATTGCTTTAGAAAAAGAATGAATTTCAGGGCACTTCGCTCTTTGAGCCAGCTTCCATAACCGAGGGTGAGACGGCCAAGGCCCCGGTCTTGGTCTGCTCCCCGATCCACAATGCACCAGAACCTTCATGCCCCTCCTGCAGGTGGTGGGCCCACAGGGAGGCGAGCCCCGTGTCTTTAGTTCAGAATGTGCACTGATGGACCCAATGGGCGAAGGCCTGGCCGCCAGGTGTTCGCCCACGAGCCACAACCCCAGTGGCTCCAGGATGGGGAGGTCCCGGTAACCCCCCCAGGCCAGGTACACCAACTCTTGATGGTATCCTTCATTCAGGGTCTTCTGAACCACCCTTTGTCCAGGGCCAATCTGAATGAGGAGGTAAAATGCCCCGGACAGCGTAGCCCCTAGTGTCATTAGGGCAGTCAGACGGATGAACACATGTTTAAGCATTTTAGCATCTTTCAGCAAATTGTTTTGTTGTATTTTTCTATTTTTAGTTTTTAGAGTGCAGCTTTACCATTTTAGTTGAGTTCCGGTGTTCCTTTGATGATTAACTTTCTGTACGAACGTCAGCCTTCCAGATGAACATATTGAAGCATTTATAAGACAAATGCACTGATTATTTCTCTTGAGTTGTTAGCCATCAAAGTAGGGCAAGAAGAAGGGCTAGTGCTTGTTTGTCTCGCTGCCGCTTCGACTCCTGGAAGCCTTAGTCCATGCAGTGTGCCGCGGACCACATGACGTGTGATTGTTCTGCGCGTGATGCCTCCAGCAAGTATCTTTCATGCTAGCTAACTAGCTAGCTCAGCAAACCGACAGGGCGGCTGCCTGGATGTATCTATTGTAGATGTGGCTGGTTAGCCGTCCCCGTCCCATCCCGCTGAAGAAGAGGACTCGGGGCGTAATTTGGACAAGAAAGGACATCAGTACTGACACGCTGTACTTGTGGAAACTCCAATAAATCAGGCCGTTCTGCGCACACGGAGGGAGGCGTCGTGTGGACGGTGGAGTGGGCTGTGCAAAGCCTTGCGTAGTTTCGTCTGTGGCGTTGTCAAACAAACATTAGTATTGAATCTTTTTCTTTTTGATACAATAAAAAAAAATTACATTACAACCAACAAGCAGCCTTTCAAACTTTCTTTTTCTTTTTATCAGACTGCGCAGCAACGATTCTTCCTCTCAGCACATCATCATATCGACGACTACCTGATTTCTTTTTTTTTTTTTTTTTTTTTGCTCCGTTTATGAGTCGAGGGTCGTCCGCGGCATCATTCATCACACTGTCTCCCGGCTGATCGTCATACGTCACACTCAGCCAACCTGACAAGGGCTGGGGGGGGGAGGTGCCGTCTGATTCGGAGGCGGCCTCCGACCGCTCGGAGGCGGCGGGAAGCCTTTCGCAGAGGTGGCGGGAGAGGAGGCGCTGAGAAAAAAGAGACGATGGGGAGGAGGGGGGGAGGAGGGGGAAGAAGGAGGAGAAAACTTGGCCTCATCACCTCATGCATCTTTAAACAGGCCCGCTCGCCTTGTGGCGGGGAGTCATCAATCTTTGGGGAAGCGCACGAGGAAGAGGGAGACATGAGGAGACAGAGGGAAGGAGGAGAGGAGTAGGTTAGTGAAGTGGAGTTAAGGAGGTGCCTGGGCTGATGCGGGCGGGGCGCGGAAATGATGGAGTGATGGTCGGAGGAGTGCGCGAGAGTGTTAAAGGCATCCGTGGAGGGAGCGGGGGATAGGAGCAACAAGCGGGGGTGGGGAGGGGTGGGCGGGGTAGCAGAAGTGGATGGAGCGAAGGAGGCAGACACGCAATCTCGGTGCGAAAAAGCAACGGAGAGGTAAAGGCAGAGACGGCAGGAGAGATGAAAAGGGCAGAGTGAAGATGGAGAGAGGGAAAAAGTGTGTGTGGGGTGTGGGGGGGTGGGGGGGAGAAGTGAGTGAATAATTGAAGGCCACCGGAGAGAGTGTGCACACAGCTGTCGGCTGATTCCCCACTTGGTCCGCAGGTGGCCTCTTCCCTCAGGTACTGTCAGCTTGAGAGTGGGAAGATGGAAGGAGGAAGGAAGGCGGGCGGGCGGGCGGGCGGGCGGGGGGGAGAAGAAGAAGAGAGGGAGAGAGGGTGACGCGGAGAGCGGTGGCAGCGGCGCGGGGAGAAGAAAGCGAGAGGAAGGGAGAGTCTGGCAGGAAGAGACGCGGAAGGAGAGTGATGGAAACCAGACAGGACAGGGAGGCAGAGCGCCGGAGAGGTGTGGAGGAGCTGCAGACGAATGCGCTACAAGACAGAAGATGGGATTTATTGTGTAAAATAAAAAAAAAGATAAATAAATAAAAAAAAAAAAGAGGGGGGAGCGCTGATGATTTGTATTCTGATGCTCTGGCAATTGCCTTTCCACAGGCCTGCTCCTAACACATGTTGGTTTTGTTTGAGATGACAGGAAAGAGTGTTAGAGAGTTGTAGACAATGAGGGAGGAAGAGCAGCAACATGTTTGGGAGCAGGGAAGAGACAAAGTGGTGGCAGATTTATAAACTCGAGTGGACTTGCAGTGGGACTGGAGTTGTACATGCTGTAGTACATATTCCCCTTCACGTTATTTTATATTTCACACTGGTTTGTTTTAGCTGTGCTATTTTTTTTGTGTGTGTGTGTGTCCAATGCACACGCTCTCTTTTAGCTCCGTTTTTGGTCTCTACCAGCTGCCTTGGGGAATGGCTCGCTAAACTTTAGGTGCTAATCTTGATTTAGCTATATATATATATATATTTTAGCTTTTTTTTTCTAAATATGACCTGCTCTTTTAAGTGAAAATGGCGCAAATGGTTTATTACAAAAATATATTTGAGGCTGCTTGGAAGACGATGCCATAAAACAGTTAGCAACCAGCAGAACGCGTTAGCAAACAGCTGCCTTCTTCTTACTTCCAGCTAGCATGAGGTCGTGCTTAGCAGTGGGTTGAGTTCTTACTCTGTTGCCTCATCGTGACACATTTCAATCATAGTTATGAAGGTAAAAAATAGCATGAACGGATGTTTGAAGCTTTACAATCAATTTGCAAATCAGCGTGGTACTTGATATTTTCTTATGTAACCTCTGAGCTAGCACGTAGCTAGCGTCTAGCAATGAAACACTTCTCACATATAGATTCATATTTTAATGTTGCATAATTCCAAACGCTACATTAATAATTTTTTATCACTAACTTTTTCCTTTTTCTTTTTTCTGTACCTATTTATGCCCCGCGACATTTTAGAAATAACAAATGGCCATGCTCGGTTTAACAACCTACTTCCAAATTAGCTAAAAGACCTATTATCTATCTTTTTCTCTGTTGCAATTTCTTGTTATTACAACGGACATACACTCACTTGCCAGGTCATTAGGTATAATAGGGAAAGCGAATGCATTCTAATAGCGCGGTGTAAATCTTCACACGAGTTACTGTTTTCAGCATTTGTTTGAAATAACGAAAGTTGTCGCTTTAACTCTTTTCACTTTGTGGCACCGTTGAATCATATTGTGTTGTATGGACGGGTTTCTATTATTTTGGCAACCCCGTTTTAGTGAGTTCACCACCACAAACCTCACCATCCCCCAGAATGATCATACAGTTGAATCACCACCTTTCTCAAACGGTCATGAAGGGATAGTTCAGTGCAGGGCTGTTTTATCAGAACGCATGTGTTTCCTGCAGTGTATACGCAGGTATTGTTGTTGTACCTGCTGTGAGCTCAAATTGTCTGAAGATGCTGTTCATGCCGACTATATAATAATCAATGTCAAACATCTAAAGTGTGTTGGGGGTTAGATGATTGAAGTGAGAAAAATGGCCACTATACCTCTGCTTTGTATATTTTCTTTTTTTCCCTTTTCCATTTTTTTTTTTTTTATTCCTGTTGATGGAGGCCATGTGGGCGGCTTCTAAGATCTCCACTGAGCGCGCTGAGTGGACCTGGCTCTCATCTCGTCCACTCTCAGCGAGGATTATCTGCCTCTTCTCCTCGCCTCTCCTCGCAGAGTGGGGCAGTCTTTCAAATAGACGGCCACGCGCGCACACGTCCCTTAACGAGCGGCTGAGTGGCGTGCTTTTTTCGTACGTGCACTGTTAAAAATAGTTTCGGCGGCCGCGTCGCGGAGCTCCACGTGCGGGCGAATGAAAACATACGTTCAGCCGTATGCGAAATGCGTCCGTTCGTATGGGTGCGACACCGTCGCTGCCGTTTCTTTGAAGTTTCTCTCGATCCTCCTGCGCCGAGATTGACAGCTTGGGCGAATGGGAGAGAGGAAGGAGGCCCTGAATAAATGAACAGGCAAATAAGTGCGCGCAGGACAGGTAATGGAACTCAGAAAGCAGGGTGGGAACCGAACAGTAAAGGCTAGTGATGTAAAGAGGAGTCAATAATTGAGTAGGTTATTCATTATTGATACGGGCTCTTTGTGAATTCATAAGAACCTGAGAAGGGTTGGCCAGAGCAGAGCTGAGTTCGGGACCAGACTGCGCATACTTTTTGGGAGCTCAGGGGGAGCTTTAGTGTCTCGGAGAAGGAGGCTGAGAGGTGAGGAGCTTTCTTCCAGAAGCGGAGCCGAGAAGTGGAAGGTCAAAGAGAGACACGGCCACTTGGGGTGAAAGAGGGTGTGAAGGTCGCAGTCGAGAAGATAATTAAGGACAATTGACACCGATGACAGGTTGACAGGAGCCGAAAAATGATTGACAGGTCGCCGAGAATGCCCCTGTCCCTTTGTCAGTCTGAGGCGAGAGAGTGTTGACACTTGGGCAGGTCGCCTCGAGGGCCACAGGATTCAGGCTCACAGCTGAATCTATCAAGACAAGACAGGGCAGGCGAAAATGAAAGTCAGGGTTTTGTATTTTAAATATTACAGGTAACACATGCATGTGTGAACGTGTTTAACACGAACTACGAACTGATGTTGAAGTTTGTGTGTCTATGACAATATGAGGAGCTTAATGAATGTGTCTCAATAAACCCTAATTAGCCCTGGATCAGTGATTTTTAACTACCATTGCTGGCATTGATGCTAACTACTACCTCTGGCTATACTGCGTTATTTGGTAGATTAACACTCCCACTATCAGTAGAGTGGCAAGAAAAAAGAAAGTGTTTTGTGTCATTTGTGAGCATATGCATACTTAGACACTATACCAGGGGTGTCAAACTCATTTTAGTTCAGGGGCCACATACAGCCCAATTTGACCTCAAGGGGGCCGGGCCTGTTACCCAATAGCTTATTAGCTGGTAAATAACGACAACACCAAATGTTTCCCTTTACTTTAGTGCAAAAAAGTACAGCTACGTGTAATGAACAACTGTGAAATTTCTTATTTTGTCAAAAAATTTCAGCTAATATCTTCAGTGTAATTTTTGCAAATTCATCCCACGGACCAGATTGGACCCTCTGGCGGGCCGGTTTTGGCCCCTGGGCCTTATGTTTGACACCCCTGCCCTATACCCTATAGAACCCTTCAAGCCCTACGTCACTGTGACGTCACAATGTTAACTTATGGGTTAGAATAAATTGTGACTTTTTAGGGGATTGTTGTTACATGTTAATGCTAATGCTAACTGCTAGGCCTCACATGATAAAGACAGACAAGACTTCAGCTCAGAGTGTATTGTGAGTGTATTATTCTAAATATGTGTGTATATATATATATATTCTCTAAAATATGCGTTTTCCTTGTCCATTCTTGCCCAAACAGTCTGAACAGACAGACTGAGTTATGCTAGCTGCTGTTTACAGGCTGCAGTATTTGAGATGTTTTGCATCCATTTAAGCCCCGCCCCTCAAAAAACGTCACATTGTTTACAAACCGTGAAGGGGTCTTTAGCATCTGTACTGGCCAAAATTCCACTGACAGAACAGTTCTGCAGAGAACAGAAGAGAACCAAATAGAGACCTAACCACAATAATATGAAAATGTGTATCATTAAAAACTTTTATGGATTATACTTCCAAATTTATATGAGCCTCCAAGTGAAATTTTGTGAAGCTCCCGTGTTTTACTCCCCATTACAATTATTCTTTTTTATTCTCCCGTAGACTTTCTTTCGTCCTTCACATTACAGCAGTTATTTAGACCAGTTTCTGACAAATAATCCTGGGAACTTTGCTCTTTCTTCTTGAGTTGATCTGATCTGATCTGAACACTTGCCTAAACCGAGCAGGCAATAATGTCCACACTGGCCAGAAAAAAAATGTTATTGTTTCTTTTTGTTTAGTTAAAGACTTGCCGCAACTTGTTGCAACATATTTTACACGACCGCTATAAGGGAAGTGGATGAAATATGCGATCAGTTGTCAGTGACGGAAACATGCTTTATTCTCTGTTCTACAGAAGGTTGTGGGCTAAATATGTCTGTCTTAGTCATCCAGCGAGCCTCCTCCTTCACCAGTACATGATGTTCCTCGTCGGAGCTTTGTTCAATCTGACACACTTGGAGGACGACACTCAATCCCTACCAGCTCCAGGCTCAAATAGCAAAGTAAAAAAAAAAAAAAGCCATTTTTCCGCCCATCCACAAGATCAATAAAGTATAACAAGAACAATTATTCCGTCTATTCTTAAATTGCCATGCCTCAGCGACATAAATTGTTAATGCGCGACAAACATTTCTTCCTGCTTCATAAGCCCCACATCACTAATTGTTCAATTAACGCGGTGCCATAATTTGTTTGGAGCCTTTTTTTTTTTTTTGTTTTCTTTTAGCAACAAAAAAAAAAAAAAAAAAGATATAATAAGCATATACGCAAACAGAGAAGTAATTACGCAGAGTAAAGACTTCTGCTCTGTACTCCGGCCGTTTGAGTTAAACACATTAGAGCCACTTGGAAATAAAGCCGTCGAGTTCTGTGTTTGCGTATCGCTCGTGAGGCCCCGGCTGAAATTTTGGAAAACCCGAAAAAGACAGCGATGACACAACTGCTCTGAGAGCATCTGTCACTTTGAGAAAGCTGTCAATTTTGATTTTAGACAATGTGTTCATGGATGTGCTGTTTTCACTTTTCAAAAACTTTTCTTTTAAGGAAAAAAAAAAAAGATACCTCGTCTTTCTTTCCGGTGGTCCATCCAGACTGTTTGCATAGTTTTTCTTTCCTCTCTGTCTGTATTGAACAGTTACCAGAACAGTGGGTTCTGCTTTGGACCTGTGATGTGAGTCTGCGCGCGCCCGTGTGTTTACAATCCTTTGGTATTAGTTGTGTTTCCATTTTGCCGGCTTTGATAGCGCTCTGTCTTGGGCGGTGGGGGAGTGGGCTTTACAGCGCGAGGCTTCATGTCTTCTTTCAAGCCCGTTTGAAAAGTTGCAGAGGAAGATATCTGAGAGGCCTTTCGAGTGTACGTCGTTTGAATGTAAAACCCTGGATGGAACATGATGCATTGTGCTGCCTGTGAGCCATTTAGCCGAGCAAATAATCCGAGGGGGATTTACAGTAAGTTGGAGAATTCCGTGTCCTGCTCAAGGACAAATAGTTGCTGAAGACGCCGCAAACATGTTAGATGTGCCAGTAAAAACACAGTTAGCTGTTTGCTAAACCTCTCCCTTGAGTGGTAATGGCCTCTGAGATTTTGCATGGAACTGGACTTTCATTTTCAAAAACCACAAACGGCTAAACTTAAAACCTCATCCACATATCAAACGGTTTTCTTGTTGCCCGTCCCTCTCGTTATTGGGCGTACTAAGCTCTAGTAGCCCTCTTAAGCGTTTTCCAGCTGAAATGTTACCAAGTTTAAAGAGGTAGCACATGATAACATTGTTAGCGTATGGACACCGCTAGCCTATGTGACGGCTTACCTGTTTGTCTTTCGCAAGATAGACCGGGTGCAATTTGTAGATCCAACTTGCGCATTATGAATTTCCAAGAACTTACGCTTGCTTGCACTGCTGTGAATGTGAACAGAAATGACCTTTAATACCACTGCCATCCCATCGGGTTTCACCCGGTTTTCCAAGCCCGCTCTCAGGTTTAGTTTGGTGGCTAGAAGCACAACCATGGACGGTGTTGGCGTCATGGCGACTATATGTCAATGGCCAACTGGTTATCGCCTCAACTGCGTTGACCCGAGTTTGACATTGTACCTGCTCTGAGTCACCAACGTTTTTGTTATCTGTCATCGCTTGCGAATACTTATTAGCACATCCCTGCTGCTCTCTACATGCACATATGCCTCATTAAACTATGTATTCATCTGCGCTAACGGAAGTTGCTAATGCTAGCCAACTCAATACAGTGTTTGTGTATTATGTTAACCCGGACACATTGGCTTAATCATTTTCAACTTGGACGTCTTTTCTGTTCTAATGTTAAAAGTGAAAACACATAGTTTGGTGTAATAACGTAAGCTGGACAGACCATAACCCTGCCAACCAGTCTTCATGTATTATCACAGATCTAAGGTCCCTCTAAAGTGCAGGTCTTCAACAGGGGGTCCACAGCCCCTAAGAGGTCCGCAGAGGTACTGCAAGGGGGCCGCAAAATCTTTGGTTGATTAAACATTTTTTTATACATTTCCCTCTTCCCTCACAAATTTAAATTTCTTTAAATACACGTTAATGTGAATCCAACATAATTATATAGATGGAGGCAGCACTTCACTCGTTTAGCTTGATCCCATTAGTCAAATACTGAATAAAAAAAAATTATTTTAGGGTTTAGTTTAGGGTCCGTGGCCTGAAAAAAGTTGAAGACCCCGGTCTAAACAGTTTAAAGTCGGTTGTGTAACTGCAGGAACTACAGCCGACTGAAATTTGTCCTCAGCTGGAAATTGAAACTTTTCTTTTACAAATCTCTACTGCAGTGGTAAAAAAAGTTTTACAGGGTTAGCAGCAGTCAATAAGAGATCAGGGCTCAGCGAAGCGTTCACCATGAAACAAGACAGAGAGGAGGTAATACATCTTTCAAAACAAAGATAAACTCTTCTGTGTAATGTATTCACACCTTTCGGTGACTTTGTTCCGTTGTTTTGCAGCTACAGACAAGTGAGTGGATTCACAGAGCGGTGGCTGCTTCTCATTAAAAGCTTTTTTTTTTCTTTCTTTTTTTTTTTTTTTTTAATTTAAATCTCATATTTTAATTAGTTGTTGTCTTTGACTGAAATTACCGCCGCCACGTCTCTGCTTGAGGCTCGCAAATCAGAGGGAAGCGGCTATCTGTGTCTTTAGTTTTTCCACAGGCTAAGTTAATTTTCACCAATTGTCGCTGATCCTGTGTTTCAATTACTTTTCTTTGAGACTAGAGTTTTCTGTATCAGCATGCAGTGGAGGTTTAGAAGCTAAGGAGGCATTGGAACTTAGTAAAGAGCAAAAAAAAAGAAAAAAAAGAAAGATAAATTAACAGTGTAATTTAAAGAGGCCGTGATCTGTCTCTGTCTTGTTCTTTTCCTGACTCCTTTCCCTCTTGTGTCACCTCTTCCGCACGCTCGCGCACACACCATCTGCTGCTCTTTTCCCCCGGTTTCTGTCTCTCACTCGTGCACCTGTCCACAGGGGAGCGCCAGGAGTGGATGGAAACTCTTCAGACGGCCACGCGCCCCCCCGCCTGCGGCTCCCAGAAGCGCTCCAACAGCCTCACCCACCCCTCCTCCACAAACAAGCGAGGCTTGCTGGAGCTCCGCGGTTACAAAGGCAGAGTGCTGGTGTCCCTGGCGGGGAGTAAAGTCAGGCTCTGCAAAACAGAACAGGTACTTCCAGCACCGCCGGGACTTCCTCTCTACAGAATGACAGCTTCCTGTATGAAAAGGGAAGATGATAACCGCAGCCCGTTTGAAGCGGGGGTGGCAGAAACGGAGGTGTTCATGAATATGTAATGCAGAAAGTAAATATATATGTGTGAAAGAGCTTCGGGGTATAGTCCAATACTTTGCGCTCTTGGTGGAAGCGCGTGCTAGCAGACACAATTGACTGAAGTAGACCAGAATATCAATTACAGCCAGATCAGTCTGGAGAACAGGGGGGTGAAAGAAGAAAAGCAGTTTGTAGTTAGCCCTTTAGTGCGGTATTTTTCAAATTACATTTACTTAGCAGACACAGATCAGCCACAAGATTAAAACCACTGACAGGTAAGATTAATGACAAATTAATGACAAATTAATGACAAATTAATGACAATTAATGACATTGACCATCTTTTGACATCACATGTACCACCCGCCTAGACCAGACCAGGCACCCCCACCCTATAGCAATGACCTGCTGGCCTCCAAATTCACTATTGGAGATTGGCCGATACATCGGGCCGATATTTCCTGCTTTTACTTTATCGGCCAATACGCGGGTACGTTTGCCGATACCTGTATATAATATTATTTTATTTTATTTTATTTTATTTGTTCTCCCTGGCAAGACTTGAAGACAGGCACATCTACAGGCAGCCCTGTGCTTCTCGAGTCGCTGCAGACCCGTGCAGCCCATACATTACCCCTCCCCCCCACTAGCAGAGTGCATGCAGCTTGAAGCTGGAAAATGCTAATACTCATAGATGTGTCCAGAACCTTTAAAAATAAAATGTTTTTCTTTTGGGTTATTTTTATATATATATAAAAAAAGGTTACCAAACCAAGATCTATTTACTTTATCACTCAGCACCAACAAATCGGAGTCATTACAACAGCCCTAGCTTTTACTGTTGTTGTTGAGTTTGCCGAACTAATAGTGCGGGTTGTCAATCAACCACTGTCCACAGTTTAGCTTGAAGCTGTTGTGCTGTTGTTAAGCTGTGGGGGGAGGGGTTATGTTTTCAGTTAAATCGGCAGCATGTATCGGTCATGGGCCAATGCTAGTGTAAAAAAAAAATAAAAAATTGGTATTGGTATCTGCCCTAAAAAAATCTATATCGGTCAATCTCTAGATCCCAAACTGATCAAGTATCTGTGGGATGGCTTCTCTTTTCTACTTCTACTTCTACTATAGGATGAATGTCCATCCTCTGATGAGTCACAACTGTTTTGGAGGCACAAGAGAGACCTACACAATATTAGGAAGGTGGTCATAATGTTAAGCCTGATCAGTGCAAATGTAAATAAAATATAGAGCTTAAGTCTTTGTTTAAATATGACTTCAAAATAAAAGGGGCCCATGTGAAGATAAAAGTATTAAACCAGAAAGACCCCAACTACCATAGGCAGCCCAAGTTTTCTCACAGCATGATTTTGCAACATAAATACGTATATAGAACCGGATTTTTGCATAACTTTTCAAGAGCGACGCAAACTATGGCTCAACAGAGAGAGACACGTAGAGAGAGCGACGGGACCCATGTGCCGCCTGCTGAAATTCATGAAGTATTGATCATCCGTCCATAAGCAGGTGTGGCCGCTATTGACGGCTGTCAGCGTTCTGTTCTTGTGGGGACGCGAGCTGAGACCCGCACTCGTGTCTGCTGCAGCTGCACTTTCATCTGAGTGAATGCGAGCTGTCAGAGGCAGACAGGTGTCACAATGTTATTGGTTGAGTGTTATTAGTATGCGAGGATCCTCCAACTGCGGTGCCTCGTCCACTTGCGTCTTTATGCAAATGCTTGCTGCAGAACAGCAAGATGGGGAGAAGGAAGTCGCAAGTGATGGCAAAGAAATTAGAGGAATTGACACAATTCAAAAGTGACAGTTGTACTGGCTCAAGTTTGTCAAGGTCCAAAATATTTTCCTTTATTTCCATCACTAACTGTGAGACTGGGGGATGAAACATCCTGTTTGTGTGACCCTTAAACTGTTTAATTGTTTTTGTTAAGACCCATCATTACTGAAAAAATATATACGCAACGTGGTTGTTCTTTAATGAGCGAATATATCATAAGGAGAGTGAGTGAGAGAGAGAGGCAGCTGTTTTTTTTTGATGCACACTTTTTAGAAACCCCTTTTCACTGATTTATTTAGTTTTAGCCTAAAAACTTCACTAATTGGAGGAGCTAATTAAGCATTCATAAAACTATTCGCCGTCGCTATAAAATGTAAGTTTATATTTCAGTTGTGAGGAACTTTATTTAATCGCATGCACATATTTTGATTAGGACTTCTGAATGGTGGCTGCAAATCAGCGGTCACAAAAATAAAGAAAGTTTCAGTTTGTGTAAAAACTTTATCTTTACTCTGGTTGCTTCTGCCTATGAGCTGAAATCCAGACGCTCTCTTTCTGCAAATAGCAATTTCATTTCATTTCTTTAAAACTTTATATGACCTCTGGCCATGGTGTCATATATACTGTCAAATAAATCTAAAGCATCCTGGGAAAAGTTGCTCTTGTCTGGTTTTGCAGGATGAAAGATTAGAAACAGTGTCGCAACTTCTGAAAACCCTTTGCAGATTTTACTTCTCCTTCTGCTACGACGACAACTACTACTACTGCTGATTGAATGTTAATATTCGAGACTTATTCCAGATTATTGTTTGTAGCTATAAAGTCTGGAACTCCCAAGTGTCTTAGTATTAATCATCCCTGCCTACACAATAACACATTTTTCTCCTTGACCCCAGTTTTAATACATGCTGTACATTTAAAAATGTGTTGCTAATTTGTCGTTTAAGTACCCTTAGCTTATCAGTCTGGTATAGCTAGTCTGAATCTGCCAAAAAAAAAAAATCTGCTAGCTCAAGAATTGGCTAACTTCCTTTGTCTTTTGTAGTAAGTTGAAATACAGCCTTAGCATGGATGTGGTTTTTGAATTCATTTGACACGAGGAACGGCATGTGGAAAATTTAGAGGTGCCAAGCTAGCTGTTAATGCTAGAGAAAACTGTCTGGTCACTGTTTGCCAAGAAACACTTTTAGCATGTAGCTCACACGTGAAACAAATGCGTCGTCTTTACAGTGATGTATTGAAGCCAGCCATGCTAGCTGTTAACCCTGCTTCCAGTGTCTGGGCTGACCTGTAACCTGCTAATGGACACAGCTAGCTCTGTAGCCCCATACTTGATGTACACATAACACTTTATATGTTGTATTTTGAACTACACATCAGTATCAGGCCCAAAATTCAAGTGTTTTATTTAATTTTAATTTAATTGAATTTTTTGGGGCTAATTTTCCATCCAGTTAAATGCTTTTTCAAATTACATGTTTAGGTGATGTCTGCTTAGGCCATTTTAGCTAACCAATCAGCTGTTTGTTTGTTTTCTTTTTTACAGATGGTAGTAGTATGGCAGTAAAAAACAGTGCTTTCAATCACCGTTAGCCATAAATTGTTTACTTATAAGTAGAAGTTCACGGATAAATACTTTGCATGTGTTGGCATGTCCTTGTCATAAGGACAAAGGGACAAAAATAAAATGGAGTCCTTTAAGTCGCTAGCTCAGTTATGTGCGTAGAATAAATTGTCACTCTCTTTGTGATGAGCTTATATCTCCAGTTTGGCTGCGGAATAAAGGGAGATAAGTTTTTCTCTTACTCACAGTTTCACTTGAGCCCCTCTTATTTGATGTGAGTCCAATTAAGTCCTGATAGTCCCTGCTCATACCCGGCTTCTCTGTTCTCCTACTCCTGTCCCGCCAGCAAGATATCCTATCTAAGATGGAAGGATACCTTGCAGCAGTGATACTGTTTCTTAAAGTGCCTCCCGCGTATTTGCGTGCATATTTGATAACGCTACATGCATTCAACTCATTTCCCTCCCTCCTTGCCTCTCATTTTGTTTCGCTCGCTCGTCTAGTTTTGTTGTTTGCCTTTCATTATTTTCTTCATTAGAGTGAACAAACATCTTTGTTAGAATTCTCTTTTGGGTATCACTCCATGTCAGCACATTTCCACTTCCTTGATCTGAGACAGCGGGAGGAACGGGGTGGGGGCAGGGGGGGAGAGAGAATCGGGGAGAGAACAAATTAATTGTATTATTTCAGCTTACAGGCCTAAATCCCAGACATAAATGCAGGCGCAGTGGCGCTGCATTTGGAGGGGAGGAAAGCAGGCGGCAAATGAAAGACGGGAGAGAGAGCTAAGAGACAGGAACAAAAGAGATGGAAGTGGGAAGATGAAGTGAACGCAATGGAAAGACCAATTCGGCGCGGGGCTTGCATGAGTGAGAAACGAGCGTTGGTGGTTTGTAAGAAAAGGAGAGTGATGGGGAGCGAGCGCACGAGGAGGGAGGTAGACCGTTGCCCCGTTCAAGTTCAGCGGAGTGGAGTATTTAATCTAACATGATGAACGAGCTATTGGAAACATCATCCTCCCAGCTCCTCCTTCACCACCCCTACCCTATTTCTCACGGGCCGTAAGCCCTGTGATGGAGCTGTGTTTAAGGTCATTTAAACACCAAGGTAAAGAAAGTCAGTCAATACACAGAGCGTGTCACACACACCCTGAGAAGGATCTGCCTGCCACGGGCTGCATAGGCAAATTGGTACAAGCAGAGTAACTTGTCCCACGTCTTATCATCCCATACATCACTAGTGTTCTCAGGTTGGTTTTCACTCCAGCAGCTGACGGATGGATTGAGGGTTGGATGCTCATATTTCTTTCTATCATTTTCTCTGAAATCCGGATTCCCTACAGGTTGAACCCAGTTTTGCCGCCAGTGATCGTTCATTGAAGTCAAACCTTTACACTTGCAGTAGAGTCTTCTGTGGTGGAGACGGCACGACTGTTACCATCTCAACTATTCAACGGGACACCAGGGGTCATCGCGGTATTCACAAAGACAGCCAGACTGAGGATTTAATTAAGCTCCGCTTTAATTAAATCTCTTTGCTTTTCACAAGACTGTGAGGAATTTGCGAGGAATTCGTCTTTCATGAAGGCGCTCCTATTTTATTTCTTCCTCTCGTACCTGATGGAGCTAAAAGATAAATCGGCAAATACTCCCATTGTGCTGCTTTTTGTACTGAGTGCAGTTTGTATTTGCATATGTTTTCAGACAGAGCAACAACCTATAATCACCATGTTGGGTGGCTGCTTGCTACTGTTGCGTTCAGGGCTGTTTACCCTGTAAACATGGTCATAACAATTATGCCAGTCCCGATGTTTATAATGTGTATGATGTCCGCCCACTTATGGCTCATTTAGAGTGACACTAGTTGAACCTCCATCAGACCTCAGAGCCTATCAAGTTGGGGCTCAGCCAATTGTTTTTTCGTCAGCAGTTGAACTTGATTTCACTTAAATATCATTGACACAACTGGAAAAGTGAATCAGACAATAGACGGATGGTAATTAGTAGGTCATTATTTGATGTAGTTCTACTTTTTGGCAAGGAAATGTACGGGGCAATGTTGCAGATTGACAGCTGTCCTGAATCGGTGGGTTCAGAGAGAGACCTTGGTGGTCCAAACCATCACTGTCAGAAGTCTGCTCACGTCTATGACTCAAGCCCACATATCAATGCTTAGCTCGGCGTCCACGGGTGGTTATGTGTCAGCCAGTTGTATCAGTTATGGTCTCCACATGTAAACAAATTAGATTTTTGATCACTGGTGGATGTTCCTGGCTCTGGTTGTCTAGGTGACCCACTTGTAATTTTCCCACCCCAAATATTTTGGAGTGAAACAATCAGAACTTGCATGGTAGGCACCAAAGTTGATGGACTCTGCAACCCTAACCCTAGCCCTAGCCCTAGCCCATCGCCCTAACCCTAGCCCTAGCCCTTGTGTCTTGTTAGTCAAGTGTTTGAGACAAGAGACACTGATCGTTGAGATTAGTCCATATTGGTACCAGCCTACTCCGCCAACATAATTTGATAAACCCGTCACTCTTGAGAGACTCTTATGTCTTGAGCAATACTAACAACAGTGTTTTTATTTCTCTTATTTGCTGCGTTTTAGCAGTTGAGTGAGAAAAGACACCAAGGAACATGCTAAACCGTGAATATACCATTACTCTTCTACTCGAATGCAGGTTTTGTCAAAGGCAAACGGTAAAGTTGACCACATGACTGACACACCAACAGGGTGCCTTTTAGTGGCTGCTTGTTACGGTTTCAATCATGTCCTCTCACAGCTTTCAAAAATATTTTCACGATCTATATTTTTGCCTTAAGAGTCTATCGTAAAGTTGAAATTAAATGTCCACCCATCACTTTCCTTTTTTTTTTTTTCTTTTCCTGCATACATTCAACTGCCTTTTTCTGCTGCTATTTCATATCCTCTATCATCATCTATAGCTCTCGACTTCCTTGGCCTCTCTGTCTCACTGGCTGAAGTTTAAAATAATCAAAAGTCTTTTGTCTCCATTTAGTGTGCGCTCTTTTATGCTCACCTACTGCTCCGCGAGACGGTCTTACCCTGCATGCTTTTAGAGTAGCTTAAGTGGTTGAGTGGACATGGAATTGGAGACAGAAGTAGAGGCCGCCTCTATTTGTCTGGTTCCTGAAAGAGCAGCTTGGTGCTGAGAAGTGACTGACTCGCACAATACGAGGCTGGAAAGCTTTGAAAGAAATTATAATTGGATGCATGACTGGAATATTCAGAATGGCCTTTGCTCAGAACTTATGAGGTTAAGGTTATTCATTTTCGGCTCGGAAGAAATACTTTTTCTGTCATTAACTCACAAGGATTTTGTGTTTTGTCGAGACGAGTTGATTTTATTTTTTTTTTGTTTCTCTTTTGGTATGAGGACAAAAAGTAGCCAATAGTGAAGGCAGCTGCGCATGCGCATGAACGTGCGCCTTAGGGCCTTTCCCCGTCTCTCCCTATCAGCGCCATTATCGCCACCTACCCCTCGCTTGTAATTGGGCGAGTTATTTTTACCTCAAATGCCTTTCCTTCCTCTCGCCATCCCGCCTTCCCTCCATCCTTGGCGAATTAATTGGAGAGGGCAGCAGGCCACGGCACATATTGGGTAGGTAACGAGTGGCGAGGGCTGGACGGCCGCTAACACCCAACTCTCTAATTGGCTGCCTGAGAGGGATGAGGGTCATTAGGTATAGGTGACTGCTTTGCCCTCTCGCTACAGTCATACATTCAGACGGACTGGAATGCTCATGCATGAGTCTTCCGTCTCCAGACATCCCGTTGGTGTCAAACCAGTTGTCCGACAATGCATGTCAACCATTTGCGTTTGAGTCGCGTGTTGCCTTGAGATTCTCGGGCTGAGCTGAACGCACGGCGACAATGAGCTTTAAATGAGGTTGCCTTATACTCCGTCACCCACGCACTCTCATTATCGCATCGTGCGTCTTCAGACCTCGGAACGTACTTGAAAGACCAATGACTATATGTAGTCGTAATTGATAGGAGAGACATGTGAGCCGCCGCTGGCCCGAAGCCCTCGCACATCAAAAGTTTTAGCTCAATTAGGATCTGGTAATACGTTGAATCCGTTCCGCACATTGTCTATCACCGTCTCTCATGTCAGTCTCTTCCGAACCCCGTGAAGATGATTCATGGTTCCGCTGCTTTGTCCTTTGGCGTCGTGCGGAATTGGTAGGAAAGAAGAGTAATTGCGTATGTTTTTCATCGCAGCCCTCTAAATTAGTTTGAAGTAGGCTAATTGGGGATAATCGTGGCAAAAACGGAGATTTTGACAACATTAGCCCCAATTGAACCATCCCACACGAAGACTAAAAAGACCGGGCTGGAAATCCTGCCCCACACAAATATTGAAGCAACTTCCATCTTGCGTTGCAATCTGCAAAATTTGGCTGCTCTGAGAAATTTGTCGCTAATTATCCTGCGAGAGACATGCCAGCGCTCTCCTTCAAGTGCATAAACACATAATGTTTTCCGTTTTTTTTTTTTTTCTTTTTTCTTTTTTCACATCTCTAGACCGTGCGTTTCCCAAAAAAGCGCCTAATCAACAAAGATGGTGTCGATTCATTTTCCTCTTTGTTTGGTGTAATTACTGCAAATTGTTTTTCTGGTGAAGAACAGTTAGCGCGTGATTTATAGCTGGCACAGCGTGGCAGCGATTAGTGCTCCTCACTTTAAGCAGCATTTCGTCATCCGCTGTTTTTGAGGAGGACCGGCGTGGATGGTGTTTTGTTCCGGCGCGCATGTACATTTTGTTTCTGTCAACCGCTCAGCTGACCCCTCGCCCGCCTCACCCACTCTCGGCGAGGATTACCAAGAGGTTCTTTCACTTATACTTTCCTCCTCCTTTCCCTTCCTTTGTGTCCTTGCTCTCTTTGTCTCCGCCAAGCTTTGAGTCACATTTTTCGGCT